>NC_090659.1:10879301-11182332 GCF_013368605.1 Nyctibius grandis | reverse complement strand
AAAGAGAGGACTAGAAGAAAAATAAATACTGCATAGATAAGCTCAGAAAAAGCTTTTATTACTTATGTGGTGTGTGTGGCCACCTGTTTTAGAGAGGATTTGCATTTGGCTTTGGACATTCACATGTTCACTTGTTTCCTATGTTACAGTACTTTTGCAAAGGGAAGAAGACTCTGCTTAACATTTTGAGCTACAAGTTGGATTTGTTTTATGAATAAAGGTGTGTGCATGTGTATCTATGTGTGTCTGTATTTTTTATATATCTATGTATATATGTCTGTGTGTAAATATAGTGATAAGCTCCCTAAAATTTTCTCAAATTGTAAGCCTTCTCTGTATGGAGGGTTCTATTATGGCATTCTTGTTTGTCTTTTTCCCAAATGTGATATGCTTTATTGATGAAACTCATTAGATTTATTTTAATTTCAAAACCTAAATGTCAATACACAGGCACTACATTGTAGTTTTGTTTAGCTGATGAATAAAACTCTAATGCCCTTATTGAAGCTACTGACTCAGTAGTGTACTTGCATTACTTTTCAGGAATAAAAATTAAATATTTTTTCTCTTCCATATTCCTTGCATAGTTCCCACTGATGCTAATCCCTAATTTCAAACCCAATTTATAAAACTGTTAAATACATTAAATCTATCCCAATCTTGCTTTTTCTAATGATTCTGTCTCCCTTTGCCGGATTTCTAGAGACTGGTTTTAGGTTATGACACTAGAAATAATCACAAATGGTGTGGATTTTTCCTGACCAGCATTTAGCAATGATTCTCTGTACATCGCTGAGGAGAGGCAAATGAAACAGGAGGAGCAAGAGGCTAGATATTCTAGTGTGATGAAACAACATGTGCAGTAGATGAGAACTAGGACTTTGAAGATGGGGACAGTTCAGTGTAATTCTACTGTATACAGTATATCACAACCTTTTAGCTGGGAAAAAAAAAATAGAAAATTTCCATCGATAACCATGCTATCATGTAGATGAACCACTGGCTGGTATCTGTAAACAAAGGGTTACAATAGATAGCAATAAACTGATTTAAAGAAAGGCATCAATTGGTTTGCCACAGGGATCTTTTTATTTGGGTTGTGTCTTGTTTAACATCTTCGTTAATAATCCAAATGAGTGGGTAAACTGCATGCTAATTAAATTCACAGATGATACTAAGCGGGGAGGTGTTGCAAACATAGGGTGGCCAGATTTTCTAAGTGAAAATCTGGACCACCTGTCATGGCAGGCACAGAGGAAGGTTTTTAGCAGGGATGAGGGAGGGGGTGTGCACAGAAGGACTTGACAGCTTGTGGGAGGGGAAGAAAGACTGCCCACTCCACCCCCTCCTTAACCAAGCACACCCTCCCTTTCCTTCTCCAGCATCCTCTGGCTTGGATCCATTGTATTTATACTGTTCTCTATCCTCAAGTCATGAAAAATTTACTAGGTACCTATTAGCTGAGAAGTGAAACCTCTTAGTCAGGGGTAGATGCGAAAGATTGAGAGGAAGGAAGGAAGCAGTAGCAAACTCCAGGCAAATCATCACAGTAAGCTCATCTTCCAGCTACTGAAAATTTTGCTGACCCAATTATTTTATTTTTTTTTTTAAGTTGAAGATTGGAAGCTGACCCTTCCATGTTTGTCTGATTTATACTGTTCTGACAAATGTGGAGCTACATATTTTATAGAGAAGCTGTAATGGCAAAAGGGCACTACTCCTCCCTCGAAATCTGTAGACTGGTGTTTAATAACTGATCTTATGTAAGTGGTTGTGGGCCAACAAGAGTGTAGCTCATGGTGCAAGGCACAGAGTGCCAAGTGGAAATTTTCTTTCCTCCTCTTTTTCCTGCTGATGTGTGATAGAGGCTACTCTTGTGCTTCCTCCACTGGCCCAGCCTGTTCTTTCTCGTGCTTTCCTCATTATTTATGAAGTACCTGTTGTGCTTTTATAATTTCTTTTCACTTAACACTGCTTGGGAAACATAAATGGCACATTTAATACTTTAATTTCTGTCCTCCCAGGATGCTAAATAACAGGTTTGAAAAAACTTTCTTTAACTTTGGCAGTCCATGATCGTGTGAACACTTGAATAACGATATACACTTTGTGCTGAACCTACCTTCAGCTTTCTGGAGATAAAGTAGCATTACTCAAGGGGAAAGATCAACATTGTATTCTTGATGAGGCAACCAGTTTTAAAGGAGTGGCACTACTCTTTCTGCCTTTTACTTTGTTTTTGTCCTTGGCTGAGAAGGTTAGCTTCATTCTTAATCTTTTTTCTCATCCTACTAATGATGTATTGGGTAATCTGTGGCCCTTACTGTCTCGGGGACAGTTTTGGGGAAACGTGAAGGACTCTAGCTTTTGGTAGTCACAAAGTCTGGTTCTATTTGCATACGTAGTTGTAGCTGTGTAAAAGTTAATTTACTTGAGAGAGAGAGAGGGTTTGAAGTTTTAGGGTCTGGCAAAACAATGTGCTTTTTAATTTTCTTAGTATCATGCTTTTTTCTTAGAATTTTGTTTGGACAGCCCCCTTGCTCTCTGCAAGTTCAATGACAGCAATGCTGAAAATCATGCAGTCCAACATTGTAGTTAGATGTTTGCTATGTATTTAGCTGTAATCCAGTTCTGTATTTGTTACCTCAAACAATAGATGGTTCAAAGTGTAATGGCCGTGTGACAAATGATGAGCATGTCATGCTGCCTTCTTAAAGCTTTTTACTCTTGGCTTTTGTTTCCTAGGCATCTTTCCCTGGCAGTGTTATGCAAATTAACCAATTAGTGACAGACAAAATGGCCTTCCTGCATCGCCATGTTTGTAATAAGAAGGGCAATGCTGTAAGTCACGTACCTATTCAGTGTGCTCTGTAGGCCACTGCGAGGGCATGATTAGCCTGACTGTGGAAGACAATTGCAGAGGCATCTGCTCAGTTAATTTTGAGAGAAAATTTACCAGATGGAGGCTGAAGATTTAAGTGATTAGAAGGTAGTAGATTGGAATACAAATTGGATTAAAAGAAATTAGATTGATATAAATCGAATTGAGTCACAACAGTTTGTGTTGTTTGTACCAAGGGGCAATGGATTATGGGAGAAGCAGATGCTCCAATGAGATAGGAATTAATGTGGCTTTGACGGTCCATCTGGGAAGGCCTGAATATCGAGTACATCCCTAATCTCTCTCTCCATTTATCAATGCCATAATGTTAATTAGTACTTCATTCATTAAGTTACTTACAGAGGAAAAAATCTCACCCCTAGCCCTTCTCTGCTTGAGGATTTGTTACTGTGCCAAGAAACGGAAATCTCTCTTTAGCTGAGCTAGTTACAGTTGACTGTTATGCTAGTCCTGTGTCATTTTCCTCAAGCTTGCTGCTGCTTTTGGAGTAAATGAAATTTATTGGGTTTTTTTTTCAATAAATTTCTCTTCATAAATCCAGCAGTGTAGTTTTTGAAGTCCTGTCTTGATCCCTACAGCACACCAATCACTTGCTACTGGTAATAAGCCTCCTTCTCACAGTTTTAATAAGGTACTATGTATTCTATTTTATGTAGTTGCATAGTATTTTGGTTTATGACCAAGATATAACTATGACATTAACAGCAAGAAGCAGATCTTCTTTGGGAGAAAAACAAAGTTTGCAACTGTGTGTGTGCATGTGTAAGACATCTGTTAGAAAAAGTTGTGTGGAAGAAAAGTGCTGTACCAGAAACACCTTATGTGGGACTTGTACTCAGGTCTGCAAAAGTGGCTGATGACAGAAATGTTCACTTTTAAGTGTATTTATCTTACCTAAGCTGTATTCTAGAAGATAAATGTTTGGATATTTTTAAACTCTGAAAACTGATATGAAATCATAACTTGAGTTTTTTCATTAGATGGGGAAAATTACAAAAGGGGAAAAAAATCCTATAAAATAGTTTACAAATATACCAGGATTGTGAAGGCACTGAGTTTAATTCTTATTCTAGACACAGTCTTCCGGAAATGAAAACGAGATAATAAATTAGAAGTACACTTGGTAAAGATAGAAAAGAGAGCACTTACTTTTCTCTCTTTCATAGAAACATAGAATGGTTTGTGTTGGAAGGGACCTTAAAGATCGTCTAGTTTCAACCTCCCTACCATGGCCAGGGACACCTTTCCACTAGACCAGGTTGCTCAAAGCCCCATCCAACCTGGCCTTGAACACTTCCACGGAGGGGGCATCCACAACTTCTCTGGGCAACCTGTTCCAATGTCTCACCACCCTCACAGTAAAGAATTTCTTCCTAATATCTAATCTAAATCTACCCTCTTTCAGATTAAACCTGTTACCCCTTGTCCTATCACTACATGCCCTTGTAAAAAGTCCCTCTCCCGCTTTCCTGTAGGCCCCCTGCAGGTACTGGAAGGCTGCTAGAAGGTCTCCCCAGAGCCTTCTCTTCTCCAGGCTGAACAACCCCAACTCTCTCAGCCTGTCATCATAGGAGAGGTGCTCCAGCCCTCTCATCATCTTCGTGGCCCTCCTCTGGTCTCGCTCCAACAGCTCCATGTCCTTATGTTGGAGGCACCAGAGCTGGACACAGTACTCCAGGTGGGGTCTCACAAGAGCAGAGTGGAGGGGCAGAATCACCTCCCTCGACCTGCTGGTCACACTTCTTTTGATGCAGCCCAGGACACAGTTGGCCTTTTGGGCTGCAAGCACACATTGCCTACTCATGTTGAGCTTCTCATCAACCATCACCCCCAAGTCCTTCTTCTCAGGGCTGCTCTCAAGCCATTCTCCACCCAGCCTGTATTTGTGCTTGGGATTGCCCCGACCCATGTGCAGGACCTTGCACTTGGCCTTGCTGAACTTCTTGCGGTTCACATGGACCTCCTCCAAATAGACACGTAGGTATGATGCAGTAAGGTTATATTAAGATGTTCACACAGAGTGCAAACATTGGCAAATGTCAGTCGTCATGTGAACATCTTTGTAGTGTCAACCTTAGACTTTTCTGTATATTTTTCCATAAATATTTTGTTTTCCTAGATTGCAAGGAAGGTTTGATTCCACTTCATGTAGAAAGCTAACTACAGCTGCAGCCCTTTAGTTATTAATGAGAAAAGTATTAGGTAAAAAAGCATGTTGCTGCTCTACTGATGGAACCTAAAAAGTCAAAGATATCTGCAAGAGTGTCTCACATTATACCCATCTGTTCTGGAGGAAGTAGGTTCACCACAAAAAAGTTTTGCTGAAGAAAAGATTCTTTCATCATGTTTGAGCTTTTTTATCTGTTGAAAAAAAGCCATAAAAAAAACCCCTGTGTCCTGAAAAATTTAGATTTTTAGCTCTAAACAAAGAGTATAGTAGGCATGGGTGAGCAAGAGGTTGGGAGGGAACATAGCTGGGACAGCTGACTCAGATTGATCAAAGGGATATTCCGTGCCATACGACCTCATGCTGAGCAATAAAAACTCATGGAAAGGAAGATAAAGGGGGCACATTCGTGATTATGGCATTTGTGTTTTCAAGCAACAGTTATGCATGCAGAGGCCCTGCTTACCAGGAAGTGGCTGGACATCTGTTTGCTGATGGAAAGTATTGAATGAATTCCTCCTTTTTTTTTTTTTTTTTTGCTTTGCTTGTATGCACAGATTTTTCTTTCCCTTTTAGCTGCCATTATCTCAATCCATGAGTCTCTTGCCTTCCTTCTACTTTCTCCCAATCCCATGGGAGAGAGTGGTGAGAAAGCAGCCGGCTGAGTGTTTGGCGTTTGACTGGGGTCATCCCACCACTGTTTAAAGATGGAATTTTATTTCATTAGTTTGACTAGACAGCATTCATTATACTTAAGACTGATTTAGAAGTCAAAGGTTACAACCTGAGATGGTGGAATCTGCTTCCTCTTTATTTTCCATTTACTTCCTTTACTGCTATTTTCACAAATTTACTTGCTTTCAGTAAACAGCTTGAGAACTGCTTAGGAGTTTTGTTTGTTTCACCTACTGCGGTGCCAGCCCCTCTTATTCCTGTGCCTTTGCGTAGCGTGATTTGACATTCCACAGCTCTGAGAGGTGGTTGTTTATCAGTAATATGTGCTCCATTAGTAGAATCAACAGAGATCACTATAAAGGTAGGGTAAACAACATAGATTTCTGAGTCAGGGTCTTCAACATTACTGTTTCGGAAAATCTCCCTCTT
Source organism: Nyctibius grandis (assembly GCF_013368605.1). Taxonomy (NCBI): domain Eukaryota; kingdom Metazoa; phylum Chordata; class Aves; order Nyctibiiformes; family Nyctibiidae; genus Nyctibius; species Nyctibius grandis. The sequence goes on along the minus strand of NC_090659.1, from coordinate 11,176,159 downwards.
TTTAATGTATAAAGGGTAAAATAACGCTGCAGAAAGTTGCAGTGAAACGTGTATCTCTTGAAAGGCAAGATTTTTCCTAGCTGGGACTGCCACTAGCAACAGCAGCGTTACATATGTATGGCTGGGTCAGAAATTGGTCCAAGAAAGCCACTCAGTGGACTGGTGCCTTCAATCTGAAGTACTAAGAGAGACTTTTTTGCTGTGTGCCAGCTTTGGGTATAACTACATGAAACAGAAGAGGAGAGAGAAAAATCAGTGAAGGCTGCTTAAAAAAAGATCCAAGAGGTGACACAGTTACTGGGAGCATTTGTGCTCTGTCACCAGGCCCAGGAACATTAAGTCCAATTTTGGCTGCGGAAGTTGCAGAATTATATTTTGTAATCTAATGGGACAGATAACTGGATGGCTTCTGAATAAGAGAAGGAAAAGAAAAGAGATGATGAACTGTTTTGGATAAAGGAACATGTGATTTTATTACCTACAGGTGTAACAGTAGCAAGGTAGAAAGGTGCCAAATTAAAATACACACAATGAGGTATGTAACACATTTGTGAAACATTCATGGAAAGCAAAAAGAAAGGAAAGAGCACAAGGAAAGGGCTGTAGTGGGTTTTTTTTTTTTGAGGCAGGGTGACATGTGAAAGAAGATATTGGGGGCAGAGGAACTCCAAATATTCTTTTAACATAAGACACTCTCTGAGGTGATATATATATATATATATATAAAAAATATATATATAATTGTGCTATAAATGCATCAAGAGAAACTACAGTTAAGACAGTAAGATATTTGCACACAAATTTAAATTATGTGTCAAGTTTCTAATTATTAGTGGTGAGAACTTCCTTATAGTTACAAAGCGAGTTCATAATATGACCTCAGATATCAGTGTGACAACCAGTGAAAAACTTGTGATATTTTGGTGATCAAACCATGCAATACACAAAAAAAGATGCAGTATTTGCAGTAAAATATTTATTTTTAAAAACTTCAAAAAAAACCCCAAACACCAAACTTCTAAATATGTAAAGGAACAAAGGCATGCCATAGAGCACCAGTATAAAAATTGTGGTGATCTTTTGTGTTTGGGATATAAAGTGTTTTATAAACATGACATATAGATAGAAATAGCATGTGACTGAATTTTCTTTAAAAGTTGTTTGGTTTCAAACTTCGGCTGTCTGAATGAGTCTTTAAAATGCAAGCTAGCAAAAGGTGAAATGAAGGGGCATTTGCAAATGTCCCTCTAAATCTTGTGTTACCTGTGTTTATTCACCTCATTCTTGTACATTGACATATGTAGCAGAGACACAGTTGTGAGGGAGTGTATACTGATTCCAAAAGTCTTCCACTTTTGAGCAGATGAAGGTATATTTACTCAATATGGGGTTAGAAAAAGTAGGATTAGAAACTTGCTTCATAGAGCTTGATCTGTGCTTTCATCCTTGTTTTTTTGGAAAAACTTTTCCATAACCAGTTGAAGCTTCCAAAGAGAAGCTGTTTGATAAGTGGCCAAGGTGTAATCTGTAGATTGCTAAACTGAGAGATTACAATGAGCTTTTGATATCCGTCATATTATTTTCAATTTTATTTTGAGCTTTGCTGCTGAATTAATATTAATTTGGCTGATAGTTACTTAGACCTTTACAAAAGCTTATTTACTTACAAAAGTTTAGGTCAAGTTTCAAATAAAGTGTTGATATTGTCTGCTCGGAATTCCCTAGACATCCACAACTGGGGTGATTCAGAGGATCAGGGTGGGAGTTTCTGCCAGTGTCAGCAGTGAACACAGTGGCTGCAGGGTGTAACTTAGAACACCAAAGTTAAAAGCCTGCTGTGCTTACAGTAGGGATCCCCCACCTTCCTGAAAATATTATTTCAAGACTACTTCAGGTGAGTGAAATTATAGATTTCTGTCACTGTTGTCTCGTGTTCTTTTTGTAATACTTAGAATCATAGACCTGATTTCCATGGCATGCAAAATGTGCGATTGTTTACATCTGCTAACTTGAGTAGGATTTTTCTAGATTGCACTATGTGAGGATAGCTTTGTTGAAATCTGAATGGACCAAACTGTGTTGCTTCTGATGTGCAAAACTCGTATTACTTTAACTACCTTTAGGTATGTCTGTCTATTTGCCACTTCAGGGTTTTTGTCTAGCTGTGAGATATCAGACTTTTTATTTGCAGGTTTTAGGATATTGGATTGTTAGGGACACCAGAGGGGTTTTCATGAATGTGAAGATGAAGGAAGAGATAAGAAAGTAAGTTTCCTTGGCTGAAGTAGCTCTATGTAAAAGTTGAGGTGTTGGAACTGCCAACCTTACCTAAAAATATTGTCAGAACTTGTGTTGTGGAGTAAAGATGAGTTTTTAATCAGAACTAAAATACAGACAAGATTCATAACTGTTTCTAATGGTGCAACATTGTGAAAATTTTGACTTGTATATCAAAATATTTATATGAAAGTTAAAGGCCAGATAATTTTAAGATTATTTGAAGAGGCTTTTTGAAGACAGGTTGAAAGTTCTTAATGGGAAAACCACCTTCTTTGATTTTGTGGAGTTTATATAACTATTTACAGAGTTAACCTGATTTCACATATTGTGGCAATTGTATCCTAATCTGCTAGCTATTTGACTCATGAGTCTTAAAGGGATCTGGACTAGATTGTCATTTGAAAGCGTTTTTTATAGCTGTTATTTCAGTTTAATACTGTTAAAATTGCTGTATTTTCGTGTTTACAAAGTTTTAAAGCTTTTAGTAATTTAATTTTTAACAATGTCTTAGATGGTCATTGTCATCTATGAGTAGAAAGTTTTAGAGTTTGGAGAGCCTGTGGGTATCAACCCTTCTATGTAGAGGTATAAAATTTACTTGCTCCTAATTAGCCATTCTTTTTTTACAGTGATATGAGGGAAGATGAAAACCTTCCCTTTGACTGGCTGACAAGAAGCCGTTGTTAGTTCCCCAGTGCTGTGATGATAATATGCTAGTTGTACAAGAAGTTATTGTTCTGTCTAGAAACAATGTCTGTTGCTTTTCCTTCCATCCTTGACCCGAAAAAGAGCTGAAAGATGTTTGGTAGAGTCAGGCATACACTTATGCTTCGCTTTGCTAAATTCCAGAGTGGTTTTGAAAGGCTCCCAAGGGAAGAGCTGTTGTGCTTGAGCTCTACTGGATGAAAATGGAGAAAAAAACCTCTTGCTCTCGGTTTGATGCTTTTGTTACATGCTGTGAATATATCATAGAATAATTTGGATTAGAAGGGACCTCTGGAGGTCATCTGGCACATATATATGTGTGTGTGTATGTTGTATGTGTGTATATTTTATATATATAAATATAGACATGGTATGTATCTACACACAACATATATCTACAAAGGCATATATACACATAAACCTTTTCATTTGTTCTGCTTTTCATAGATGGAAGTGTTCCTCTTCTCTCCCTATTATTTTCATTTTTTAAGTGATTTTTATCCTCTCATTGTTTAGAGTCAGTGAACATTAATGAAACCCACACTTGAATTGCAATAGCTATTTTAATTTCAAAAGCCAGAACTTTTTTGATAAAGAAAACCTATAAGTAAGGCTGGTTCAGGTTTGTTGTGTTTTGGCAGGGTTTGTTTTTTTTGTGTATGTGTGTGTAGAGGGGTGGTGTGTTAGTAAGTATTGGTGTGTTATTAAGTAAATAGTAGTCTGTTATCTGCTTCCAGGGGGCATAGCTATGGTGGATATTTTACTTCTTGACTGAACTCTAAACCATACTGCTTTGCAACAAACAAATCAATGTAACTTTCTCATTGAAACAGTGCCTTGTATTTATAACATGACTTTTCACCTGGGAAAAAAGCCTGATTCATTTGCCTGTGAATCTATACACCAGTTTTCTGGGATGTAATGCTGCTACTCACTCTTCCTCTCTTAAATGTAGCCCTAATGTCACATGTTCCACCACAAGCAGCGTGCTGGAATGCAGCAATTTTTGAGGGGTGGTAAGACTGTGCAAAAAAAGTTACGAAGCAAAGAAAGCACAAGCGTTGAGATGTAAGGTGAGAGAACGTAGCTAACCTATTCGCGATATGAGTGGTACTGATGACTTCTCTGAGAAGCGCTGTATGAGGAGGAAGGGAGGTAGATTTTATTGTTTCATATTATGTGAGAAATGATCCATTAGCAAACTTCTTAATCAAGATGCAATTTACTCTATTAAAATCAGCACAGAACTGTTCTGCTCTGTGCTGGCTATTCTGATTTTTTTTTTTTTGGTCTGTAATGCAGATTTTTTTTTTATTATTATTCCTCCACCCCAAAATTGAAGTGTGACACTTGTATGTTGGTGTGTGAGAAGAAAAAATTTGAAGAAGAGTGGATTAGAGTAAATTTGTATGGCAATTTTGGAATGCTTCCCGTGAAATAATTTAATACAAGGAATAGGGTGCTGGCACTGGTTTATTGTCCACATTAAAAAAAAAAAAAAATGCAGAATTTTATGTTTGTAGTGTCTCTTTACGATTAAAGTTGATAACACCTCACTTAGCAATGTCACAATTTTATACAAGAGAAACTTAATAGAATCAGCGTTCCCATAAGATTTGATCAAATCTTTTTAATGACAGTTATTGATCTCTCTTGTCACCGTTGCCTGCTATCCCGTCTTGGCAGATGTGCAGTGTAGGAAAGGTGGCTTATCTGCAGATACATGTCCTGAGGAATTTAGGATGTGTTGCTTAATGGATTAATTTTGCTCGAGGAAAAGCTTTCAGAGGACCTTGTCATCGCTGATGCAGCTTTGAACAAAACCTTACCTTGGAAACAGTCATATCACTGGAGTCCGCTCCCATCTGCCAAATCTCAGGGGAGGGGGAGAGACTGTAAAGTATAAATTTTTGAAATGTAATCTTTACCATTTCACTTTGCCTAGAGGAATGCGTCTAGGATAATCAGCCTGATGCCAGTGCATCAGCCTGTACTCCAGTTGAGTTTTCTCATTATCTTGATTTTTTTGTACATTATCTTTTATTTGAACTAGGGTGTGACTGACTGGATCTCTGAGATCTCTGCTTGCTTTCAGTCAATTCTGTCGTTAAAAGGGTAGTGAAAGCAACATACTTATTCATTATATCTAACAGATAGGTGTAATAAGTGTTTCTGATAAGTACTCCTAAGTGGAACAAGGCATATGAAGAAGCAGGAAAATGAACAGTAGCTGTGACTGTATTTCAGTAGATTTAACTGAGTAGCTGCAGGAGTGTCTTTTTTCAAGCTTAATGTTATCTCATTCAGAAGTGTTAGTCTGCATAAGGGGAAAAAAAAACCCAAGCCTGGCCATGTGATGGATCCTACATAGCCAGAAAAGATTTTGCAGAGACTGTTGTAGCTATCCATCCTGTCCTTCAAGCACATTATTCTTTTAGTTGTGATTTTAATACCTTCATTTCAGATTTTTTTTTCATATTTTGTGCAGTCAAAATAACCCAAGATTCCAGCATAAAAGGAGGTTTTTTGGCATTAAAATATATCTTTGGAGCTGTCCTCTAAGTAAAATCAAATATATTCAGGCCTTTTCCTTCTTGCATCTATTACTGTCTCTTGCAGGAGATTATTTTTTTTTCCTGTTACATTTTTGCTGTTTCTTTTCCTGATAAACAGGCCTTTTGCACTGTCTGAGGGAGAATGTGTTTTGTTGGCAAAACTCTTATAAAGAATGCATTCAAAATGCTATCAAAAACACAGAACAAGCTGATAATCTCTTGGACATAATATTGATTGCTTTCACTTGTAGCAGGCATAAGCTTTAAAATGTCAATATGACTGGTTTTGGTTGATGTTTCTTTATTCTACTACTGTTTTTTAGTAAAGCATATATTATGAGCTTGTCTTTCAAGTTTGTCTTTCAGGCATTACTGTTTTTCTGAACTAAATATATAAACACCCATTAAGCATGACCTATCAGAACTATTTGACTGAAAATGTTTCAAATGTACGACAGAATGGAATACATCACGTCATATTTTAAACTTCCCTTTGCATAGCAATAAAATGAGAACAGTAGGGGGGATGGAATAGTAGGTGGCAGCTCTGTAGTAAGGATGATGTCTGGTATGCATAGTGTTAAATGGCTGTTAGTCCTGTTATTGAAAATCTAGTCCTGGCTTTCTTTTTTAATCAAAGTATATTAAAGCTATGTCTTTAGAATGTTAAAGAAATCAAAACATGAGCCTTCAGAAAGGATATAAAAGGATTAGTAGCCTCAGAGATCAGCATAGGAAGAGCTTTTTTGTATGGAGAAAATCAGGTAGGAAAAAGCTGGAAAAGAGGTGAGGAGATGTAAATAAATGGTATGTCAAACAGCTGAATCACTGGTGGAAAGCGATGACAGGTGGAGATAAAGTCAGAAAGGAAGAGAGAGTATTGAGGAGGTTCTTGAAAGCAATTCTGAAATCTGTATTGTGAAATACCATATCACAGTATTAACATTTAAACTGATACAATATTGTTTTTTCTTTAAAATTGCTCAGTAGTTATAATAAAATCACTAGCCTTACTGTTAACCACCACGAACCCAAGAACATTTTGGTGACTTGAGAAATGAATGAAATGGGTATGAATTTAGTCTGTGCTGTCGCTTTTCTTGTGTGACAGACCATTGGCTTTGTAGCTGCTTCTATAAAGAGTAGGCTTAATAGATGAAAGCAACTTTTGGTCTTGATGTGAAGCTAATAAATTAAAACTGGAGGAGCGTGAAGTGCAATAAATGAAAAGTCTTTTCCTTGAAATTTGAAAGATGGTGGCCTAGGAGGACTAGAAGGTGAATGGCCAAATGCCTTTTTCTGTGAAGATATGTGTGTGTGTGTATATATATATATATATATATATATACACGTGCGTATACGTGCACAGGGCACATTACCCTTAGGGTAGGGATTGCATAGTGGCTTTGTGGAAGTGTAATGAAAAAGGATAGAATATTGACTCTTTGTTTTAGTTTACGTTTCTTCTTGCTACTATGTCTTGATAGCAAATGTTTCTTTGATTAATAAAAATTACTACATCTAATTAATTTTTTTAGTGTTATTTGGCTATAGGATCAACCAGACTAAATTGAAAATCATGCGTATTTTGTTTATATGCTATCAGTGTAGCTGTAACTGTATGGTACATTGAATCTCTGCTGAAACTTATGAGGAAGTCCGAGCATATTAGAGCAAATCCATGAGGCTTGTCGGTAATCGTGGGAAACAGTTTGACTTAATCAGAACACTGATAGTGCTGAACTGGTCAAAATGAATGAGTGACCATCGTCTTTTACACTTTCCAGAAGAGTGGTCTTGAAGGTGATTCTCTGGGAATGTCTCATTCAACACATCTGAATTGTATTACAACAGGTGAAGTGGAAGAGCAGAGTGTCTTCACACCCCTGAAGTACAATATGCAGTCCAGACTTTTTTTCTACTTTTGTCAACTTTGCTCACTTTTTACTTTCTTTCACTACTATGATTAGGAAGTATGTAAGTGCACAAATTCATAAGACAGGAAGGGGAGTATTAAGAGTAGGTGGCAGATATATTTCAATGCATGTGCTGCATCTGGACATCTAAATAACCGGAGCTTCCTCTTGCCTTTTTGTGGCAAAGTGTTTCCTCCAGCAGCTTCCTCTTGCTCGGCTCTGGTATGAGGCTGGGCTTCACATGTTCAGTGTCCTGACCTCTGTAGACATTAGCAATGACTGATGCAGAAATGATTCACATAAAGGTAGATATGAATGCAAGAGTGTTCATTACCTGTGAAGTGTCAGTTTATCACAAATCTATAAAGTCACCAATTATTATTATGAGAACTACAGCATTTCCCATTAGTCAACATTTAGCAGGTCAGCAATTATCAGTAGTTACCAGACTTTGGTATCTGAAAATGAAAGCTGTGTTTATTAGAGTGACAAAACATTGTCTTGCAGTATCTTGGACAATGCAAGTTGATAACTTTGATGTTCACTTTTAAATGAAGATGACTTTATTAATAAGTAAACATGCACCAGAATAGCATTAATGCTTAGGAAACAATATAATACAGGATTTTATAAACCATATTTAAATTTTCATTAACTGTAGACTGTAACATATTTTACCATAGGAATTTCAGATACATTCTTTATGAAATATAGGAAAATTCTGCATTTAAAAATACCTATAACATGGTCTTAGCAAAACTTTGTTGGCAACTGAACAGCATTAAGGCAGAATGATTTTTATTTATTTATTTCCACTTCCAGCTCCCCCCCCCAAGGCTATTATATTGAACTAATGTTGAAATCCAAAGACTAAGACTGTTCATACCTTCATCGCAGACTGAAAGCCATCCTCATCCATCTTTTTCTAGCTTAGATTCTCACACACAAAACTAACAATCACATACATATTGCTGGGGCGTGTGATGAGCAGTGTTTCAGATTACACTGAGGTTATGTTGAATGCTGTACTTATTTTCTGTGCTTTTTGTGCTTTGTCTGATAGCACGAAGACAGAATGTCATTATGTCTAATTCTTTTGTAATTTCACCTGTTGTTTCCTTATTAGTATTAATTAATACTTTTTGTATTATTACTAATATAGGAGTATCTCATGTTGTGGCAGATGCTAGAAATGCAATAGAATCACTGCTCTTTTTTTGCTTTTGTATGAGATAATCCTTTTTACTGCTGAACTGTGTTCAGTAATGAATTGTACTTGTGAATTAGTTTGTGGCAGAAATATTTGTAAAATATAAGATGAGGTTTTAAAGATATACCCAGATGGAAGTATAGAGAGGCAAGTTGAACAAAGATAGCTTATGTCTTGACTTTTGTTGGAGTAATCTCAGTAATTTTTTGTTTAATGCTGCAGTATGAACAAGGAAACATTAATATTAAAGGTAAGATACTATAATAGACTTGCATATTATCTTTTTTTCATGTATGTTTTAAGTTTTTTGTTTTTGAACAGTGGTTTTAATCATTCTGTAAGTAATAAACAAAAAGGTGAGCCTAAAACTTTCTCTGTGAATTAGTTGATGAGGCATATATGAAACTGATCGAGATGTGTAATAACCAGTTATGTGCAATAGCTGTGTGAACCTTAATGTACAGTAAGTATTAGAGTACTCTGAGTATGTATTCAAGTAAGTGTTAATGCTCTCCTTTTCATCGGTGCACCTTCATGGCAGCTTTCAGTTAGTCACGATATTGTAGGATTTTTTCCAAAGACGTGTTTTTGCCCAACAGCATGTAACAGCTAACTTGAAGTCATTGCAGTCCATCATAGTAATGACTACTTAGGGACTCTTAAACTCAGGGGTTATTCATATGCTCTATACATGCATGAGATAGTCCTGTACTGGAAATCCTTGAGGGAAGAATGGAGAAGGAAGCTGCATGGGTAGTCCAGGATACAACACTAGCTGCCTACTTCAGTGCAACCACTTATCATCTTGAGTAGGTCATGTTCCATCTCACCCTCCAGTAAAAGGAAAAGTATAATCTTCTGCCCAGTTAGCTCAGGGGGTTAATAATTTTTCAGTTCCTTCTAAATTAGGTTGTATTTGTAAGAGTATTGGGAGGTGGGGTGGGGGGGAGCCATAGTGGAAAAAATCAAAACTCAACTAGGAAAACACTATTTGGGGCTGTCATTTTCTGGCACGTAGACAGTGTCTGTGTCTGCCAGAAGAGAGGCAATGGAGTCAAGTTTTCTGTTTTGCTCATTCTTTCTAAATCGGAGTATTCTTCTGGAATAGCTGTAGGTGCTCAGTTTAGTTTTGAAGGAGAGAGTCTGCTGTGTTCTGTGATTGATTTCTTGTGTGTGTTTTTCTTCCTCCCTCTTAAGTGCACATTGAAGGAAATAACTTGCAGTACGAGATAGCTGAAGGTACACCCAGCCAGCACAAGAATGCCTGGTACGAGCCCCCCTCAGAACACAGCCTGAGCCTTTCTCCTTGCTGATTGGTATGGTCTCTGCTGCCCACAGCTCAACCCTTTTTGAGCACAAATTGCTTAATTAGGATAGAGTGAGGTAAACATTAGTTTTGAGATAAAAATCAGTACTGAAGAGGAAGAATTAGTCCTGTTACGACCTGAGGAGGAGTTCTGAATTGGGCTGTATAAGGTGGAATGTTTGATGTTTTATGGGAGAAAGCCCTTTTCAAAGGATTTCACATGGCCTATAATTCTCTGTAGAATGTACTACTTCCAGTTTTGAACACTATCAACAAACATTTGTGTGTAAGAAAACTAATACTTTGGAGTTGCATTTTTTGCTACTTTGTCACACTCTGCTAACCATTTATCAAAATTTAGTCATATCTTTTATTTTCTATGACTTAAGTCCCTCTAAAGTTCCAGAAACCTCAGCTTTGATGTTCTTACTGATACTGTTAGTAGGAGTTTCTTAACACTAGTGGGTTTGTTTGTTTCTTTTCAGAATAAGCAACGAAGTAAGCTGGTAGACTTGTGTGGAGAATATTATGTATGTCTTTAGTCAATATATGAAATTTGCTTTTTATTCCCACGTACTGTGAAATTTTTAATCTTTTACTTAAATTGTGATTTCAGTCTTTTTCAAAGTTGTGTATGGGGTCATGATCTAGAGATATTTTCTAACTGCAAATTCTATTGTTAGATTCTAAATGACTTTTTGTTAATAGAAGGGAGAATAAAATATATGTGCTTTAAGTATATCTGTGATTAGGTATAAATTGTTGGTGTTTTTTTTTATGTATGGCAGTACAGACTATGGATACCTTTGCTACATTAGTAATAGAATCTGGTAGCCACTGAAAGAGTCCATTTGTGCAGCAGTGATATAATACCTTATTGCTATGGCAAGCCTTAGTTTAATGACCTAAGTGTTAGTAAAACAGAAGCCCAAAAGTGGATAGACTCTGTAGAATGGATCCTTATTACTTTCCTCATAACTTGTGGAGTAAATGAGGCATTGACAATATTTTAAAATATGTAGTGCCTAGAATATAATTAAGATAGTGATGTTAAATTGCTTTTCTGTGACTCAGCAAAACTGCTGATCAGAAAATTAAGACAAATATATCACTAACCTGCAGAAGCTGATATACCCTGTATTTAAGAAACGCAGTCCAATTGTACTAGCGTGGCAGCTCCACTCTGAAGGCTTTTCAAGGTCCATCCTAGATAAGTTGATTTGTGCTTTCAATTAGGAGACCTGACTTCATTTTTATGAGAAGCAGTATGGAGGCATGAACTACCGTGATGTTTTTGTTGCAGAAAAACTGTTTATCAGGCTAATATAGTCTGATTAAATATGCAGTAATGAACTATATCTGAATGGTTGATGCTGAAGTTAGGAGTGCTGGACTTTGGTTTTCTGTTGGGTGACACTGTTCTTGCATTTACTCATCTCTACAATTTGTTAATAGTTCTAATGAGCATAACAAGTGCAAAAGAATTTTATCTTTTCCAGAAAAAGGGTATTGTAAAATCTGGCGAATGTTGTGATACTGTTGAATGTTTTTGTCAAGAGTTCAGTGGAGATTTGGGATGCTGTGACTTGTCTTAGTGAAATTGTACTACATGGTAAAGGCTGTACTGGAAGGTTGGCACTGGGACTTTCTCCAGGGTGGTGGACCCAGCACAGATTCCTTCCACATACCTTACTTTTATAGGCTCTCCCCTCTGCCAGCACCTCTCTTCCTTATTCCAGGACTTGAGTGACAGGGTAAGGCTTCATTGGAGAAGGTAGAGGACAATGTTTAGGCTCTGCTGCTTCCCTGCCCCAGGCAGTGGGAAAGCAACTCAGTGTGAAGGAAATACAGAAGAGCAGAAGTGTGTCGAAGTGGCTGCACAGAAAAGTGCAGGGCAAGGCACAAAGTTGCTAGTAGAGGGCAAAAAATTATTATTGTAGAAACTTCAGTATTATCGATACCTAGTAGTCCTGATAGTTGTGAAGGCTTAATGATGGCATGTTTGTCATCAGTATTGTAAAGTGAAAAATACTATTCTAGTGGGCAGCTGAGAGAAGGTGCTTTGGGTTGTATTACTTTCCAGGGATAGAGGGATTAATTTCTCTACTTAATCCTTAGTAATTAAAAAAATTTCAGTGGAAAAAGTATAATCAAATTCTTTCCAAGGTATGCTGCATTCAGACTGAGCCCCTGGAGCGCACTCAGGGTAAGCCAGGGTTCCAGACCCCTGGTTAGACACACTATATGCAAATGATGGAGCTGTTCAGCTCTCAGTAACCATGAAACCAGGCTTGTGATGCAGTGTTGGTAGGAATTTAGGGATACTTCAAATGGGTTAGAAAGTACATTTGTGGATAAAAGAAGATAGACACCAAAAAGCAAAGTGAAGAAAAGGATGAATGCAGAGAGAAGTAAAAGGGAAATGGACCTATAATGATTTCTCAGAGACACTGGTGTTTGCAATGCACTTTCAGGTGCATGTGTACCTATATTGTATTTGTGTGTGTGTGTATATGCAATCCACTGAAAATTTCTAAAGTGCTGTTGACATTTGAGATTTCCAAATAAAAATAGAGCTCATGAATGACTTCAGACACTTTGAACAGTTAAAGTTGCCAACTGTTGTACTAGAAATTTACGAAGGAAGGAATACTTTTCAGCTTTCAGTTGTGACTTTTTGTTTGTTTGTTTTGGGATTGTTTGGGTTTTTTTCCTTCTGTTTCCATACCTGGGCTGTTTGTGGAAAAGGGATACAAAACATATATATAAAACTACAAAGAACTATTAACTAATGGCTGGTAAGACACAGTGCTTTTGGATGTCCATTTATTGAGTCTGGCAGATGAAAGGATGTGAGAGCAGTAGCCATGAGTGGAATCCAGAAGAACACAGGTATCTAGAAGCAAATGTAAACAGAAAGATTTTTGGAACAAGGAAAAGATCTTGTCATGCATGTATGTGTAAGAGATCCTCCTTTAAGCCTAATCTGCATGTGGTATGGATCTTATAATGCCTTAGAGGTGTGTATCTGTAGTCCAACTCAGGTTTTTAGCTTTGAAAGTCTCTGATATGAGATAAAACAATATCAGATGTGTACAACTTTTCATATTTTCTTTTCTTTGAGAATTTTTGTGGCATTAAAGGAGTAACTTGTGAGAACTCTTTGTGAAGCCTAAAGTTAAAATAAATTGTTCTTTCCTTCTCTCCTTTTCTTTTTCTCTAGGATCCCGTCTCCGCCAGGAGGACTTTCCACCACGGATTGTTGAGCATCCTTCAGACGTGATAGTCTCTAAAGGAGAGCCAACAACTCTGAACTGTAAAGCTGAAGGACGGCCAACTCCTACTATTGAGTGGTACAAGGATGGAGAGCGAGTGGAAACAGACAAGGATGATCCACGCTCCCACCGCATGCTACTGCCCAGCGGATCTTTATTTTTCTTACGTATTGTGCATGGACGCAGGAGTAAACCTGATGAAGGAAGCTATGTTTGTGTAGCAAGGAACTATCTTGGAGAAGCTGTGAGTCGGAATGCATCTCTGGAAGTGGCATGTGAGTAGTTTTATATGATTATCACTGTGTAAAACTTTATAGTTGCTTTTATACTGTCAGCAGTCTGGGAGATAACAAATGTAGGTAAGTACAGCATTTTGTCATTAGCTATAGCTCTTAGTCAAGGCAATTCTACATGCGTTTATACAGTAGTAGTGACTGTATGGAATACATGGTTTATACTGAAACAAGGTTCTAGCCAGTGTATAATCATGATTGGCACAAACATGGACAAAGGCTAATCTTCCTCTAAAGAATAATCTAATTTTTAAATTATGACTATACTGAAACTAATGTGGAAAAATGCCTATCATTTAATAGAAAGTGCATTGTCTGTTTCTTTTTATCTAGTCATCTGTTACCTCAACAGAAGCAGACAGCTTCTTGGTGACTCATGTTCTGTACTGCTGGAAACCTCAATATATGCTCCTCTATCGTAAACTTTATATAGGCCTCATTCATTATGTGACTGGCAAGTGAAATTGTTTGCCATTTCTCATATCATCCAGAGCAGTCTTATGCTTTATCGATTCTCTTTGTCTTAACAGAGAAGTTGTCACAGCTTTTTCAGCGACCACCCAGCATGCATGATCTGCTTCCAGTAGAGTTAGCAGAGACATTCATTATATTCACATAGCAAACAAGCTCATCATACATAAAATACAATGCATTGTATGGGTTTTTTTTGCTGCTTAGTTATATGGGTTGAAAAAATACTATTTTTTTTATTCAGAATATCAACTAAGGGTAGCTGTGTATCTTCACATAAAGGTGTATTTTAGTAGATTTATGAATGCTTTTCTCTTGCTGGACTTCATTTTTTTCCCCGCAGTTCTTCATGTGGCAGTAATTTCACTAAACTGTGTTTGACAGAAGTAGGGCTTTAGCACAAACTTGTATTGCTTCGTCGATAAAGAATGGATTTAAGTACATATTAGAAGCTATGTTGGTTTAAAGTGGGGGGAAAAAAAGCACAGAAGAGAAATCTCTATTCCTGATGCAGTCTGCAGACTTTTATAGCTAATGTTATGTCATCTTGAGGTTTCAGTCTTCTCAGAAGTTGCAGAAAATGCCATTTTTGAAATATTTAGGTGGTGGTATAGGCCAAGTAGAACACACTTGTTCACTACCTTTCACTTGTCATAACCTAGATTCAGAACTGTTTCAAACAAAAAATGAAAACAGTTTTGGCATGCATTCAAGGCATGAGTAAATGTGTATCTTCCAATAAAGGCATCACAGAATGTTATTCAGTTTTAGTAGGTATTTAGTAATTGAGAAGAATACCAATTTAAGGAAGGCTGAAATCTGGGTGAGTATGACTCTCAATAAATTTACTGGATTATTTCTGTCTTTGCACATGTGGTTTTTAAACTGTCTGTTGAGAAATCCTATGAGAGAGGCATAAACACTTTTAAATCTTTATTGTAATCCGGTTGAGATTCAGATATCTCCTGTCGAAGTTCAGAAGATCATTCAAGTTATACATTGAGTCACCACACTAAAGTGACTGATTATTTTGAAATTTAAAGGTACTCTATATTTTATCAGTTTTCACTGATCCCTACTTCAGTGACTGCTGAGAGACTCTTGTTACGGTTTCCCCAGTCTCTGGAGTAACTGTTTTAACCACAGTAGCTGGTGGCAGGTCATGCATGAACTGTATGTGAGATAGTAGAAGACTTGAAAAATAATAAACCCATGTTTCATTGTCAGAGATATTTTAAAGCAGGATCATAAAAAGTGAAACCTGAGATCTGAAACCATAGCCGAAATTTTTACAATAGCATCATGCACCTGACGCTAGATTATTTTACTGTTTTTGTAGCTTTGAAATTTAACTGACTGAATTCCCCAATTAAATGGTTTAGCAGTCTAAAGCAGGCATTCCTGTTTCACTTCAACAATGATTTGTCTTTTCTTGAGCCATACTCTAGCTGTGACTACAAGAAGGTCTTCATGAAAGAAAAAAAATGTAAATAATATGTACATTGCTTGTTTACTTAATTTTATAGATTCTGCTGGTTTTATGTCCACTGGTTTTAAAAGCACGTGGCTATGCTCTGGAGTACGACAGCAAAACTACCCAGTTTCCCTTAGTTTTGAGACACTTTTTAATACGATTTTTTGGTTGTAAATAAAGTTTTCAAGTGACTGTCAGAGAACAGTTATTTTAAGGCTTTTAACTGTTTTTCTGATGTCAGCATCTCTGGCCTGAAGACGACGGGCAGGTCTGTAGGAGCACATTTGCCCGCCAGGGAAATGAGTTGTTGCTGACAGCCTGTTGTCAGCAGAGTCCTCATTCACCTGTCCCAACTGCTGCTGAAAACTGGTGGGTTGTCTGGATACTCCCCCTGAACACGGGAGTCGGGACAGCCGCATGTGATTGAGTCTTGCTTGTGCTATCTGTAATGGTGTTGAAAACTGCTCTTTCCCCACTAAGCCAAGCTGTTTTCATCGCTAGAAAAAGGACGGTTGTCCTTTGCTGACAGCAGGGTTTTGGATTATTATCTGACTGTAGGTGGCCTCAAATTGTGCCATTAGAGACAAACTGCTGCTTTTTACAAGTTTAAAATGCCTGAGTCTGCTGTTTTAGTGAAAGAATCAGTAATTGTTTTACTTATTAAATTGTCAGTCGACAATAATGTACACTTACAATTTTTGAATGATTTATGAAGAAATATTTATTGGTTTTATGTATCTGTTAAGTGTGTTCATGCTTATGCATTCAGATGATAAACAGTGTTAATTGTGATTCATTCTCTTCTATTTCCTTTTTTTTTATTTTTGTCCTCTCCATGGGCACCCGCCACAAAAGCAGTGGGATTGAGAATCTTCTGATGTATCTGTATTTATGTATAAAGACAGAAGAAAAACTCTTAAGTGAAATTCAGTTAGGGCATACAGTGATTCAGAGCATAGTGTGGCCCATCCTGAATGCAATCATTTTGCCCCTTGATTTTTTGGAGTGATTTTTTGCAAGTGTCTGAAGTCTCTAAGCTCTTTTTGATCAAGTAGCAGTTAACACCTTTCCGAAACATGACAATTTTAGGTACCAGCCCATCCAAAGCATTTAAGTATGCTTTTAAATCCATGCCTATTCAGAGCAGATGCATACAATCAAGGGCAGATATTTTTGTGCTGATATATGTCCTCAGAAAAATTTCTCTGTGCCAGTGTAACTGTGAAGAACTGTGATTTGGGAAATTACTTTAAAAAAAAACGTCATTAACGTACAGAATGTGCTTTTAGAATTTTTTTACCTTTAATTTAGAAAGCCTTTATTCCAGAAGACATTTAGGAAGAAATAGGAGTTTGTATTTGAAAGCAGAGTTTACAACTCATATGACTTATCCTATTTCATTCTTCTTTTAATGCATTAATCCATGGTGTGCTTTGTGCGGGTTACTTTTTTCAGTTGGAGCTTCCTCAGAAGGAAAAAATAATGCTAACAGCAAACCCATTCTTCCACTGTGTATGTGGCAAATTCTGATGTAGTATTTGTATGTTTTATGGTTAAATCATTAAAAATAGGTATTCTAGTCCTAAAACAACTACAAAGAATTGTATTCAAGAGAAAAAGGTCTTTCTTTTAATTTTGTGTTTTAGAATTTTTTAATTGAAATTGAACAAGGGTTGGCATTATTAGAAATATGTTGATGCTCAGATTTCCTTGGGAGGATTTTAGAAAGGGAAGTAGGCTTGGAATAGTTTGATCTTTTATGAAACTGCTTTCATATTTGAAAGCAGAAGTTTTAAAATAAAAGCAGAGTTTTTTACAATGTATCAGTTGACACAATTGAACCTATGAGGTAGAGTTTTCCAGTGGGAATATCAGGAGACACATTTGCAATAGGGACTGTAGCTAGGGTTTCAGTTGCAAGCACTGGGGCGCCCCACGTAAGCAAGAGAAAGAGCACGAGGGTCTTTGCACTGACTCAGGCTGCCTCTGATCCAGCCTGAGTCAGGAGCAGCCCCCAGAGATAGCAGCTGTAGCCCCAGGTGTTAAATATGTGACAGCAGCTTGATCTATCGACCACTGTAAGAGGGGGCTTTGGCCTAAATGAAAATTCATGAAAAATTGATGAAGTCCCCAGATTATTTTTTTCCCTTTTCCTTTTCCAGTGCTGTACCAATGCAGCGAGGGGAGATTAAATGAGGTGTTGAACGCTTTAGTGGCAAGGAGGTTGTGGTTCAAAGGTCAGGGGTCAAGGGAGGGAAAAAAGACCAATTTTCTACCTTACTTTTCTTTAAAAGAAAACATGAGGCTTTTCAGATTAGCTGGGATTTGCTGCCATTTTAATATAAGAATAAAGCTCAGGAGTCTTCACAAATAAGGTTCTTGTCTGCATGAGTTGGCAAAGGGTAGGAGTGTGTGTGTTGGTGCTAATAGAAAACGGTGGAAGACTGAGTCATAATTCAATTGGAGAACCAGAAATAGATTGAATTTTGTAATGGCAGTGTAAATTTGGGCTTCCATCTTTCTGAGCCTGTGCTTCAACTGAAGTCGTTTGGAGGAAGAAGAGGTCTTGCATTATTTATGTCTCAGATTGCTTGAATAGCAGGCTTTGGAACACTCTCCAAACATAATAATCCTTTTTATGTTAGATCCAAAACTGAATACTGTTTTTATCTGTAACAAGAGAGGTTATAGTAGTACACTGAGTTTAGTGTGAAGAGTCACAGGTGTATTCGAAAGCAAGCACAAGCCAGATCTTAAACACGGGAGACAGTAATTTTACAAATAAAACAGATATGTTTTAATATTCAGTGAATAAAGGATGAGAGGTATAAAATATATGCTATGCAATCATCTCTGTACCATAATGCTATAATGACCGTTTGCTGGAGCATGTGCAAAAGGCTGCAATATGTTCATAATAATGGAGTTAATAATTTTGTTTGCAATACTCGGGGTAAAGATCAACTGTAAAATAGGATAAAAAAAAGAGCACAATGTATGTGACTAAAATGGGTGGATGATTTTTTTCATCTAGTTTCTGTTCAACATATGACTTAAATATAAAAACTGTTATTAATTCTGTTACTGGTAATTTCGAAGTCTGATCTGGGGTTACTTTCACATGTGGAGAGTACATCCTGTTCATTTACTTGTACCCCTCTTGCCCTCATCCTTCTCAACAGAGTGTGAAAAGCTTCCTGTCTGAGCTGGCAGGTTTTTGCTCTCATTGAGATAGAAGTAATTATTGTAGAAATTGAAATGCTGGAGACTGCAGTCCTATGGATGAGCCATATCAGGACATTGAAAAGCATCATGCTTTTTCTTACTCAACGTTTATCTAAGAAGCAATATAACAAACCATGGTTATTATCACAGCACACTTAATGAAAATAAAATTTCCTTGTAGAAGAAAGTAAATAAAATTGTATCTCATTAGATAATCAGGGAAAAGAAAGATTTCATAAATTGAGGAGGAACACTTCAAACATTCTCTGTACTTCTGAAGCTTGCAATAAGCAGTTTTTGTTGATTAGGATGAAGTCATTGGGAATACCATTGTTAGAAGCCATGACATAATACAACATTTCTGTATAGGACGTAATTTAATTCTTACAGTCACTATTAGAAATTAAAGACGTTAATAAATACCAATGAGTGAAGCCATGTCAGATAAATCAAGAACTGACTGATGTCTCAATGCAAAGTTTTGTATTGAACCAAAATAGTTCTTATTATTGACTTTATTAGTTTAGCTTTTAGCTGAGTATGTGTTTCTACTGCTTCTGAATTAACCTGGGATAAGAAACCTTCATGTTTGAGAGGGTATGATTTTTTTTTTTTTGTACCAGTAACCAGGGTGAACTAGAATTTTTATGATAGAGATGCTCTTGATCAGGATAAACTAAGCTGTATCTCCTGTCATTAGCATATTTCTCACAAACTGTTCAAAATTGTGCTTCAGCATTTATGCCTTCAATGTGGACAAAACCAGTACTTCCCATCATCATCCACTGGGATTTAGACAGGTGACTGCATTGTTACATCTTCATTTCTTATACTTTGAGCTCTACCTGGACATGCAGATTTAAATGTTAAGTTCAAGGCAAAAAATGCTAATGACTCCTCACATTTAAGAGCTATCACACTGATGGTAGATCCAAAGAAATTTAAGGTGATTTCAGTTGTAATATCAAGCTGTACAATGCCTGTAGATTTCTCCAGACCTTGTTCTTGTTCTCCATTTTCTTGCTCCTTTCATACTGTGGTCATCTTATAATAGATCTTTTTGGTAAGTGTTCACAGCACAATTAGCTCTGAAGAGAGATACACAGGTTTGCACAAAACAAGCAGGCTTGGGTACCAGAAGGGTGCTCATTGTGAGCACTTAAGCTCAGCTGGTTGTGTGTGCTGAGAAGGGTACACCAGCCCAGCAGAAAGTTTCCTTAACAGCTGGAATTTGGTCCCACTATGTGAATGAATTCCTTTAGAACTGGTTAGTGTTTCTTTGCAATGTGCTTTCTTGCACTGTGTAGTCATACAGTCTAGTATCATCCCCAGCATTCCTGTAGTAGAAATAGTTTGTCACATCCAGAAATGGTTAAAGAAGCTTTCTGTAGGATCTCTGATTTATTCCTTGAATCTACCCTTTTTCCCCACTTAAAAGAGAATTTTCAATGTTGTATTTTTAGAAGCTATTTACAGCATGCTCTATCTGATTCTGCTGCTAATAATTTCTTGCACATTTCCTCATTTGATTTTTATCGGCTTCCTTCTTCCCCTTGCCTTTGATTTTATTTTTTTTTGATCAAATCCTGCTGTTTACATGTCTTTGAATGCCCTACCTGATAAAATGTTGAAAGCTAAGGAACTACTGATGACTTTACAGAAACCTTGAAAGAGATCAGCTATTGGCTGATCTGTTAGTGTGCACGTCATCGTGTACTGATTTTTTTTTTGGTTGACATTTCTCATTTTTAGTTCATCTGGGAAATAAGAGAACAAGATAACATTGCAGTTTTACAACTCTGTTCCCTTTGCTGAGGAACCTATAAGCACTATTTGAATGTTAATTGAAATATTAGCTATTGTTGACATATGCTTCAGACACGTCCTATTCTGTGATGTCAGATAGGCTTAAGAAAAAGTAATCATTTGAAGCGGTACTTCAGACCATTCCTTTGCAAATGTTGCATGATCTCAACTCTAAAAAAAGTTCATTACTATGGTAATTAACAGTAATTACTAGGGTGAGATTGGTGGATGTTTTATATATACACATATATATATGTATATAGTTTTTTATTCTGATATAATCATTACATTTGTTTGAGGACACCAGAACCTTATCCTTCCTTCTTATTTTTTTTTTCCTGTCTCTGTTCAGATATACTCTTCCCCCTGTGCCTGTTCCTAGAAGACTAAAATTTAATTATGGCTTTGGTGATACTTCCACTTCAAATGCTCCCACAGATGTTATACTTGAATAAGTTTCTAATATTTGGAACTTATGTGGGAAATAAAGTGGTGGTTTTGTTCTACTCCTCTTGCTTGAATTTTTCAGGTGGCAGAGATGTAAATGTATACTGATACTTTGGAAACTGCTCCATCATGTTAGAAGAGGGAGGTGTGCACAGTCTATTTCTGCTGTCTCATAGATATGTCTGCCACTATACAAAGGGATGTAGAGAGGCAAAGAACTGGGAGCCCTGGATTGCCGAGTCCCCTGTGTTCTCCACAGCTGTATTTTGTAATTCCTTTCAGAAACATTTCAAGCTGTGCTTTGAAAAGCAATTTGATTGCTTTCCCCTTCATCCCTGAGCTCACTCCGTTCCCTGTTTCTGTTGGAAGCCTGTCTTGGAACTTAAGTCTTCCAATGGTGAGAAAATTAGTTCTAGTGTTTCCAATGTAAACATAAACATGCTTTATTTATCCTTGTCCTTGTGATCTCATTTTCCTTTAGTTTAGTTTTCTCGTCTTTGTATTTATAGACCACAGTGGTACCACTTCTCATCTCTGCTATTGCTAAGTTAAACAAGAAAAGCTCATGTCTTCTCTTCGAAAATATTTACTTGATCCTAGTAGTCATTCTTCACCTGTTCAGCCTGCATCCATTTTCTGAGACATGGGTAGGTAGATTGCATATAATATTTCAAGACTTGCGTGCTGTGCATTATGAACTAATGTTAGTTACTACCTTCACTGTTCCCTTATCTATCCATCCTGTGATCATTTATAACTTCTTTTAAGCATTTGATAGCTCATAGTCATTCTATAGTAATCTGATGCAGACCTTTCTCTTCCTCTATAATTTGTAACAGATAAGCTTCTACTCTACAGTAAACTTCCCTGTGATCAGTTCAAAAGCATATGACCTTGCACCATTATTCCTCTTCATGTAGTGTCTCTTGCACTAGTCTTCAACGTCATTGAGTTCTTCCTGTTTAATGTGATCTTCCTGTTGGGTCCTGCTGGGCTTGTTGTCTAATCTTGTATGCCAAAGTAGAAGGTGTCCTTGGCGTTCAAAATTGGCAATTTCTTAATCCGTCTGCATCTTGCTGGAGGACTTTGCTTCTGTTAACTGGACTTGAACCTGCCTCTTGCCCACTCCTTATGCAAAATCATTTGATGAAATAAATGGGAAAGAAACAAGTTTCTGTCATTCTGGAACAGAATACCAACCCAGCAAGGTTGAGCAACGTGACCATTGCTTGTGGGAAGGAAATAACTTCACTGACTCTCATTCTGCTTCTTTTACAATCCCAAACACCAATCCATACATGAGAATCTGAGGAAAAATATCCCCAGTTTAAGCGGATAAGATAAGTGACAATCTTGCAAAAGAATTTACCTTGGTTAATCTTTTGAATTATTTTTTAGATCATAATGTATGCAAAAAGTTCCCCATCTGCTATATACGTGTGCACACACAAGTATAATTTAGAAGAATGTAGGCGTGGAAAAAGAACAAAAGAATTCATTGCAACCTTCTGACTTCAACTTTTGGAATTAATTATTCAGTACTATACGTAGCGCACTTGGTGACTGACAGTATTATAAACCCCTCAAGCTGACAGTAATAGGATGATCACTTTGTATTTTAGCAGATATAGATATTAAATGGAACTTTAGGCGTGATTAGAATGTAAGAATTCCTGCGTTTTGTCCCGAAAAGCACCGTTGAGGTAGGTATATAAAATTTCTTAGTTATTATTTTATATGGCAGATATTAGTGACAATGAAAGAAATTAGTGTCCTCAGGACAGCTTTCAATTTATTTCCATGATAGATGCAAATTCTTCTCAGGTTTTACATGCACATGTAGCCTTTGGAATATGTAGATTATCAGCTGTTAGTATGAAGAGACGTTTTAATTGCAATATGGTCACACAGTGATTTTGAGAAGGATAGATTTTTATTGTTTCTTAGTTTTGAAAATAGGACTGTGATCTCAGTTTTCAGGAGACCTTTCCTCTTTTACATTGGAGACAATGGACTAATGCCCTACTGGGTGACACCAGTTGATCTATCTTGGATAGTGAGAAACAAAGACATTGTTTAGGAGAACACATGAGCTTAAACATTTAAAGTGGCTCATTCCCCTCATTCATTCTGGGGAAGTACAATTGTTTTTCTTGGTTAGAATCAGAAAAAGGCACAGGTAGTAGAAAACCTGTAGTAGTTGAAAGCATCTGGTATGGGTAAAACACTGTCACCTTAGTCATTGAGATATTGGTTATCTTTACTGCAAGATTGTCTTTATGAAAGAGATGTGTGTACATAGCATTAAGTTTCCTTTCTTTTCTCTTGAAGTATAGAATATTTAGAATGTTTTTTAAATTAAGTTGATAACAAAGCCCATATGGGAGCACAGATTATGTATAAATTAGAAGTTACTGAAGCAAACTGGAAAGTTAAATGAACCTTTTCAAGGTATGTCAGGATGGCTTTTTCTTCTAGCAAAGCATCTTGGTTACTAAAGAGTAAATGGCAAAAAGATTTAACTTGAAATTATTTTTGGAAAGTATTTGCTTTTGTGTTCCATCTGTGTTGTTTCTAACCCTATCTTCTCATTTTTATGTATTCCTTTTATATTTCAAATTTAGGATCAGCAACTAGAAATCATGTCTTCCTCAAGTAGTCTAATTCTTGAGTTGATTAAATTATGTTCACTCTTTGGAATGTTGGAGAGGGAGCTAAGTAGCCTGCAGTTTGGACATTCAGCTGGGAAACCAGCCACTCTAAAGATACATGTGTTAGAGCCCTATTCAATTAGAACATATACAGTTCTTATTCTACTGTAGAAGCAACTTAATTACCTGATTCAAACCTATAAATTCCACCCCTAGAGATGCATGCATAAAAGTCAGTGGTGGCAATACTGAACATCAGTCATGTTTCTTCGAGATTCAGAGCCACCTGTTCAAGGTCATGTATTATGTTGATTGCAGAACCACGAGCAGAAGCTAAATCCTTTGATTGGTAGTATGATATCTTAAAAATTTGAGGGATATTCTTCATTTTATTTGCCTCCCTCTACCTACTATAAAAACAGGTGGCTTCCTTCACACTTTTGTTAAGATTGTGTTCCAATCTGAGCAACATCTGATTCTGAATGTATTAGTTCCTGTAAATTTTGGACTTTTTAATAGATCTTATAAGTATTATGTAAACTTTGATTCTATATTATCAAAAGATGTGGAGACACCCCACCCCCTGGGAGCACTTAATATAAATAAACTTTTAAGAAAGTGGGCCCTATGAAAAGAAATTGCAGAAATCCAAACAAAAATGTTTCCTTTGTCTCTAAGAAATTGACATCTTACAAAAAGCAAACCAACCAACCAAAAAAACCCCAAACCACCAAACACCACCACCACCCTCCCCTCCTAAAAAAAGGCAAACAAAAAAACTCTACAGAAAAAACGGGTGATGGTGTTAGTTTGATCTGCAAATTGTAGAATTTATTCTTTCCCTACCTGTGTTGTCAGTCTAAATGACATCTGCGCTGAAGCCCATGATTTTACAGTTGTTGTGAAACTGGAAATAGGGAGTTTGGAACAGAGCACTGGATTTTTTTATCTGGATTTTCTTATCAAATAACTTGGTCAGAATGTAAGGACTTGTTTTCACTTGCAACAATAAAAACTTGTCTTTGCTTGTTCTTTATATAATTCACTTGCTAATTTTGCCATTCATCAAAATATTTTGACTGGTTATCATAAATATACTGTGCATATGTGCAGATCTAGGTTTATATGTCACTTTTCTCATTATACACCTGTATGCTGAACACATGAGAACTTGGTTTCTGGCCTATCAAACCCCTTTCATGGTTCTTTTACTCCAGTGCTGCAGATATGCTTAAAGATAGTTTAGTAATACTAATTTTCATCTCTCTTGGAAATAATTTCACTTTTGCAGAATTGTTCATTACAAGGAATGGATGTAAAAAGTAGAAGTTAAGAGCTATGAGAAAGGAACATTTTTGCATCAGCATGTCATTGAGTTACTAACAGTGACATACAGAACTGGTGAACAAACAGGATACATTGTGCAATATATTTATTAATAACATATTTATTTGCTAAAGTTATGAGAATATGAACTCTGAAATTATAATGAAGTATTGGTAATATTGTTTAGGACCTGTACAGTATACAACTATTTAACTATCATATATATTTTACATATTATAATTTTTTATATATATAAATATGTGTATATATGTGTGAAATACATATACACTATAAACATATATCTTTCAAAAAGTAGGCTCTATCATCGATGCACATTAATATTCCTAAGTAATGGACAGCATAGTGGTTTTAATGTCATCTGTCGCTGTCTGTGCTTTAAATAAGCTTCTTTTTCAGGCACACAGTGTGCAGAATACAACTGTAGTATAAAATGTATGTATTTCCATCCACTCTCACTGTATACCAGAGCCAGTCTATGACATTGTGTACTCTTTTTGCTCCCTTTCCGTTAGTCCAGTACATATGCAAATAGTTACAGAAGAAATACTAAATTGATCATTTTTTCTGATTTTTAGTGGTCCTCTCTTCAGCCTTCATGCTTCTTCTGTGATACTTATTGGATATTTGTAAAAAAACTTTTTTTTTGCCCTAACCACGTAGACTAAAAACAACCCAAGGAACCCAAGGGGCAGCGTAAGTAAGGATCTGTACTTGTTTCCATATGTAGCATCAGCTGCAGGGAATATGTGTACACTTGTGCCAGCCTTTTTTCCATCGCCTATCCCAAACTCCTCAGTTGAGGTGACCTCTGAAGTGCCTACTACAGTGAGTGATGGAGTTAATGAGATCCAGTGACACCATGACCCTGACCCCCTCATGGCCTTGGTTTCACTCATCCATCTTCCTAGCCCCACAGGCTGTGATGTGCTGTGTAGAGACAGGATTAAACAAGTGTGAATAAACAAGTTCAAAGCTCTCTGTCATGGCTGCCAACACAGAACATCAGGAAAATGAGACATTAATAACCCAATGCTGGGGAGGCATGTTGTTTTGCTATAGGAACACCTGGGGAAAGTACCACTTTCTATGCAATCAGTTTTTTGCATGCCAGGAAAAGTTTGCTTAAGACTTTTGTGAAGGGTGCAAGATTCAGCCTGCCATTCTTCTTAGTCATGAAGCTGGCAGCAGTCACCCTTTTCTTGTATCGTGTATTATTTGGGCTTTGATTCATCAGAAGTGTTTGTTTTTTTTTTCTGGTTTTAACCTAATCTGTTTATAGGAAAAAACAGTCTGAGATGTATTGCCAAGATTATTCTCTTAAGGAAAGTCTTACAAGAGGAGTTTTGTACTTTGTCATAAACAAAACTTTTTTGCTATAATATAATTTCTGATTGAATTTGTATCTGTGGGTAAGGTGCTGAGATAAGATACGCTTTTCTGGTTGTGACAGTGGTTTAGGTAGTGTCTGTCTTTTCTTTGTCAAGACACTCTCTTTACCCTGTGGCACTTTCTGATCAGTTGACTAGTTGGTGATTAAATACATTCATTTAGTTCAATAGGTCAGAGCTGTTGTGGTGGGTAGAAAATTACTGATGGATTATCAGTTTCACCACCTCTGACATCTGGCCTTAGCATAGTTCATCATCTGAGAATTCATAACACATTTGCTGGAGCAATAACATGCTCAGCTACCTGTGTGATCATGGATCTAGGTACTGGGAATGTTGTGTTCAGGATTGATAAGACAGATGTCACAAAAATTAGAAGGACATCATCTTTTTTGGTGATAAAAACACCCATTGCTACCAACTACTAAAGAGTGTGCTAGGGTCAGTAGCAAGCTTAGTAAGTTACAGAGCTGTAATTCACTGATATTTGTCTTTTCCTAGAGTGTTTCAAGAAATAAAAGTGCTTTTCAGAATTGGAGGAGCTTTGGCTTTAGAGTAACTGGACACTTATGAGGCAGAAAATATGTAATGATTTTTGAAGTCTAAAACTAGCAAATTTGTACTGAAACATGTATCTTCTTAGAGACCTCTTAATTTCATTTCTGTTACACAGTAAATCTTATTATTACTGAGTGACAGCCTATCTAAGATTAGGTTTTTTTTCTAGAGTCCAATCCTGAAATTACTGCGAGTAAGCCCAGTTGGAGGTGGCACACTACTGTACTTCTAGGTTACAAAAAGCAGAGACTTCTTATATTGAAACTTGTGACAAAACAGAAGGATGTTGGAGAGATCTAGTGAATGAAGAGGAAGGACCATTTTAGACCCCTAAGCATTGTCAAAGTTAGTGAGGTAACAGTGGTTGTCGTAGGGGGGAAGCTATTCCTTAAAAAAATTCCCCTAATATTTGAGATCCATCTCCTCAGTGGTTTCTGTTGTTGTTGTTTTTGTAATTTTTATTTATATCTTATTAAAGAGATTTACATTCTTCCTCTTGTGGGAGTATTACTCTGCCGGTTTGCCTGCTTGATCACTGAACAGAAGAGCCCTCAAATATCTCTGACAACATAGAGATTCAGGGAGCACTCATGCCTTCTGTATTCTGATCTTTAGAATATGAATTGCTGTTTTTTTCTGCTTATTTCTCCACATTTTCTCCATGCTTTCTTGCAGCATTATCTATCCCCACAGCATCTTCCCACCATAGTTCTACAAATCCTTTTTAAGTGTGGGGCATAGAGTGTTAAACATAAAACTAGTTTGAGATTGCATATGTATTCAATAACCAGATATCCAACAGTTCTTTTGTCAGTTAATTCTCTTCTTTTGCTACAATGTGGGAATGGCTAGTCAAACAAACTCCTGTACTTTAGCCTGTGATTTTACTGAATAATTCTTGTGTTTCTCATTTGAGTTATGCACTTCACAGAAGGGGTTGATTTTTCTACTAGGTGTGCTACCTGTTGTGTACAAATAATAAGAGAGGAGGAAGATGAGGAGCGAAAGAATGGTAAATGACTGGAAAGAAAAAGAAAGGGCAAAGATTTATTAAGAAAAATACTTTCTTAAATCTTTCAAATACCTAATTCCTATCCTTCTTTTAAATCATAGACAACTTAAGGATCCATTTAATATAGCAGTCCCATAGAGACACCTTTTAATTCCAAATAGTTTACAAGTATGACATTTGAAACCTTTAATGTCATGCACAGCCGAAGTGGAAAGATGCTTTGAGAGGAGGTGAAATGATTGACTTTTTCTTTTCTTCCCCGCCCCCCCCCCCCCCCCCCCCCCCCCAGAGGATTAAACTACAATTTTCTTACTAGTACTAAAATAAAAATGAGACCCAAACCTTACAGTCAGTGGTTGTATCAGTTAACCAATGAATGGATCTTGTTCAAGCTCTTAAGTTCTTTCACGGGTTCAAAATGCTTTCACTATGAAAATAAAGCTGAGTTAAAGCTTTGTAGAAATAGACTGCAGAAACAAAAATCCTTCTTTTTGAGTTTGTAATGTCCATTGTATAAAGTACTTGCTAGTACAGATTTTTATGTCTTCCTTTTAGCTAGTATTCCTTCCAGGTTTTCATTAGAATGGGTGAGAAAGTGCTATGGTTTCAGTTCTTTCTTCTGCTACAGACTTCTAGATATTACCACCCGTATTTTACAAATTGTTAGGCAATACTTCTTTATCTCAAAAGAGTTTGTGAGGCTAAGTATACTGCTAATGTGAAATGCTAAAATAATGCCAGCATTGTAGGTAGCTGTGAGGCATTCTGCTCCTGTTGCTGTAAGAGCACTCTTTACTCATTGGGTATGATCAGTGTTTAACCACATGCACAGCTTTGTACACAAGTCGTTCTTTTTGCCCAGAGAGACTTCACATGCATATGGCTGCTTATTTTCTTACATGGCTGCAAAGGTACCTTAATTTCAGCTGGCTACTTGATTTTTCTTTGCATAAGTGTTTTGAATATATAGAGAGGGGGAAAATGATAAGGCGGCATTAATCTAGAGGGGATTATCCCACAGCATGGAAGAATATATGCAGTACGTGAAACGGCTTTTAACCCAAGTTTGACATTTGACTTCCTTTAGAGTTGATAATATCCTTTTGATATCTCTGACTTATAATCAACCTCATTAATTCTTGTGACTTCTCTTGTTTCTTTTTATTGACACATAAGATGTATTATTTTAGAAAATGAATTCCAGTTCTTTGTCACAATTCCCCTTTACAAAAATGAGGTAAGTTTAAACTACATATATGCTTATAATATGACAATAGTTCTGCTCTTTCACTGGGGGAAGCATGCAGGAATTATCAAGTTAGACCCTAGAATTTGCATCAATTGTTGTGATGTCAAAGCTGCCATATTAATATTCTTTTAGTTTTCCATTTCAGTGGTTAAGTACAATACAGATCAATCTAATGAGGTTTTAGGTACACTAAGTACTTCTTGCTTTTACAGCTGTATGGTCTTGTGTTAAAAATAAGCTTTTTAAATCATACAGCCATAACTGATAAAAACTTGTAGTTTTAAATAAAAGGGGAATTTAATCAGGAAGGAAATTAAGTACATAAGTTGTGTCTGATTTTTCTTAAAACTGATTTTCTTAAAAGTGAACACGCTAACTTTGTATTGAGAAGTAGCATTTAAGTCTTTATAAATTTACAGAGTTTGTATTGACCAAGTTTTTAGGTGGCTTTAGGTGGGCCTAAGAATGAAAACCGTTGTTACAAAAGAGAACTATCTTTAACAGTTATTGGGGTAGATGATGCTCATTGCTTTAATATCTAAGTGTATTATGTATTTTCCCACCTAAATACTGAGAGGAAAAATAAGAAAGCTCCCTAAAAATAAATGCAGTGCTTAGATTGTTAGATTCAGGGCTGCAAAAACAAAGTGCGCTCAAATATATGCCAGGAGTGTGAATTTTTTTTTTATATTATAGTTTAATCCAAAGCTTTGTTCAGTATACTGTGTTTTACTAATATTACAAGCATTAAAGTATATTAAAAAAAAATCTTGTCATCTCTTATCCTGTCAGCACAATGGTCTGGTAAAATAATGTCACAAACCATGTCTGATGATGGATGTAACATTGAATATGGCTGGCCTGTATTTCCTTTTTCTTAACCCTTCTCTACCTTACTGGTCCTCAGGCTTGTATAAGCCCACATTGCTTGCAGTCTATATATGCAACATAGACAAATGTAGACACTTTCGTGGTGGTCATCAGACAGGAGCCACAGGAAATTGTGTACTCAGAAATGGTGGGATTTTTAAAATTAATTTAATCTGAAGAGGAATCAGCAACAAAGAATCAAGCCTTGTATCCTAAATGTAAATTATGAACATTTTTGAAGAATAAACTAGCCTATCTTTCTAAATTACTAGTTTTTAAGAAATCTAACCACTATTTCTTTGAGTCCCTGTGGAGATGCTTTTGAACAGGAGAAATTGTAGTTTTTAGACAGTACATGAGTATGATTATATTTTTAAAATTATTTTTTCCTGTTTTCTTTAGAGGTTTAACAGGGTTCTAGTGTAGAAGATAATTATTTTGCAGCTACAGATTTTTATTAGGTAATAAGATACTATTGCTTTATTTGAAGCTATTAAACATTTTTAAAGACTCTTTCCTAAACTTCATTTCAGTAAGAGGCAGGTGTGTAAAGATAAATCAGAAGTTATTTTGGCTCCTTATGGCATGTATGTTTGAAAAGTAATACAGTGTGATCTCTAACAACTGACAATTCTTTCCATAGCATCTTTGATATGAACCAGCCTAGGAATCTTGGACTATCTTTAAGAAATTTACTTTTGGGTGAAGGTTCCATTAAAGAAAACGTAGAAGTGCATGGAAGCAGGAAGGAGGGTGATTTGTGCTTCTGATTTTCTGTTTCTGGCTGTTTCTGACTTTTGGTTGGCATGCATGTTTGAGAGGCACTCATGGCTCCTGTCATACCAGGTCTAGGTTGGTCATAGAAATACCAAGTCCTGACTTGTTTGCTGAGGTGCTTAAGTATGTTTGGGTGTCAAATCTTAGGTTGCAAGCCACCAGTTAAATAGCCTAGGTTAGCAGAAGCAAAAGCAGGGCAGCTTCATTTGTTTTACATAAAGAATGTAGATCTTAGTTTGGGTATGGCCAAGGCACATTTACCTATATAAAGAGCTTGTTTTGGACAATGTAAAGTGAAGTATTCAGTTATGTCTAGGGGAGTCTGTGTTTTTATATAAATCTCACATGCATATATATTTATGTAGATAAAAGGTGACCTGAGAAACATTAATTCTGCTTTATTATAGTGGTGTGTAATTACATGACGATGTACATCATTTTCTGATGGACCACAGTCTGAATCAGTGCCTAAAATGGGTGGCGCGTAGTTATTTTTTTGTACCTTGCTTGTTCAATGTTTTGCTCACACTTCAATTGCTGTGTATCGCTGAAGTCTTAAATTAAGTTGGGTGGTATTTTTTTCCTCTTTAAAGTTTTTAGTGCTTATCTTGAGTACAAGAAATAGCACTGGAGGTATTTTGCAGACATAGAACAAAGACAGGGCTAGCTTGTGACTTAAGCAGTACTGGCCAAATAGGCAGTGGCAAATGCAGAGATTGGGTCTTTCAGACCAACAGTATCTTCATCCTTCTATGACTCTCACATGACTTCTGGCTTGTCCAGGGAATGGAAGTAGTGTAGCTTGGTGTTATGATCATTTGGTGTATCAAGCAAAGGGGAACAGTGAAATTTGAACAGCTTACTAGTTCTGTCACGGCTCTGACTTATTCTGTCAAATTCTCAGACTAGCAGTCTGGGCCAGAAGACAGGTCGGCAAATTTTCATTCATTTGAAAGGGGCTTTGCAACAGATTCTAGAAGACTCAAGGTCCTGTAGCAAATGAGTAGATGGTCACCACTTGGTGAGACCATATCATAGTACAATTATACAAAGAAAGAATACAAGTAGTATTAAACTAGTTCCTTTCTATAATAATTTACTTAGCATAGGTTTCTTTATCTTTTTTGAGCAAAATTTTCTGTGTTTGTAAGGAAGAAATAAAATCTAAACTGATGACTCCATAGCTTTCTGGCAAGTAGGCTAATGAATATTTTTTTCTATAGCATGTAAGTATGAGCAGAAGTACTTTGTTAGACCATGATCTCCCTGTACACGCGCTTTTCACCTGTTATGCACCTTTCACCCACCTCTCTGAGTACAAATAGTAGTGAACTATGTTATTTGTATCTGCATTTACGGTGATAAATTATCCATAGGTTACACCAGAGAATCCAATGCATGTTAACAGCCTTGCAGAACTTCGGCAACTCCCGTTTAATAATAAGCAAAACACAAAGGAATGCATGGGGTTGGACTAGGTGACCTTTAAAGGTCCCTTCCAACACAAACTATGCTATGATTCTATGATATTTCAGAGCCTTCATCTTACGAAGGTTTCACTTGAACTCCTGATCTTTTTCAGTCTTCAAGTCGGAAAGTGACTTTAGCTTCAACATCCCTAAAAGCTGTTGTTATTGAATTTTATCTTTACAGTTTTTTCCAAATTTCACATTTTATCTGTTATGTCTAAAATTTGTAAAAGTTAATTCCTTAAAACAAAAATGCAACTTAAACTGTACCTTGATTCTAATGGTATAAGTGTATGCGTGCCTGTGTGTTTAACATTAATGCATTTGTGTTTGTATGCCAGTGTATTTAATTCATAATGCTGAAGTGTATTCATCTAAATCAACTGCTCGGGTTATTTCCTTTTCTTAACCGTAACGTGTGCTGTTTGGAATTGTTATAGTTCAGTAAAGAAAATGCACAGTACTTATATACTAATGAAACAAATACTTCAAAATTTTTAGGAAATTAGTGCCATTTGCTTTTCTTTTTTCCTACTTGATGAATTAAGATAAAGATGTATGAAGCCACATTTGCTAAGATCACTGAATATCACTTGATACTCTTCCCCTGTGGAGAGATTTGATCCTTAGCATGGAATTCAGTGGCTCTAAAGCAAAACAAAGAAGGACATAAAAGCCTTTGAAAACTTAGCCAATGGCAAATTACTCTTTTATGAAGCCTTATCAGGGCCATAAAAGTGACAGTATGACCCTTGTGTGTCATGAAGAAACTTGGTCACATTTAGCCAAGTGGAATACCATCATTCAACCCTAGCAGAGCAAGCAAAGTATTCCTTTAAAAATCTGGCTATAGTCTCTGAAGAAAAGAAATTCTGAAGAGCACCATGAAGTTGAAGTAAGGCTTCCTATTGTGTATGCAGCTTCCAGCCATTATACACATTTGACCCCCAAATGACAAAATAAATGAAAGCTGCTCTTCAAAGTAATGCAATCAGTTCAAAAATATTGTGCTAATAAAGTTATAAATTCTAATTGAAAGATTTATGGCAATCCATTTAGTTGTTACTAGGTTATTTGTGACAGACAGATGCAGAGTAACCTGATTAGAGTCAGCATTGTGATGACTTGTAACTGCAGAGGGGAATAAAGCTTTAAACCATTGTCATAGTCCATTCTCTGAGATGCATTTGGAACCTGATTTAAAAGAAAATATATGACCGTTAAATGTAAGTTTGCAGCTGCCTCAGACAGGTTGGCCCAAAAAAGTGCTAAAATGACTGTCAGGTCTTTCTTTACCTAAGTTTTAATTTGTAACTCAATTTTGCAGATGAATTTAAAAGACATTCTATTGAAACGCTCTTTTCAATATAAAATGAATTTTTTCATTTGTTACATATATTATTCATATGTATAATAATATATATAAAAACACACACATTTAATATCTCATGTTAAGAAAAATAGTCTTAATTCAGTTAATAATAGAAATGCTATTAAGGAGTTTATTCTTTTGGATTTGACAAAAAACTTTATGAAAATATGCTACCTATATGGACATACCCTTGAAAAATATAAAAGCAGTGCTTTTATTCACATATATGTGTATAATTGTAATTGGAGGAGCATAACTTTATAGGAACCAAATAATAGTTTTATGGATGCTACAAAGAGAAGGAAGCTAGCTGTTGCCTGGTACATGTTCCTAGATTTAATACCTAAAAAAAGGGACACTGTTTTCATATTTTCTTTAAGATACATATTTTTGTAGGGACACCCTTCAAATCATTTTACAAGTGAGAATTAATTCAGTTTTGCATTTGATTTGTTTGACCTGTTTATCATAAGCAGGATTAATCAGTGAGGGGATACAGTTTTGTATAATTGGGAATAAAATGTATCAAGTTTTTGAATAATGCTGTACTAACGTGTACTGCAAAGCGGTTCCTAGTCCTAACTTCACTGCACTTGAATGCTTTGGCACAATAAAGCAATAAAATGATCCAAGTTCAGGCTTATTGGCAAGTGGTGGTCTTAGCCTTTCTGATTAATACAGGTCTTTTCCTGTAATATGTCAATTTATATTATATTTAAAGTTATAATCAAAACAGATGTAGTAGTTACAGCTGTTAGAGGGGACTGTTTTGACAGAACTGCTTTTGTATTGAGAGTTACATGATTCTTATGTCTCTAACCTTATAGAATAGTATGTTTTACTTGCTGGCATTCATTTAATAAACTTTCTTTAAACATAGAATCATAGTATGGTTTAGGTTGGAAGGGATGTTATAGGAGGAAATATTCATTTACTAGAATATCTGAAAACAGAGGGTAAACTAAATCTGATCAATGAATGGTTTATTAAATTCTGTTTATGTAGAGTAGGGAGATTTTGGCAAGTTGTGATACTGATTAATTTCCTGTTAGTATTGACTAGTAAGTGTATTAAAATAGTAGGAAATACCAAACAGGAAGAATTGTAAAGTGTGTGTCTGTGTTGATATATTTTTGTAAATATGTGTGTTTGTGTGTGGTACATATGTATTTATTATATTTCAGATTATTAGTGTCATTTTAAGATTGTCAGCTCTTTTTTCTAAGATAAGACTACTTTCTATTGTCTATCACCTTGCCAAGTCGTGATCCTCCATTTGAAGAGGCAGTATTTGATGCTGCCTTCAGGATGATTTCTTGTGAGTGCTGTGATGGGGAAAGCAAAGGGGAGAAACAGAGCAGAAACTTTGCCCCTTTCTAAACATCAGCTTTTTATGAACCAAGATCCCCTGAATACCTCCTGCCAATGTCCTTGCTAAACTCTGGAAGGATTTTGGAACTGGTTATGGTATCTAGATTCTTAGGACCAGGGACCTATATATCATAAAATGCCCTTTCACCTTGCTGTCAAAATCCACTCAAGAAATCCCTGTTTACAGACATGAATTACCAGATTCTGAGATTCTAAGCAGTTAGGTACCCTGAAGATTTCCTCAGTTATGTGCGTTCAAGCCCAGGTGAACAAGACATTTGCAGCAATTGTAACTTCTGTAACTTATTGCTAATGGTGTTCGTTTGAAGCTCAGGGGCCTGGAATGGTTGAATAATTCCCAAAGTGATGGATTAGTATGCAAAGAGCAGTTGAGGTGGTCAAAGGTGCGTGATAAATGTAATTCATCACACAGATATTACTGCTGTGTCTTTGGGATTTCCAGGGGACTAGCATAAGCACTTTTTGGAAACTGGCAGAACTTCTTTTTTTAATCTGCAAGTCCTTATTTTTAAATATTTCTTTAATCATAAGTACCAAAATTATTTCGATTAAAGCTATCAGTACAGCTTTGTGTAAAATATTAGAACTGATTTTCTACTATCTAGGAATACTAATGTCAGCCACAAACTATTGTGGTATGGGAGCAAAAGCAGACCCAGAGCTTGTCATCTCTTTTCACTTAACTTTTATTCAGCTTGAATAAGACCCTTGCACAAAACTTAGAACTCCAAATAGGCTGTATTAAGAACTGTAATAATGAAATTTGATATTTTGCAACTCTTCTCCACTTTGAAATTTGTAATGAGGCACAGAATTATGATAATATGGAATAAATACCTAGACTCTT
The DNA here is from genome assembly GCF_013368605.1 of Nyctibius grandis. Lineage (NCBI taxonomy): Eukaryota > Metazoa > Chordata > Aves > Nyctibiiformes > Nyctibiidae > Nyctibius > Nyctibius grandis. The sequence goes on along the minus strand of NC_090659.1, from coordinate 11,140,264 downwards.
TAAAATTATTTGTTCTTAGTATATTGAGAAGGCTGTTGAAACAGTTTTAAGATGAGTGAATGAGACCATTAGCTGTTGTACATGGACTCTGTCATTTACTTCACTTAAATTTTGCCCATATGCACGCATCTCTGATGGCCTGGCCTACTGCTGCTAGTAAAAGATACAGTGCAACTTCACTGCATCTGTAGCAGTCAAGGTGATCCTGGAAGGTGCTGCTACAGAACTTCCTTTAGTTTCAGTGATTCTAGCTTTGAAAGGTCAAACCAAGCATCTTTTCTGTCAAAGTTTTCCCCAGTTTAAACGCACAAAAACCCCAGTCCCAGGTTCCCTATTAGGGCTGGTTAAATCTAATTCTGAATCTAATACTTAAAAGCCAGCAGTATACTCAAAATGCAGGATAACCATGTGCTATTTTAACTGGGAAGAAACTGTTTTGCCGGTTCTCCTCTTAAATGTATATTTTCCATCTGTACTCTGTCGTTACTCTGCTTCCTTGCTTCCTCATCTCTTAAGTAGTGCTTGTAAAGACTCACGTTTGATTCACTGATGATTCTAAAATCTGGAAAACATTTCTTAAATTAAGGAAGATTTGTTGCAAACTGGATTTTGTGTCAGTTTTAATTTGTAGTTGCAGTATGTCACAATCTAAGTCATTCCTTGTCAATCCACAAAGTGGCTGAGGTACTGCTGAACTGAAGATGATTGTTCTGGAAAGTCTCAAGTGTTTGTCTCGGGTACGTGCCATTGCTGTGCTGTTTCAGTCAAGAATCAGAAATGCTGCGAAGGGCATGTTGTGCCTGTTCACATCCCTGTCTGTCAACACTTCAGGAACCTTTACAATGCCCTTTTTCCTACTGCTTTCCCTGATCAAAGCATGACTTGCTTACTAAGATTCTCATAAGATAATAATTTAATAGCAACTCTGAGCCAGAAGACAAAAGGAAAGATAGTTCAAGAGCTCGTTGCTAATTTCTCTCCCAGCGTAATCAAATCAGTATAGCTCTCCAGCCAGGACTTATAACCCTTAATAAGTCACTCTATTCGATTAAGAGGAATTGATTTTCTTCTACTGCGGATCATAGTGATTATGACAAATATGGTATCTGCTGCTCACTTCCCTATCTTCCCTGCTAGTGTCCATTTGTTTGCAGGGTCGTCAGGTAAACGAGCCAGAGAGATGACGCGGTGTCATTAACTGCAGTTGGTGTCAGCACTCTGACAGCTGTGGAATTGAGTGGTTCCATAGATCAGAGCAGAAGCCAGTTGTGAGGGTCTCGCACAGCAATTACATACTTCTGACAACTCTACTGACAGGCTTAAATGCAGGAAATGATGGGACAGTAATTTGTAATTGCAACTAGGAGAGCAACTTGCTGTCCATGGTTGTGTGGTGGCAGCATACGGGCCGTAATTTGGAGGTTAGCCAACATTAAAGCAGGTGGGAGAAGGGGAAAGGAGAGCTGTCAAGCTGCTGTGTTTCAAAAGTAAAGCAATGTTGACCTTCTCTTCAATCAGGGGTTACCAGTGGAAACATTTCTTGACAAGGTTACCTATTTGTTTGCTTTCCCTAAGCTTATTGGCAGCAGAGAATTTAAATGACTTGAATTAATTTAATTTTTGTGCAGGGAGCGGGGTAGAGAGGGGAATTAGGTAAATGTCGGTGCTGTTCAAGATAATTTTGGGAATGGTCACGTAAAGGCACATAAATGTTTGTTTATACATGTTTAATTCTTTGGGCTATCATCAGTGCAGTCAAACAGCAAAACAGAACATTATATATGTCCAGGAATTTTTCTTTCCCCATCATGGTAATAGCAGCCTATACCTGGACAGCTTTTCTTCTGGGAGCCCTCAAGCTGTAGGCCACGTAGTAGGTGCAGGTGAACTTTGGGAAGAAGTGAGGCAGTCACATGGTTCAGCTCTTTCCTGTTTATTTCCTGCAGTAAAAATTAAGTAAAAACATAGCAGATTTTCTTTTTTTTTTTCCCCAGAAGTATTGCCTAACCCATAGCTGGGCATCTACTTAAGCTTTACTTTCAAAACTATTTAATTACCTTCTTACTGAGCAAGGGGAACTAAACAACTATTTCAGTGTTGAATTATGTAATCTCAGTAAATTAAGGCAAAGTTTTCAAAATCAGTATGATCATGTAATTTGACATCCTGCATAAACCAAACCACAACTTCTATAGCAGGATCAATAATTTGCGGCTGGAAAGATATATGCTCTTGTTTTAGGGCCTGAATCTGGTCCATATTATCCTGAATAAATATTGAATCCCTGAGTAGAGTTAGAAGGATTTCAAGTGAGAGAAATCACATCCTCTGTAAACTGTTTTAATACTGAGATGACTCAAAGATAAAACTACTGCTTCATGAATTTTAGTTGTTCTGTTCTGGTTAGGCTTCAGTTCACGTTTCTCTTTAAATTTATACAAACAGAATATTCTGCAGAGGAAAAAGTTTTGATGCCCACACCCTGTGGTATTTCTGAGACATCATATGTCTTAAATATTGCAGCTGTTTCATGCAGTTGACATTTACTTTCCCTGCGTAGCTATGTGGAATGGTGGTAAAATGGGGTTCAGATCGCCAGGTGCTATCTCATACTGTGTAAGTACAGCTTTCAAGCACTGATTAAATGGCAGTCTGATGGTTTTGGAGTGCCTGAAGTCTACAGCCTTTGGATTCAGAGCCAGTTTTGAGGGAAGCAAGATAGAGAGATTAAATTTTTTGGGTTTCAGAATATATTGAGAAACTTGCTTCATTAACACACACACACACAAAATTCCAGTTACTTTCATTTCAGTAACTTATTCCCTTCATTAGCATTATTTGCAATTTGAATTTTTCTAGACCCAACTTCCATGAAATACTGAAATCCTGTAGTGAGAATGTCACCCTAAGGAAAAAGCCTTGAAAAATTGCAATTTGCATAAATATTTACTACCTACATCTTCTCTTGTATAGGTCTAGCACCTTGAATTTTTTGAGTATCACACTCTAAATTGTGATTTTCAAACTTCAAATTATTCTTATGTCCCTTTTGTGAAAACTGTAGGTTTTTTAAGTGTACTTTAAAAGTGTGAACAGTAATATTGGGCAAAATATCACAGGCATAGCCTAATCATTGGCAGTTACACACTGGGTAAACATCTTTGCTGCTATTCTTTTCCATCCAGAGATTGTTTTTAGTAATTTTCAGCTTCATTGTTAAATGAGGAGCTTGTGTTCCCTTGGTTATTTCCCTTTTCCTCTAGGATATAATCTTCCATTCTGTCATTGTGGAGTTTTTTTGTTTGTTTTGAGATATAATCTTACTCTAAATCTTGAACTGTGCCCAGTTTACCAAGCAATGCTTATTTGTATAGATTGCTTACCACTTCATTATCCAGTAAAGTGTGCTGTCTGAAAATTGGATTAGTAGTGACCTTATATTTTCTTCTTTATTACTGACAGATATTGAATTGTTTTGAGGGTGTGAACAAATGCCAGCATGACTGCAGTAGGAACTTGTTTTTTCATTGGTGATTCCCCAGTGATATCTCTTTTTCTGAATTTATCAATTACCAGTTTCAAACCCACTTAGTATGTGCCAGGTTTAATTTGTATGGTGCTAATTTTCTAATGCAAATATCAAGTGGTCAGTGCTTCACTGCCTATATAACCTCGTTTCTATGAAAATGTGCTGATCATAATATAGTGAGATGTGATATAGTCATTAGCCTCCTTCGGAACAGCAGGTTCAAAGCTTTTATTCTGGATTATTGGACCATTTGGTTTCTTTTTTTTTTAAAAAGCAGTCTTGGCTGTGTAGTGCAACTTTGGCTTGAGCAGTGTTCCCTGTTGGTGTTACTTTTGAGCGTGCAGTGCTGCTTATGCTGTGAGAGAAGCAAGACAGTCTACTGAAGCATACCAGTGCTTTTTACGTTATAAGGCTGGCTTAAATGCATATAAAACCTGGTTATTGTGGACTAGAAAGTGGAATAATCAGCTATGAGAATAAGATGTTTCCCAATTTAAAAAGGAAGGAAATTCTTCAGCAGGTTCCTTTCTTACGGCTTTACCGGATTGTATTTATTTTGTTGTTTTAGTAGCAATGGTTGCTGGAAATAAAGATTTGTTATTTAAATTACTATTTTGACCCTAAAATTATCTACTTAAATAAAACCTTCTTATGGACAGATCCTTTCTCTTTAAGGCCTATAAAATGTTCAGATCCTTTGTACATTGTTTTGGCTCAAGCAATTTGGAGATGTTGGAATGTAATTAGGGGCGTGGGGAACCCAAGGTTAGAGTAATATAGAGGAGGCTCTTGTTCTGTCCTGGGTTGACTCTATCCCTCTGAACAGTACCTAGAGGATACAGAATGTCCCTGAGCCAAACTATTTTCCATCTAGGAAGTCTTCCAATGACAGTGTATGACCTCAATTGTCGCCTATGTTTTATATATTACAGTCTTCATGCTTAGTATATTCCTCTTCTCATAATCACTTGAACCTTAAAGCTTTCTGATATAAAGAGAATAAGCATATGGTTTACTTGTTAGAATTTCTGTAACAATGAATGGTTAAGAGCACTTGATAGTATAAAGATGATTGCATTACCAATACCTTACTTAAATAAACAGGTTTTTTCTGAATATGTTAGCTAAGATGTAAGCCTCATCTCAGACTGAAAATTCCAATGTGTTTTGGTAGAATTGGTATTCAGTTGCTCTCTCAATATTTAGTGCTGGTTTTATATGTAGGTCTTGTAGAATCTAATAGTTCACTGATAATTTTTCCCCCTTTGTTCAGAAATCCAGTAGCCAACTAGAATGAGTATCGATAGTTAACATTCCTCCCCCTCCCCTTGGAATTTCCACTGGGAGGACAACAGTGTCTGTAAGCATCATGGGGGACATGGCTAGGAGGCATTGATTTTGCTTTTAGAGAGAGAATGCCTTAATCCCCTAGAGCTCCAGGGTATGCTAAAGAATAGTGAATGCCTCCATTGTTATACTCGTGCAAAAATTCTTTTGTAGAAACTTGTATTTTTGTCAGAAAACGATTTCACACATATGAATGCTAAAAATTATAATCGGTATAGATTACAAAAAGGAGTAGCTCTAGCATATCCTTGACTTCTAGGGGTTTTTTGTGTTTGTTTTTTTTTTTTTTTCTTGAGTCTAATGTGAATCAAGGTTGAGAATTTCTTTCCTACTTGATGGTCCTAAGCAAAACACTATGGTTGAGTTACAGGCCCTTGAAAAACGAGTTCAGAGTGGTAATGCACTCTTCAGTCTAATGTAAAAAATGCTGCTATTAAAATACATCATGTGCTTAACAGAATAACAAAGGAGTTGAAGGAATGGTTGAAGAACATAACTAGGTGGTGGAAATCAAGAAAGATCCTTTCGGACTTTGCTGTGTTTGTTGGCTGCTTTCTATGAGCTCATCTGATACTGCAAGTCAAGCATAGAAGTCTCAGTGGACATTTGATGATTGTTCATGATACTTACTACATCATTAGAATTTTGAATAGAAACAGTTGAGGATATAATAAATTAGTTTATGTTAGTAAAGTGCTCTGTAAATACTAGCTATTATAAAATAAACTGACAGTATATTCTGGAAAAATGGTACAAGCATCCTTATTACTGTAAATCATTATGTTTGCTAACAGAGTTCTGCTTATTATTAAGGAGAATTTATAATTGATGAAGAGTTCAAAAGTGACCTGGAGCCTTGAGTCCTTAATTTATCAGAGGAGCAGTACATTGCTGACAGAAAAAAAATAAATGCTATGGTGTTTCCAGTGCACCCTAACCTTGACCTAGAGGAGACATCTCTGGGTATGATCAGGTAATTCTTGCTCCATGCCCTGTAATTCATGACCTTTCTGTTACGATTACCAATAAGGATATCCATTACTCTCTGTTGAAAGTTGGACTTTATTAGTATTACCTATGATTTATATTATATTGAGGCCTAGAGAAATGGCTTCTCAACATTGTGAACAATGTAAAGGCACAACGAAAAGACCATCTCTGCCCCAGAGAAGTTATGTTTGAACTCTTGTGCTGTGGACACTGGCACTTTTACAGATGACTGTCAATCAGACTTCCTTGTGAGGCTCTTAGGTTATTGTGAGTTGAAGTGTTTGTTCATAATACTTGGGTGCTATGGTTAGTGTGGGTTTTATGAATTTTTTTACTTTTTCTAAAGCAGGTTTTACTCATATTTCAGTTCAAATTATTACTGCACAGCAAGTCACTAATATAATGTAAATACAAAAGTCTGTAACTGATACTCTCCATGTGCAACCAGAGGGCAAAGCTTTCTTAGGCATTCCTCTTGTTCTTGTGGGTTTAAAAATCTTTGCCATTTTCCTACTTCATTGTAAAGTTTGATAGGAGCAGCAGTCCTTCTCAAATCACTTTTCTTTGCCTTTTTTTTTAATAAGCATGAACAAAGGTCAATTACTTTCCAATCAAGACAGATTCTGACAGCCTCTTATGTGAGTGAATAAAGCTACAGTTAATGTGATTGGCAACATTTAAAAAAATAAAAGTTCAGAGTATATATTTACTTTCTCATGACCAGACGGAAGTCCAAACCAAACAGAAAATTAGCAGCACATACAGGACAACCAGGCGATCAGGCCCAGTCAGCATGGGTTTATGAAAGGCAAGTCCTGCTTCACTAACCTGATCTCCTTCTATGACAAGGTGACCTGCTTACTGGATGAGGGAAAGGCTGTGGATGTTGTCTACCTACACTTTAGTAAAGCCTTTCATAGCGTCTCCCACAGCATTCTCCTAGAGAAACTGACTGCTCATGGCTTGTAGGGCGTATGCTATGCTGGGTAAAAAACTGGCTGGATGGCTGGGCCCAGAGAGTTGTGGTGAATGGAGTGAAATCCAGTTGGTGGCCAGTTACAAGAGGTGTTCCCCAGGGCTCAGTTCTGGGGCCAGTTCTCTTTAATATCTTTATCAATGATCTGGACGAGGGGATTGAGTGCACCCTCAGGAAGTTTGCAGATGACACCAAGTTGGGTGGCAGTGTTGATCTGCTTGAGGGTAGGAAGGCTCTGCAGAGGGATCTGGACAGGCTGGATCGATGGCCTGAGGTCAACTGTATGAGGTTCAACAAGGCCAAGTGTCGGGTCCTGCACTTGGGTCACAACAACCCTGTGCAACGCAGCAGGCTTGGGGAAGAGCGGCTGGAAAGCTGCCTGGTGGAAGAGGGGGTATTTATTGGTGGCCGGCTGAATATGAGCCAGCAGTGTGCCCAGGTAGCCAAGAAGGCTAACAGCATCTGGGCTTGTATCACAAATAGTGTGGACAGCAGGACTAGGGAAGTGATCGTCCCCCTGTACTCAGCACTGGTGAGGCCGCACCTTGAATACTGTGTCTAGTTCTGGGCCCCTCACTACAAGAAAGACATTGAGGTGCTGGAGTGAGTCCAAAAAAGGGCAACGAAGCTGGTGAAGGGTTTAGAGAAAAGTCTTATGAGAAGCAGCTGAGGGAACTGGGGTTGTTTAGCCTGGAGAGAAGGAGGTTGAGGGAAGACCTTATCGCTCTCTACAGTGACCTGAAAGGAGGTTGTAGTGGGGTGGGTGTTAGTCTCTTCTCCCAAGTAACAAATGATAGGACAAGAGGAAATGGCCTCAAGTTGTGCCAGGGGAAGTTTAGATTGGATATTAGGAAAAACTGCTTCACCGAAAGGTTTATCAAACATTGGAACAGGCTGCCCAGGGAAGTGGTTGAGTCACCATCCCTGGAGGTATTTAAGACGTGTAGATGTGGCACTTAGGGACGTGGTTTAGTGGTGGACTTGGCAGTGTTAGGCTAACGGTTGGACTTGATGATCTTAAAGGTCCTTTTCAACCAAAACGATTCTATGATTCTATGAAAACAATTGAGAAGGGAGGAGTGATTCAAATACGTTGCCTTTGCCAGCAACATATATATTATGTTGTGAAATATTTCTCAGTTTAAGTTCCAGGAATGAACATCAATATCCAGGCTACTAAATGTGTACTTTCAGTATGTTTTGCCTTCTAGAAGAGTGCAAATGCCCTAGTTAAAACAAGTCCTTGTAGAGGTCTTTGCTTGAATGCTGTTAGATAAAATGCATACCTAATTCAGAAGCTAGTTCTGATTAAAAAAAAAAAAATCATAGAAATAATATGGAAGGCATAGGAAAAATCACTAAAAATAGTTTTCTGATTCTTAGTTTTCATTGTAAGTGAATGGTAAGTGCCATTGTGTTGTTGCTCCATAAACATAATAGTATTAGGCCTCAAAACATGCAGTATTTATTATAAGAAAAGGCAAGAGGCTAGGGTTCATGTAGAAGTGTGCTGTTTTTTTAAATACCGTGTCTACTTTTCTTTACGAGCTACTGAGATCCATCTTGAGCTAGCAATAAATCCCCATGCAAGAATATATTCAGGTCTCTGTTATGTGATGCACAGTTGTGCAAAAAATCCATGTTGTATACTGACTGTACTTGCTCAATAACTGTAGGCATTATATGTTCTATAGTGAATAAATGGGATTAATTAGGGCAGGTGTGAAAAGTCAGTCATAACTGTTACTAATTTTGGAATACGATGGATGTTGTGTTGAAAAAGCAGTTTGTTTGAACTAAGTGTGTCAGTGTATCTCCAACCTTGCTTTGGAGGCTTATCTCCAGAATCACTAGGTTACATACATACTTTGCTTTCATTGATATGTTGGTTACAAGCATCTGGAATCCTGAATAGTTGCACAGTAATTTAGGAGCAAAACTCTCAATCAAATAAAGGAGAGAAGGAATAAACTGATGGGTGGAAAAAAAGAGAAAAAGCTGAAGTGATTGTAAATTTAAGTTTTCACTTTTGGTTAGATTTTGAAGCTGTAATATTCATATTCTGGAAGGGCATAAGGTAGTAAGACTTTGCATTACTTTGTGGAGACTTGAGGCTTAGCTCTGTATTCCTCTTCCCCTACTTGGACCCTTCCCAGATGTTGACTGATGAAGCTGGCTGTGTGCTAGGAGAAAGAGTGAAGGGTTCTTATAGGAATTCTTAAACCTACACAGTTCTTTCATCTGCTTATCCTCTTGAGAGCATTGCTCTGTGATCCTGTGTCTAAATCAGTATAGTCCCTGTACGCAACTGTTGAGGCACTTAAAATGCTTGGTGTTTCCTCTGTGACATGATCTAGGTAATCCTGCTCCAACAGGGGGAATGGACTAGATGATCTTTTGAGGTCCCTTCCAGTCCCTGACATTCTGTGATTCTGTGTGATTCTGTGATTTCCAGATGATTATTTAATAAGTGGAAGCTTTAGTAACAAAGATGTGCTACTTTTTGAATCTGGAATGGACAACACTGAAAATGCACTTTGTCAAAATAGGGAACTGAATGAAATCTTGGAAGCACAAGCAACGTAAAAATGTGGTCTTTATTTATGCCTTTCAGTCTTAATGTTCCTAGGCTATATTTACAAAATCATTACCCTTTCAACTGGATTATACACTACAGTATTTCTCAAGTTATCAGTGACATATGGAAAAACTTCTTTTACAAAGATCAGTATTAGAAATGTATGGATGCGTGTATGGGTTGTATTTATGGATTGATGTACCTGAATCAGAAGACCGAAAGCAAATTCCTCTTTCAAGTTCTGAGCTTGATTAAATTAATTGATACAAGACTACATGTGTCATTTTTAATAAGTTTCAAAGGCACTGAAATAGAAGAAAAGGCTGTAGATGGTATATTAATGATAGCAATCCTTACAAATCATCTTGAAAATACATGTTTGGAGGCTTAAGAAAAAGAGCAGGGAAGCCTCTGTAGAAATGTATACAATATCAGGTTTTGTATAAAACATAAAGTGTTATTGGATTTGATGGTCTTCAATTTCCATCATTCCTGTAATTATAAATAACTCTTTCAGTCATTCATCTGCTGTAGTATATGGAGAAATACAGTGGAACACTTGCCTGGCAATACACAGGTATGTTTTGACAGTTTTTTCCATGTGAGTTATTCATTATGGTAATGGCACTTTGTGATCTGCAGTTTCTGGATTTATGACCCATTCTCGATAAGCGTGAATCCAGCCTGCATGTGCATCTTTGATAAGGTTCTAATTGGATAGCAGTGACCTTTCTGAATGTAATTCTAGGAGGAAGATTAAAAGGCAGTCCAGAAAGTGACAGGTTTGGGACAATAACATATGAATTCAGCTCTGCTGCCACGCATGAGATGTAAGCCATGATAAATTAGAGGCAGGCCAAGCAGGCTTGCTGAATGATTGCTCATTTCTGCTGCATCCTTGGGTAAAATCCCATGAGTAGTGCCAATGGTACCATATTTCACCTGTACTCCAAATTCAGTGTTTACTGATTACGCATGGTACAAAATCATTAAGTTAGTAAAGTTTCAGAAGACACTGAGGAGAGCCTGCTGAGCACTACACTTCTGCATGATACTGTCCCTTCATGTGCCAGGGGAGTCATGTTTGTTGTCCTCATTCAACTACTTGGTAATAACCTGCTTCTGCTTGCTGCTTCTGATGGCTTTCTGCTCTAATTAAACTACTTTTAAAAAAGCAGTCAGTTTCATCCAGTGTCTGACTAAATAATTTACAAATTGAAAACAAAATTAGACAGTTTGATACTTTATGCATTCTTTTTTTTCTTTCTTTTCCTTTGAAAATAAGACAACTATGAAGTTGAGTTACAGAACTTGTTCTACATGCATGTTTAGAGGCCTAAGGTAATGTAGGAATGCACTAGAAATGAATTTTTTTAAGAAAAAAAAGTCGCAAATTGATGTCGGACATTCACTACAATAAAAACTTGATAGTCTGGTTAACTTGACAATTATCCAGAAGAGTCACCGTGTGTTTCTTGTATTGAAAGACACCTTTTATTTCTGGATGAAATTTGGGGTATATTTTGGATGTCTTTTATATCTGCATTATTATTTCTACACAATATTTGTGGAGAAAACTTGACAACATAAGTCAGTGGAAGAAAGCAACAGAAACCTGTATATCAAATTCTCTGTTGATTTTTCAGGTTTTACACGTACATAGCTTAGGGGCTGTTTTTACTATTGTTCTTAGTACCAGTTTTTGCATTGTGACAAAAACGTTTAAGAGTTTGAAGTCACTTTTTACCTTATGAGAAATGCTTGCTCTGCTGTATGAAATCTGAGATCACCGAACTTAAGGGAAACATATTTGTCACTGCAGTAAAGCTAACTATGAATAAACTGTTTTTAAAGCTCTGTAAGCCATTGCTGTTCAGCCTCCAAACTGCATAGTGGAGAATTCAAATGGACAGTAGCTTTATCTGTTGAAGTAAAATGGAGGTGAAGGGAGAAAGAAGTTATGAATGCAAATAGGATTCCAGGTAAATATGTGAGTATTATAGAGGTTACTGGAGTTGTAAACAGGGATTTGTATTTCTATTTAAGTTTATAAATTTAACCATATGGGAAATGAAAACTGATTTTATAGTTTGATGCTTAATCTTGTAACAAACATATTTAAATCAGATCCCCTGGTACTAGTCATATTTGAGAGAGGAATGTAATTATTTGTTAACGCCTTGGGTTATTGGAGCATACTGATAAAAAGGAGCTGTTGTTACCTCTTTGATTGTTTTGTTTTACCTTAATCTCTCTTGAAATATTTAGAAAACAGGTCATAGTAAGAAACTGTCAGAGGTTACAGTGCATAGTTGTCATTTAAATCTTAATAGTCTGCCTAATGAAGATACTTAAAAGCAGAGAGAATGAAATATTCTTTGCTTTAATAATTTGACAACTGAAATTTGGCAGAAAAGTTTTTAAAGTGAAAGGCCACATTTTGGTTAATTTAGTTAGAAGTGTTTAAATGAAAGGTTCAAAAGGGAGGAGTTTCCACTGTTTCGTGTACCTTGCCTGCACCAAACTCCATGAATCAGTCAGAATTTGACTGCTTACACTTAGGAATTCAACTGGGAGAGAGGGGCAAAGTGTGCCTGTGAGAGACAGGGCTAAAAATGTTCCTCGAATCAGCAGCAGCCCCCTGGGGTGTGCATTTTAATAGTGTTTCCATGCCATTTCGGGCCATGTGGCAAGTAGTGTAGGGCTGTGTTACAGGTGAGGCTAGAATTGTTCAGCACGTGAAGAAGTATTGTGCTTTCTAAAGGCAGAATTGTCAAATACGGTCGTTTAAAGTTAAATAACGTTAAGTGCTTAAATATCAAGATCTTATCTACTTGATTTTCAGAAATTCTTTGCTGCTACTAAATTCACTGTCCGATTCTGAGCACGAAGCAATGTGGGTGCTTTTGCATCATGATATGTATCAAATGTTTGGGGTTTTTTTTTGTCATATGAGGTATCCATGTTTATTTTGTATTTTAAAGTTTTGAATATTAAGTGGTTCTGGTTTTTACAGTTTCTGAGAATGGACAGAGTTTGAACTAATTGGGTGTAGTAGTCAAGGAATGTCCTCTATCTAGGTAGTTCTTCTCTGTATCTCCACTATTCTTAAACCGATATTTTCAAATCTAACTGATTTGAATATGATGGTATGATATCATGTAAAGTTTGGTAACTGTTTCATGGTAATTCAGAGCAATGAGTTAAAAGTGGCTGTTACTTCCTGAATATGTGGCTAAAAAGAGATTAAAAACAAGCAGGTATGCAGAAGAGGGTAGTACTTCTCACTGTTGCACTGAAGCTGGTGAGCTTGGCGCAGTTTCTGTAGTGACATCAGTTCAGGCATTTCAGCTGATTTTCTTTGTTATCATACTATACCAATTGTTCTCTTTGGTTTGGGTTTTTTGTTTGTTTGTTTTTTTTTACATCTGAATGAAATTGCCATTTTGCTACATAACAACTCTGAAAGTGGGCACGTGCTTTGAGATGAAGATAATGCTTGGCTCACTGAACAGCATCTAAACATAATCAAGACTGCTGAGACAGCAGAACCTTGAGTGTTTGTTGAAGTGTTTTGAAATGTCTTAACTCCAAGTCTAGCAGGATGAGGAGAAACAAAAAGAAAAAAAAAGTTTTTAAAAAGAAGTAACAGCATATGGTGATAAGGTAAGATTGTAGCTGAAATCTCTTTCTCATGGAAAAGAGTCCATTTGTTACTTTGTTACTGGAGGATCCCATTTTATATGGAAAACTCACAATACACACAGAGCTATTTGTTTTATTACAAAGTTTTCACAGTTAATCATCTCTTCACAAGCAGATGACAAGGCTTGTGGGTGACTACATCCTGATTTGCATTAGCAATTTTCCTGATAAGGAACAGAGTCTATGTTCCAGATGCTTGTTGGTTTTCTAGCCCCCGTGCTTTAATGTTCTGTGTGGAAAGGCAGCATTTGTCCCCCATAGGCAAACTCCCATGCTGCTGTTCTGTAGAGAGCCAGGAAAATCAAAGAGCCACCTACTGACCCTACCTATTGTCTGGCCTTGTCGCCTTCTATCAGTAGCATGCCACAATCAGCAAGCTACATGTGTACCTCGTGCTTGCTTGGGGTTTGGCAGACCCTGTCCCTTGCACCTGTTTGCTTATGCATGAGCTGTGCGTGTTTGAATCCAAACAGCTGAGGGAGAAGAAAGGGGGAGGGAGGGCAGTCACCGTCAGGCGCTTTTCATTAGGCTGCTTGGAGAAGCCAAGGCGCAATGATGCTGTGGAGGCAAAGGAAGAATTGGCAGAGTCCACCAGTGTACTATAAAGTTGGGAATTGTAATAGGTATGGACAGTTGATCATGGCACATCAGTAAATAAACTGTCTGAGGAAAGGCATCTGATTTTTCTGCTTTAATTCTCAGCTTTGATCTCTGTTGAGAAAACATTGCATAATTTGTGGATGATGGGAGAATCTGTACTTTTCTTGAACAGAACCTTACTTTATTGTAAGAGCTGATAAAAGTGCTATTCAGCATGAGTAAAGATGACAATCTAGCCTGTTATCTGCTAACAAATCTAATCTATCCAGTCTGCTGGGTCTTGCTGGCATATGTTTACAATTGTTACAGAGGAAGGTCCTCTTGATTTTCAACTACTGGGAGCTGAAGTCACATTTAACCTTGTTCACCAAATGCTTTTTAATTTTTTTAAGATATTTCTCTTACAGAATATATTAGATATTTCTCATACAGAGAAACAGATATTAGATATTTAAATATTAGATATTAGATATTTCCCATACAGAATCTCCTGTATAAGTGTGCGGGAGCACAAGAAAACAGATTCTGCATGCTACTGTATATTTCTTGTGTTTTGAGAAAAGTACAGGAAAAGCTTGTTCAAGTCAATAAAAGTGGGTGCAGGGCCATGTTCTTGCTTTCTCATTTTTACCTGCCCAGAAAGAATGGACTGTGCTCCCCTAAGCACAGAGATCAAATATCTCCTCTCAGGTCCAATCTTTTGATGCTTCTTCCACGCGTTTCTCTCCTTGCTTCAGGCTTTGCTTTAAAAATCATGCTTTGCCTCAAAACGCTGTATACAGCTAAGGTTTAATTTGGCTACTGTTACTCATTATATAGCTTTATTGATGTGGAGTTGATTCTCTGCAAGTGAAGGAACATAATCTGCGTTCTAGAGTTAAACAATTAAGTGCCGTGGAATAAGGGTCTTTAATAACTAGATATTAGCTATATTAGCTAACATATAGCCTTGTACAGTGGATATGTCAAGTAATCTTTGCCATAATTCAGAAAGTGCCTGAATAGTTTTGGTTCCCAGATCATGCATTTCCTATGCATAGATAGGCTTTGTTAATGCCAAATTCCTAAAGCTTAAGTCTTTATGTGTAGTCCCTCAGAGGGAGACAGACATCTAAATAGCTTTGAGAACATAGGCGATTGTGATTGCTGCCTTTAAAAGTGGGTTTTGGGATCCAAGGATACTTTTGCAATGTTGCTGTTACTCAAAGGACCCATGGATACATAGAACTACAGAAGAATAGGTGAAATTGAAAGTTGTCAAATTCCTTGAACTTAGAGCTACTAAAAATCTTACTTGTCAATGGAATTTTCTACCAAGTACATATCTAACTGCAAGTGTTACACTGATCACTCCTTTCTCATTCCCTCTTTTTTTTTAGTGCTTTCTCTACATCTTGATGAGAACCAACACAAATTTAAGATGACAGAAAGTTTTATGTTCCTTTGAAATAGGAATGTTTGCTGCTTTTATATGGAGAAGGGTCTTAAATGTGATTTCCAAAATGAACTCCTGTTAATAAATTCATATTGTTACTTCAAATATTCCTGTAAAACCTTTTCATAAGGTAAATTTTTCATGCTATAAAATGTAATTTCAGTAAGTACTTTAGCATATTAAAGTGGATTTATTTTATACAATTCATTATTGCATCAGAGAAGTTCCTGTACTTTTTTTCTAGTGAGAATTGAGCCAGTGCTTCTAATAAGCTTCTTCCAGTGTGTTTCACCTCTAGTCTTTTGTCTCATACAGCTGTTATCTGACAAAAGGGGAAATACAAAGAAAGAACAGGATGCATTCCTGTGGTCTATTTTGCACATTCAGCTATTGTAGAAAAAATGTGGTCTGTCCTGTAGTAAGTAGAGTAGCATTTGCAATTGAATATGTATAATGAATTCCGGGAAGACTCCACCTCTTACTTGTGTTGCCCAACAAAGTCTTAGAGCCATTGTCTTTCTGTACCCCACACAGTCTGAACAAATGAACACTTTCGAACTTTGCATACAGAGTTTCAGTGCTTGGGCAGAAGGTAGTACATCTGCAGGCCCTTGCATGACTAATTTCATGTCAGGAACAGATTTTATTGCCATTTAAATAAGAATTTATAATAATAGCTGCAAAGTTGCCAGATGGTTAGACTGGTAAGTTTTAAGGCTTCTAAGCTTAAAAATATTTAGATTTTTTTTATTTGCCTGTCTTCCTGGAGCACAAGCACATTTAGATTTTTTTTTTTCAATGAGTATTTACCACACTCTTTTTTTGGTTCCTCATGCTAACCCATTTACTGTAATACAGTTGTCTTTCAGTAGATTTTTTTTTTTTCTTTAACAGCTATTTTGATCAGATTGACTGTATACTTAAGGAGTAGCAATACAATAACTCAACTCAAAGACATGGGTAGAGATCTCTCTTTGAATTCAATTGTAATAGTGGGTGGGAATTTATCCGTATTGTGACCCCTTCCAGTGGAACCACTACACACAAAACCAGTTACTTCTCTTTGGGAGTTCATGCAGCATTTAAATCCTGGCAGGTTTAAAATTTCCAGAGCTAACTTTTGCCATCTTTACAACCTTTATGAACTTACACAATATGCCTCAGAGGGCCATGTGTTTGTCCTCTGTGGCACCCTTACTAGTGCTGCACAGACTGCGGGAGATGGTGCAGATAGTTTTAGCTATGAAGATATCCATGAGTCTCCCCTAGTCTGTCAGAGTTTAAGTTCAATAAGCTTCAGAATTGGAGAAGAATCACTATATCCCTGTCCTGTCTGTTCCTCTGCTTTATGGGTACAATTCCAAAGGATATTGTAGTTATAGATTCAAAGACAAAATCAGACTTCAGGTTATGAAGCTACAGTGTAATACTGTATGGGTTTGTTTTAAAACAAACATTCTTCCACCTGTTTTTGTTTTGGTTTTCTGTTTTAAAATCAAATACTCTCATTTAGATTAAGATTTTTTTAATATTTATTTTTTTAACAGGATACTTTGAGCCCACTTAAGTAATTTATATAAGTTTAAATCCTTTTCTTGTACATATAACAAAGTGTAAATAACCTTATCTTCTAAAGTTTTACTGATAGCATTCAGCTATGTGTCTAGCCATCAAGAAGTATTGCTTAGAAACACAGAAGGTACAAAGACTGATACATCTCATTACTCTTGCTGGGGAGCAAATGCAACTCCAGTTCTATATACAGTTTGTTAGGACTTTAGCTTCTATGGTCTGGCATTTTTAGGTTTGGGTTTTTTGGTTTTTTTTATGGTTACTTTAATATGTACCTAAAAGAGGATTCAATTTAATGGAAATAAAGAATTACAAAAGGAGAACAATCTATTTTTGTGTTCTAGTAATGGTTGTATTATTCATATGCAGTTTTTATAGAAGTTAAGCAGTAAAGACAAAGGGCAAAGAGCCCTTTGGACTCTTGTACAGGCCCTGACTAAATTTTTATTTTTCTGTATGTTTTGGGGTTTTCCTTCAAGTTTTGTAAATGATATTAAACTCATTTTCTCTCTTTGACACTGAAACTTTGTATAGCAATTTGATTTTGAAAGCTTCTTTAAACAGTTACATCTTCATTTTTTTAGATGGCTTTTGCCTGTTCAGCTACAGTGTATCTGTGCATTTGTTATCTCAAGAACATAAGATCATAAAGTAACCAAGCATGCAAATGAAGCATTTGGAAGCCCTGTGAATTTTGCAGATTTGAAAAACATTTTTTGTGTTGATAGTAGTATTTGGTATAGATTAGGTAAAGTGTCTTTGTGGGTTACTTTTCCTGTGTACTTTTCTAGTATTTATTAACATGTTCAGAATACACAGAAATGCATTGATGATCTTCAACGTAAGACAATGTTTTTATCAAGAGTCTAATACTGTTCACAGGGTATATATTCTCACAGGTCACTGTTGTTTTATACATCTTTCAATAGAGTTAGGTCCTTTACTACTATTTCTCAGACTAATATCCCTCCCATCCCATTCACAGCTTGAACTTCCTCACCTACCAATATATGTGCTTGCTGCATAAAAATCAAACTGTTCAAGGAGTGCTTTAAAAAGGATGGATTATTGGCTTGGTTACATTCAGCTTTGTCACAGTCATAATCTGTAGAAAATATTTTGGTGACAGAATCTTTCATTTCTAGTTTAGCTCTTCCCTTCTCTTGTTGTTTTGACTGTCAGTGTTTTCTCATTGTTTCTTTACATTCTGCATATTTTCTTTTTAGCTTAATCACATCTATCTACGGTTATAGATAATTTGTGAAATAACAGGGAACCACATAAAAAGCAGGAAAGCAAGAGGAAAATGCTTTCCCAGGAAAATGTCAAAATTGGATAATTCCTTTTCTCTTTCTCATCTGACTGCTTTTTTTTCCTCCTCCCTTCACTGTATGTATAATTACCTTATTGTTTCAGTAATATGAAACAAAAATTAGATGCAAGAGAAAAATCTAAATAGAAGGACTCTAAAGGCTTTTTCAAAATGAAGAATTTAACTAAACCACTCTGAAGTCCCCTGCTGGGCTCAGGCAAGCTGAAATTAATTCAAGAAGGCAGATAAAAATTTTAACCAGCCCGAGTGGAGATGATGGATGTGACAGCTCTCAGTTAAAATGTCTTTTAGTGGCAAATGCATGCATATTAGTCAAGTGATGTGACATAACTGTCCTGGGTGAGAGAAGATGAACCAATGACCATTTGCATTGAGAACAAAAGAAAATTTAGAAGATTACAATATAGAAATAAGAAAAAAAAAAGTTAACATAATCTTTCTATATGTAAATCTGTATATATATACACATGTGTGTATGAAAGAGGTAGCTTTAAAGATCTTGTGGGTGATGGGAGGCAATTTATGATGAAAATTTTTGAGGGTTTTTTTTTACAGAAGAATTTACAACTGTAGACTTGTTTGAATGGGATCCATGAAAACTAGTATTTTTTCTTTTTTTCTGTGCATAATTGGAAAAAAAAGCTGAGGTTTGTGTTTTTAGTGTATACACACTTCATTTTCGAAGTTTTTCTCTTTTGAAAGATTTTTTTGGCTCCTTCAATGTGTTCTCAGACTGAGCAGACGTACAGATCTAATGCGAGTGGAATGTATTCAAGGATCATCCAAGGATGCAGTCCATTGTGGAAACACTACAGCAGAAATAAACAACAACAGGAATGGACTTTTAGGAAAACAAATTACCTACAAAGAAAATAGTTTAAGAAATCTTGGTCAGTTTACAACATGAATTTTTTTTATTTTTCTTTTTAGAATTATGATTTAGGAGCATATGCTACCAAGTCACAGTAGCTCCCAGTTAGAGCTGCCCAGGTAATTGAATTTCAGTATTATTCTTATTTTTCTCCACTATAATTGAATTGTATTATCATAATTTTGTTATTCAGATGCACCTCTTACTGTGTACCTCAATAACATTCAAGGCCACATCTGGAAGTTACTATTCTTAAATGCTGTAGGACAGTAGGAATAGGGGCACCAGAATATCTTTCTAATAACACTTGGTTACAAAATAAGAAATACTCCCAACCGCTGTTATAGAGGGAGTTCTACCAAAAGGTTGATGGCTGAAACCTCAAAACTAATTGGGCATTTGGGATGGCTACTGTTGGTATCTTTCTATGTGAGAATGTGCATAAATTAATCCTCAACATCTTAATTTTAATACCCAGTCTAAAAAAGGTTTAGTTTGTTTCCTGTTGTGACATTTTTAAATACGTCCTTGTGCAGCATGCTCCATTATAGTACTTCACTTAAAAGAAACAGTATTCATTAAAAGAGTTTCAACTATTGAACAAAGTACTCTAAAACAGGGTCAGAGAGGTAGAGACTGTAAAGTGCTGACCTGTTCAGAAATAAACTGCAATTCAGCAAGCCTATGGCAAGTTACTCATTAACATTTTAACAAGAGTAGCTAATAGCACAACAACCTTATTACAGCAATGTGTCCGTATACGTTTGCTCTGCAGATTTTTTGTACCTCTTCTTCGTGGTTTCTTTGAAAATAAGGTTTATAATGTTTAAAACGTTGATCTGAGCTATTATAAGCTATTTTCTAGAGAGACTAGTCAAAAGAGGAACATTTGCTTCATTTATTTTAATTAAAAAAAAAAAGCAAACAAACATGTTATGGGTTATTGGTTTTCTTTATTCTGATATCCAGTGCAGGCGTGTACCTTGAGAAGACTGGAGTGTAAACCAACTCCTTTTCTAAAGCTACAAATTTTCAGGTTTTCTCAGTGTGTTCATGAAGGTCTGTCTTGTCACAGTTTGGCTAGATACTAGTTTGCAAATGGCCATAATTTCAGTTCCCTGCTCTGTCAGCTATCCCCATGACCTTGAGCAAGGCCTCTGTAGCCTTTTTGTGCTTCAATAACCGATCTGTAAGATGAAGACATTAACTTTTTCCAGCATCACATGGACAGTAAATATTAACTGCTCTTTTGAGTTATAATGTGAATACAGTTAATGTACACCTTTATGGACAGTATACAGCCTTTCTGGGGAAAGAGAGCAAGGTAATTTCTATAGGCTTGTGCCTGAGAGCTCAGAGTTTTCTGTTGTGCATCTGGAGATGACTGAGGTCTGGAACCCAGGAAGGATGTCTGCAAGAATCTCACAGCTTCATTTTCCTGTCTCATTCAGTGAACTAAATAGTGAAGAAAGAGCATAAAATAAAATACATGAAGTAAATTACACCAGAATAAACCCCATAGGTATAAAATATCTCTGGGTTTGATTGCTTCATTAAGTGAAGTCACTCTTATTGTGCTTTTTCCTGTTACCTACCAGGATATTCTGTCTGTCTTGCTAGAGAATATATTAATATTTCAGGAGAAGGGATGTTGCCCACAGAGGAGACAGTTGTTTGCCTGGCTTTCCAAATTATGTCTAGTTGACGAGTATGTAGTTCATTTCTCTGTCCCCAGCACAGGGTTATTTCAAACACCCCAGTGTAGGGCTATTTCAAACACAAGAAATTGTTTTATATGATTATTTGGTATATTTAAAATCCAGATTTCAAGTGAGCTAGTCTTTCTCAACATTAAAAATACAATTTTAAGGCCTTCAAGACATACAGACCTCTTGAAGACAACAATGCTGCATCAACTGTTACATGCACTTGTACTTGGTGGGTTCGACCTCCAAAAAAATGCAACAGATGCTGCCAGGGTATCTTCTATAAATAAATAAAAAAAGGCAGACCAAAAAAAGAGAGAGACAACACAACTATTCTTAAAAGGAATACAGGATGCTTGTCATGACCCTGGTGGCTTCAGGGTGGCTGAGGAGTTTACTGGAATATAATGAACTTGCTGGTTAGCAACAGGTGACTTTCTTTTGGATGCTGAATCTTTTCTACTTGTTCTTGTGGGACTCTTAGTTCAGGCTGAGCAGCCTGTAATGTGGTTGTCAGATATGATGGACCTGTGTATCCAGAAAGGGTGAAAATCAGTAACATTGGCAGTTGTACTGACAACAAGAACTTCACTGCAAGCAACAGTTTGAAGCCTATTGCGTAAACGTCTGTCTTCCATGGTTTTTACTGTTATTTCTGGTTTCTCTCAATGTCAGTTTCTTGTTGGTGAATTAGGATGAGGTTCTCTTTTTCTCTTTAACATTACAAATATCTTGCCATAGGGTTTGAATACATCATGTTTATACAAATGAGAGGTCTGGTCTTACAGTGGTTTGGGGTTTGGAAGGTATGCTAATATACAGAGGTAATATCTATATAGAAGTATATAGAGTTAACCATTTTCTTGTCCTTGGTTTTAACAAAGTGATCATTTAAAAACTTCTAAGCTGGGATGACTGGGGGTGGGGGAAGAGAAGTTGTTTTTAACTATTCATACAGCTTTATTCCCTGTAGGCAAATCCCATTTTATATGTTAGTACTCAATCACAAAGAATATGACTCTGAAATACAAAATTCATGTAAATGGTTTAAACTTCCGGTTGGTCTAAGCAAAACCTCACCCTCCCACAGTCTCAATTTAGGGTTTTGTAGCGAGCTCTGCCTTACTATATACCTTCTATTACTTCATTATATACTGTTCTAACAAATTTGTAATAAATTAAGGTACTGAAAAGAAAGAAAACTGCCAGTGCTATTAAGATCTCTGTAGCACATTTGAACCCATATAGGTCAACAGGCCTGCCTGAAGATGACTTTTCTCAGTGACAACTGCTTATCTGAAAAAGAGAAGAACTCATGGCTGGTAGAAGATAAAATACATAAAGTTGAGCAAACTTCTCAAGAAATGAGTATGGAAACAGTGTCAAAGATGTATCAGGCTGAATTAGGATTTTTCACTATTCTATTGTCATTAGTCAGTGATTGGTGTCTAAACTAGCTAAAACAAGATAGGCATTTAATCTGTTTTTCTCTTTACTTGTAGCTGAGTTATCAAAGGCCTTTAGAGACTTACTTTCAGAGATTGGATCTGGGGTGTTGTGGAGATCTATACACATTCACACATGGCTTCAAATGTACTTGTAAAGTACATATTAAGATAATGTAGGAAAAATAGTATGGTTAAACTCAGTGCAAGATCTTATGGAAGGGGAAGGTGATATTTATTTACCAAATGTTCAAGCAGCTTGTTTGTATGCACTCACACTTCAAAGCTACATACTCAAACGAACCAAGATGTTTGTGTCTACATAGTCTGATCATGATCACTTGTGCGTGACACACAAGACAAGGGATGCCAGTTCCTCTTGACTGACAACAGCAAACTGGTCTTTGGACAGATATTTGGTCTTAACATAAACATCACATTCCTCAACCTTATTTCTGGGATCAGTGTGCTGGGAATAATGTCCTTCACTATCGATATAGGCTGTTCTTTTAAATCTTTGTTCTGCTTTTATTCTGGTGCTAACACATAAAGATTTCCATTTGTATTTTATTTATACCAGTCTTTATTTTTTTCTTTCCTGGTACAAATCTGTACAACAACCTAATACACAGGGTATATACTGTTCTCTGCACAGTAACTCCAATTTTAACTTATTGGAGACCATGAGAAACATTATCTTCTGCAATGTTGGGCTACATACACATCTCAGCTGGAAATGTGTTGAAGTTATGATGATAAGTAGAAGACATTTAAGTGAAATGATGGAAGTGGCTGTAATTCAGTGTTTCTTTATCAGAAAGAGGCATTTCGGGTATGAAGAATTTCTCACAATTTTTAACAGATAACCTGAGGGTGAATTTGCTGTTTGGCTTGGAAATAATAACAGGCAAAGTATTAAAAAACCCTCTGCTCCTGATGCTTTTAGTTCTAACTTTTGTTTGTTTCTCAGGTGATATAGATTACTTCGTTACAAGTGTCATGCTGCTATTATCTCCCTTTTCACTGGATTAATCTTGTAAAAAATCAGGAAGTTAAGGAAGTGATGGATGTTCTAGAACACTCTTCTAATCTATTTACTTAGTTTTGGACCTGACTGAAACTCTTAATTAATTTACTGAGTTTTTCTTTTTGTCTCAATGACAGCAGGCTAATCTTTAAGTATTTAGCAACTTTGTTTTGCAACACAGGGTATTTCTAAGTTATTTTTTATATTACTGTGGACATGCTAGCTTTTTTAACCCAGATACTGATACTTTTCTATTCCATGTGAAAGTGTGAGATGTGAACTGAGGCTGGTGTGGAAGGACAACATGGAAAGAAACTGATTCAGTGATAGCTGCCCTGCAAGAAAGACTTGTGCTTATCAGAAGAATGTTTATTTAAGCAAATGAAACTACTAAACAAACAACAGATCAAAAGATTGCTATTCAAGCTCTATTTTTTATTGTGGGTTTTTTTTTTTTTTTTAAAGCTAGACTAAAACTTATGGTTTAAAGAGACCCATAAATTTGACTCTTTTATTTTTGTGGGGTACAGCACCTCTGATCTCAGTTTTGGTAAGTGAAATGATTGTCACGTCACAGTGAGAAACTGTGGAAGTCTGTATCTCATTTTGGCAAAATCCAGAGTGACAATGCTATTTATCTTCTTTGGTGTTACATTTGCCAAAAGCATCACTTGTGAAGGTATTTGTGACAGACTGCAAACAAAATTGAGTGTATTATTGAACATCTATCAAGTGAGTAATCTCATGAATGGAATACATGCAAAGTTTATTCAAGCCTTTATTTTTGGGAAATAAAATATTTTAATTGTAGCACAGAGGCACAGATGGCTTTATAGTCATTGAACGAGTTGTCAGGTATTCATTCTTCATTACAGAAGGTTTAAAATTTTGATTACATTTTTGCCATATTCCATTATTTCACTAGTCCCATATGGTGAAAAGAAATTTGACAGAGTAAATCTTGATTTTTCTTGGTTTTGGGGGAGATCAAAATGATAGATTTCAGTTGCAAAGCATAGCAAGCCTTGAACTGCTATCCTTATACCTCTTTACTGAAAATGGAAATAAAATACAAGGACAAAAAGCAAGTTCTAAAGTTACATGTGACGTAACATAAAGCTATAATTTTGTCAAACATTATTCATTCACAGAGTGGTAATTTTATTATAATCATGGGAGTGAATACATTATATTAACTCTCAATATTTCCTTTTTACATCTCCTGTTGAGTGGGACATTCGCATAAGCTTATTTTATAACATTTGTTAATTTTTCAGTCATCTGAGGGTACCTTGCAGTTGTGCTTTCTAGTTGTGTTCAGTTTTATTAATAGGGAACTGAAGTACAGGGTCTTAGTCATCATCCAGCTGCTTACAAAATAAGAATAGAGGCAATATTAATGTGTGGCACAGCATGAAAGGTAGAATAGATGGTTTTAAACATCATATCTGTTATGCCTTTTGGGTTCTGACATTCAGCTCTTCATGTAACTTAGAGCACTTGCTGGCTTGTTCATACCATAAACTTGTTCATGCCATAAGCCTCACTGACCATCTTGAATTGAATCTCAACTTCACAATTTGGGACATAAGCAGGTTCCTCAGACTCTGGCATTATTTCACCATTATCCTCTTAACTCAGGTGCAACCCACAAATAAACCGTTTAAGCAGATGCCACTAATCTTTGCAGTCGATTATTGGATTATTAAAGATACAAATAAGAATTTTTAAGTATTAGAATGTTCCAAATGTTGAAATATTGACACTCATTAGGGAAAGAGGTGCTTATGTTTAGTGCTGAGAGGCTTTGTGCTCTGTGACAATTTCTGCTTTCTGTTATTGAGTTCTGAATGCATTTATTGATACCACCTTCAGACAGCATTAAAACAGTGAATGCTTATTTGTCAGTGTAAGAAGAATTTAATTTTAAGACAATGAAAGAAATTGAAAAGAATGAAGTTTTGTCTCAAAGCTTGTTTGACATTGATATAACGTGTGTGTGTGTGTTTTAATAAACTCCCATTACCCATAAACCCCACTAAACAATGCTTTTACTCTTTTCTAAAATCTTACTTGGCACGAATGTGTCTGGTGGGTATTTGTCCCTTCTAAGAGAATAGTCTTTGAGATGATTCTGGTTTATGGGGACTAAACTTCAATTGTTTCAGTGGTTAGGAAGTTAAAGAAGTAAAATACTATTATCAAAAGGTATTTGTGTGAAAATGGCACTTGTAGTAACTGTCCAAATTGTTGGTAGTATTGGCATATGTTGGAAAAGCATTAATGGAAGATCAATTAGATGACATAGGAGTACCAGTGTTAAACAAATATTTGACTGACCTGTCTGGCTGTGAGGGAAGACATACACAATAGTGTGCTATACTTACTAATATACTGCTAGGAGAAGTCAAATTAGCAGAAGTTTGAGGTGTGACAGCTGTTCTTTTGTAGTCTTAAATCAGTTTCTTGTATTTATTCAGTTGTTCCAGAACAGATTCTGAGCCCTTAATGTCAGTATTTCGACAATCTAAATAGATTTATTCCTAATTCCGTTAGTTTTAATAAAAACATAATTGACAGCAATATGTGGTTTTGCCTTTAATTTTTTATGACTTAATATGAAGTTATTGAGTGGCATGCAGAAAGATGAGCCCACAGTGGCTTTATGAAATGGTAAATTCTCTCCCATGCTCCTCTTCATTTTCTCCTTATGATCATGGCCTATTACCACTCTGAAAGAAAAGCAATACGCGGTCTTGTTTAAACACTCTTAAATAAAAGCTCGATCTTATTCCTGTAGATGTTTGCAGCAAATCTCTTCTATTTTTCCATAAGAGTACAGTCAAATATTTTGTAAATCTTGAAGCAAACTGGGAAGGAAAAAAATCCCCCTGGACAATAGATTATATCACAGTGACTTTAAGAACATTTAAAAATATGGATTATTAACTAAAAATGTTATTAAACAATTTTGAATTGTGGATTATTGATCCATCAGATTGTGTTCCCTTTGCAGTCATTTTGTTAGGTTCAAAAAAACTCTCCTACCACAGGTAGCACATTATTGATCCAGTATCACAAGCTAGTGGCTTGTGATCATTCCTCTGTTTCAATAAATTCTTTCTTTGTAATGTATAACTGTAGAGGTAGTGACTAAAGGAATTTGTCCTATAGAAGTTCATAATCTGTGTTTTATTGTCACAGAATATGTATAACAATTATGTCATATGTTGTCATGGGTTATTTAGATATCTTTCAAAAACATTGTGGTGCATTAACGTCAGCTAAAGGGCCAGATGCCTACCCAGCCCCTCTCTCAATCCCCCTCTTCAATCCCCTCCAGGACAGGGGGAGAAAAATAAGATGGAAAAGCTCATGGGTCCAGACAAAGACAGGGAGATTGCTTACCAACTACCATCATGGGTAAGCCAGCCTCAACTTGGGGAAAATTAATTTAACTTATGCCATTTAAAACAGATTTAGGTAGTGAGAAAAAGAGACAAAACATTAAAATAGCACCTTCCCCCTGCCTCCCCTTTCAGGTTCAATTTTATTGCATTCTCAACTCCTCTTCCTTCCCCCCTCTGCAGTGCAGGGGATATGGGGGGTGGGGGGCTGTGGTCAGTCCATAAGGGGTCCTCTCTGCTGCTCCTTCCTCCTCATGCTTTTCCTGTGCTCCAGTGTGGGTCCTTCCCATAAGCTGCAGTCCTTCAGGGTAAACCTGCTTCTGCATGGGCTTTCCACTGGCTGCAGTTCCTTCAGGGCACATCCACCTGTGTTACCATGATCCCCTCCATGAACTTCAGGGGAATCTCTGTTCCCATGCCAGGAGCACTTCCCCTCCCTCCTCTTCCTCTTACCTTGGTGCTCGCAGGGCTGTTTCACACACTTTACTCCCCACTGTTAGGCAGGATTTTCTGCCCTTTCTTACACGTGTCCCCCTCATGCTTTGTAATAATCCCGTCAGGCCTGTATGCAACTTGCCTATATACAACTTACCTATATACAGCTGGTTGAACAACATGATTTTTCAAATTGGTGAAGATGTACTCTGTTATGAATATCATTATTGATAATAATTTGCTCTTATGTTGATTAATTTTGTCAGCGGTTACGGCTTTATCAAGAAATAAATGCTGATACCTTGATTCTGAGTTCCATGTTTTAAAAGGCTTGGAGGAGCTGAGCATGGAGTATGGACCCCATGGGTCTCACAGAGTCTCTAATAAGGTAGCATTGTAATTTGTGGAACTTGTAGCTGCTTTTGTTGAACCCGTACAGGCACCTGGAATAACTCTCTGCTGTGCATTTTTTTTTTCCTTCCACAATCTATTCTCCCTTCTCTCGCTGTAATTTTGGCACCAGATTATACTAGGAGGTTCCACACGGCAGAATAAGTTAAGGGATGACATTTTCCACCTCATGGGGAAAATTCTCCCAGGCCTTTGAAGTATTTTCCAGGGGATGATACACTAAATGTCTTATTCCCAAGTGTTTGTAGATGAGATGCCTCAAGGTTATGGTTTTGCATTTATTATTACTGGATCTGTATTCAGAGTATAATTTGAGCTGTATGATGTTTGGGGGGAGGCAGATGGTATCTATTTGAGTTGTTACTGGTTCAGCACTAATGTTTTGTAACTGTTATCTGTGTCTTGCTTCATGATTCTGTACCCTTGTACCAAATGTACTCCTATTATGGAGCCACTGCTGGAATTTGCCTCAAAAATCTTAACATATTGATTAAGAATATAATAACAAGCAAGACTGGTTCCCACAGGGAGGATTTGTGGAAGTTAGGAGGAAGGTGGAAATTAAAATCTTGTTGTCACTGGGATGGACCACACTGGTGTAATTGCGCTAATTTTAACTCTTACTGGCATGTAACACTTTATATCTTCCCAACTATTTTGATGTACAGACATTTAGTCCCTATTTTTCCCAAAGTCTATAAACCAGCATAAACAGCCAAAGGTGTCTCATCTTGTTTCCTCCTCATTCCCCGTCACGTGTCCCCAGACCTACACTGATTCTCCTCTGATGTCAGAAAAACTGTATAGCCAGAGAGTTCCCCCAGGCAGGGGGACTAATCTAGGTTAAAAAAACCTCTTTGGTGGGTGAGTGCATAGGTATGTGTAGCCATATGTAAAAGTTTGGCCAGATCACTTTTAAACTGGGTTACTTCGCAGGCTGGTTCTGGACAGGTCACAGAAGTGCTTGTATTGGTCCAAGAGAGGGGAGGATGTAGGGCTGAGAAACTGGAGGGTGCAGGGCAGAGAAACTCGACTAGGACTGATGTGAGCAAGACCTGCATTTGGCAGTAAGTTTAACTCAGGTGTTGATAAAACCCTGCCCTTAGGCAGGAATGTGCAAAGAGGAGCTCAGAGAGGAGTTTCTTAGCATAAAAATACACCCAGTTTGACTTGGGGGAGGGACACACAAAGGATACTGTAACGCTAAATGTGACTTATGTATTCAATAGGTTAATAAAATAAGATAAAGTAATAATTAGTATGTTATGGATGAACTGTGTGTTGGGGGGAGGGGAGGAATGACCTTCTGAAATAGGTTACAAATTATTTATATATTTAATCAAAGGTTTAGTTCATCACCATTTTCCACCTGATGCTTATTCACAGCTTACCTTTTGTTGGGTCCTATAAATGTCATGAATTCATCAGCTTCCCTGTTAAGCCTTTTAAATGCCAGAGAATGGCAGCAGGTATTACTGTGGGGCCTTGGTTAGGAAAGCCCTTTCTTCTCTCCTTCCCACTCACCTTTACGTTTTCATTCATCTCTTTGAATTTCCTTTTGCTTCCCAATACTTTTGCTATTAATCATTACTTAGTAGTCATTATTACTATAATGACCGTATTGTCAAAGTGCTGGTCAACCCTGTCATTACCCGGCGTGTTGGCAAATGGGGGAGCATTCTTGCAGCTGCCAACATTGAAGTCTTAGCCTGTCCATTGGTGATGAAGTCAAGTCTTGGTAAGCAGGAGTTTATAGGCGTAATTGGTTAGATAACAAAATAAGATTTCCTGATGTCAAGTGAAATGCTACAGAATAATTATGCCAGAGTTTTTTGTGAGACTACTGTTGGAAGCAGTTGCCAGAATGTACTCTGCAATAAAGCTGTTTGCATTGGTATGTAATAAATCTACCTTTTAATGTTGTTCTTAAGCTTCTTTATTTATGTTGTGGTAATACCTACAGGTCTACAATATCTACAAGAATCATAACCTCCTGTGTACTGTTCCAACACAGAGCACTACAAAAAATGTGCTCTCTAGTCCCTAATATTCCTGTATTCCTAATTTCTTTTAAAACTTATAATTCAAAACCTCCACACTCATTGGTTGTATTACAGGTGCTGTTAAACATTTAGATAGCATCATAAATATAAATAATGCTTAACAAAACATTAAAAACACTCATACAATATTTTACATTAAAATATTGTATTATAGAATATATAATACAATAGATGGTATCATTTTACAGTATTTATATTTATATAATTAAAAAAAACCTTGGAGAGGGCTTAATGTGGAACTAACAAAAGCAGCTGATTTTAAGGGAGAAAAATGAAAAAAAGCATGTGGTTGGCAGAAATGAAGTGGGGGGATATATCAAGCTCTTTTTCTTTTAAGCTCTCAGAAGCAACAGTCTAAAGGATATATTGCAGATAGTCAGTTCTGAAAATGGAAGTTCCATTTCTGTGAAAAATCATTTAGAACCCATCTGTTTATATTTCACAGAAGCGATGAGCGCAAGACGTATAAATGATTGAAGATTGTGTGACTTGCAAAGGGCAAAAGTGTGAATGAGACTGTCTGTTTTACTTCTCTTGGAAAGAGAGTTGCATTTTACAACACTATGCCTAAAACTGCTTCATCTGCTGCCAGAAAATTAATTAGAATTAACTCACACACACGCATACTCACTCTAGAGGTCAGATTTTTAGAGCAGCTTAGGTGAAATTGGGAGAATCTTTATTTCAAAATGGAAGTTGGGTACTAAGGCCTTTGAGCTCTTAAAAGTATCAAGTTTTAAATACAGGGGGCTGAGTAATATTGTTTTCCTAGTGTGCCTAATATGGAAAGAAGGGGAATGCAGAAAGAAAAGGTGCTCTGTAATATACTGTATAGGGACTGCATAAGGCCCACCAAAGGAGCTAAGCAAGAAATAAGAATATATTATATGTGTTTAGAATACTCTCGTAGGCATCAAATGCTTGCTGTGTTGTTATAACAAGGGGCTATAGAAACTCAGCTACTCAAAGAAACAAATGAATGACAGGGTGTATTGGGTTTGCATGGCAAAGTTTTGGTAGTGGGGGGGCTACGAGGGTGGCTTTTGTGAGAAGCTGCTAGAATCTTCCCCTACGTCCGGCAGAGCCAATGCCAGCCAGCTCCAAGACGGACCCTCTTTTTTCCTTTGCTTCTGAACGTGGCCTTTGCTTTTATTAAACTGCCTTTATCTTGACCAATGAGGTTTTTCCATCGTATTTTCTCTTCCCACTCCCTGTCCTGCTGAGGAGGGGAGTGATAGAGCAGCTTGGTGGGCACCTGGCATCCAGCCAAGGTCAACCCACCACCCAGGGTCAGACTGACGGCTTTGGTAAATCTGATGAGGTACATTGACTCTATTCTGATTTATGCTTGGTCCGTAATGTTCTGTGAGGCTGTGTACCTTGTAGTTACGTACAGCACAACGTGGTACTCTGTCAAAAAAAAACAAAGGATTTGCTCTGACAAATCATGTGACGTGTCCAGCAGGTCTGAGAGGGTATCACTGTGTAAACAAGTATCGCCAAACCTATGGAAGGTTTTGCATGTAGTTTAGCAGTACTCTTAATATGTTTGAAGGGGCTTCCTCATGTAACAAAAATCTACCTGAAGACCAAGGCAAAAAACCCATGCAGCATTTTCTTCCTTCTAGGTCTCTGTTTCAATGTTGTTTTAAAAAAGTCTTGCATTGAGCTGATTTTTACTTGGTGCCATCCCACAAATGGATACTAACTCATCTTTCATGCTGCACGGGAACCAAGGTGTGAGTGGCAGTGAGTGGTGGGGGAAGAGACTGGAGAATCTGGAGAGTTGGGGAACTTCCTAGGATTGATTACTTGGGAAGTTTGTTTTTTTATTCTGATTCTGTTGAGTGACAAGCATCAACCCCTTGAACGAAAGAGACCTACCTAACCTATTCTTTTTTTCTTTTGAGTCACATACTTATATGTGCATGTTTCTGACAAAACCAAATGAAATTACTTTTTATGTATCTGAAGAATCATTTAAAAAAAAGCAAACACAAACCAAACATACTGAATATTAATACTAAAGTTTATGCAACTCTACTACATCAGCTTATATTCTGATGGTTTTATAGACTCATTTTTATCTATTTTAGTGAGAATAGTTTTTTTATCATTCTCTTGAAATCCTCACAAAACAAACCCAACAAAATCATCTTAGCATTGCATATAGTTAGGTAAAAAAGTTTCTGTGAATGCCCATAAAACTGTCTTCTGTATTATTGTTTTATTATTATTTATTAATTGTTGTCGTTTAAATGCCTTAGCAGAAATATACTTTAAAAGTGACCTTCTAATAAGGACTCATAAAGTAGGATGATATTGCTATAACCTGTCTACACTTAAAATGTTCCAATTCATTGCCTGCAATGCAAGGGAGATTCTGGCCATAATATCAGTGTTGCCTATCTTGGCTAAGAACTAATTAAGGAACAAGAATGTTTCCTGTGTGAAAATTTAACTTTTGAAAAAGTTGTTCATAGTTTAAAGGTCATGTGAACTTTAATGGCGAGGTTTTAGAAGAGTTTATTGACAAGCCAAGAGTATTGTTAAGAGAACAGATGCTGGAAACAGATGCCATATATTTGTGTGTTTAACAACACCTCTTTCTGAGCTCTGGTTCTCTATAGCACTATATCATAAATAATGCCTTGACTCGCTCTTAACCCTTCTGCCATTTCACTGCAAGCCATCCTGTATTAGAGTCTGGTAAAATGCATCTTCGTATCCAAGGGCTGAGCTAATTAAAACGGAGACACTTGCGTATCTACTGAGAATTTCTAAAATTCCGTCACTTCATGGCATGGCTGACAGTTTACTTCTGAAAGATTGGAGTTGTAGGGAGAAGGAGGTGGATTTTTTAATTTTTGTTACTGGGCTCAGTCTTACCTCAGTGTATTCAAAGGGAATGTTACAGTGTTTAATACACAAAGTGGCTTTCTTGATGGGTTTTTAGGGCAGCTGAGTGGGTGGAAGCCTGGGTGAAATTCCAAAGAAATCTGCAGGAGTTCCGATAGGGATGATGAATTTCGGGTTTTTTTTCCAGTTTTTTATTTTAGTTTAATCAAAGAATTTAAAGAAAGGCAGATTTGTTTATAAACATTCTCTGTTAATTCAACTACAGAATGAGCATAAACCTTTTTAAGGATTAACTAACACTTGTAGAATATTAAACTCTAAGTGCCAAAGAAGTTGACTTTCTTAACGTTGATTCTTTTCTATTATGTCTTTCCCCTTGCCTCTTTTCCTGTTGTAGATGTTGTTTTATATGGACTCATATAGGCCTTATATATATATAAAAAAGTTTTATTATTTCAGGAAAAAAAAAAAGGAGTATTACTTCAAATGCATAGATCTTAACATTTATGCTATTCTTGATTTTGCTGAAGAGGATTAAGTGTAATACAGAAAAACAGCTTTAAACTAGGGGTTTTTTGCTCCCAAGCACATACATGCAAACACGTAAAT
This sequence comes from Nyctibius grandis, assembly GCF_013368605.1. Classification (NCBI taxonomy): domain Eukaryota; kingdom Metazoa; phylum Chordata; class Aves; order Nyctibiiformes; family Nyctibiidae; genus Nyctibius; species Nyctibius grandis. The sequence goes on along the minus strand of NC_090659.1, from coordinate 11,107,366 downwards.
ACATAAGCTGAAATAAAAATCCAGTTTGCAAGTGATGGTGTGCAGGCTGACTTCACAAGGTGGAATTTGGTATTTATTTTTTAGCCATTATATACATGGATTTGTAAATTAATTTTAAGTGGAAAGTTGAATCTATAATTCAAACAGCATGCTATGGACTTACAGCTGGAAAGACTTTAGTTATGGAGTCTCTAGGCTGGAAGAACCTGCATTTCTAGATGTTTTTATTTGCATCCCTGGTATATCTTACTGATGAAAAGGTATTTGATATAGCATGTCATAGTTTTGAGATCCCTTTACATGGTATGGGATACATGTCATAATAGCAAGGTTCTGGGAGAGTACGATTAGTAAAACTATATCTGAATTGTTCTGAGGTGGAAGAATACTCAATTTCTTAGCTTAATGGTACTTTTTACATAATTTGTAATGATTCCCTCAAATTATGAGCAAGCTTACTGCATTATATTTACTTGCTGAGTAACGGTGGTTCTCAGAGTGGAAAATAATGATTTTTGATAACATTTTTGTTCCTATTGCTAAGTATTACCTCTTGTCAAGCTGCAATCAAGGGAAGCTCTCTCTAACCAATTCTTGAATGAACACTCCAGACCTGGGGTTTTGTTATGATACAATATTTATTTTAATTCCCCTGGAACAGGAAATTCAGGATGTTTCATACTCCATCCATCTCCTACCTAAGTGGCAGGTATGGTAGCTACTCTGTAAGGCCAGTCATGGTTTGACCTCAGTATTTGGATGCATGTAATGTCAGTAAACCTGTTAACAGTGTGCTGAATTTATTTACTGTTATTCATGGGCCTTAAACATGTATTCTGACTGCTATAGATGCATAGAAACAACAGTCCCTGTTTTCATATTATGGGATCCATAATGCTAAACGCTCAAAAACTTCATAGGAAAAATAATTGTTCTCTGTACATCTAAATACTATTAATTTGGAATTCAGTTTTTCCACCAGTACTTTTTGACGACTGCCTAGCATAGGACACTCATCTGCAGTAGAAAATAATAAACATTTGTCCATTAGCAGAAGATTGGAAATGCTGCATAATGGAAGAGGGAAGCCAAAAAGTACAGTAAAAGTCCATAGCTGTGAAACTGCCAGTAAAGCCTATCAGTAAACTCTAGGAGTAATCAACATATTGCATATGTGTTACCTCCCAAAATGAAGGTAGAAAAGCCAATCAAGAAAAGGATACAGATAGTTTCCAGAACGTTCATCTTCGTGTAGCCCTATTTACATGGAAATACTGTTAACAGCAGATATCACGTGGCCCTAATGAGAGCAGGTGTGTTGCTGCGTGGATCCAAGCCAGTTGTGGGTGGTAATGAAACCGATCTGTAAATGAGATTTTAAAGGGTGCAATACTTCATCACCGGCACTCTTGTCAACGTGCAGACTGCCCTTCCCTCTATTTAGAGTGGAACGCGATTAGTTGCAGATTAAGAGTGATGACAGAATAGAGTTCAAAGCACACCCTCCATAGTGTCAACAGGCCTTAATGATAACATAGTGCTGCTTTTCTTAAAGAGTTTCATGTCTTATTCAATGTAAATGGTAAAAATGTGGCATTTTAGAAGCAATGATGTGTTTTTCTATTGATGCTGTCATAGTACACAGCTGCTGAAAGAGGAGCTGTTTGTCAGATCCCATTTTCCTCAGTGATTCATCAAACAGTGGCAGTTCATGCGTGCAGTATCAGAATGGGAATAAATAACTTGCAGCAATGCACTGAACAGTGTAGTGTTTTATTAATCTCCCACCCACTCTGATGCCACTCAAGGTGTCAGAGATTTTGGGTAGGTTCACCCAAGTATGTGTTCAGTATTTTGCAAGTTGCATGACTATTTTGCAGGAGCAGGACTTATGAAATAGGAATATTAATGAGTTAATGGATGAGAAATGCAGAACTATGCATTCCCATTCTTTCTGCTGTAGGAGTTTTACACTCCTCAGAAGTGCCATTCAAGCAGCCTTTTCTCTTACTTTTAAATTCTGTATTTTTAACAAATTATAGTCATTCTAAGAGGGAAAAATCAATTTAGTAACTCTTTGATATCTCAAAATTCAAAAGTAATTCAAATTTAACATACTTGCGTAGCACCTACTATCACCTATAGCATGCAAATACATGATTTGACATAGTGGTAATAAAATAAGTGTTTCTGGTTCAGAAGGGTATTGGCACCAACAAAACATGACTACACAAGAAGTTCTGTACATTTCCAGCTGTCATAATATGACATGGAAATAAAGATCTTGGATGTGTTTTAGCTGCCATCTTGGGAGAGGGGTGTGTGGCTTTCAGTTTTAAAATATCTGAAAAGGATTAGTTTTAAGTATTATGTGTCTTTGATGGTTTAGGATTTGATGTAAAATGATTAGAAAAGGGGAGAGAGAGGGAAGACAAGCGTAAGGAAAGCCAAGTAAAAAGCCTGACACATCGCAGACTTCTCTTTTAAAAGTAGATGTTGACCAGTGTTATGGGAGTTGGGCAGATTTTCTAATGGGAAGTATTGTGAAGGTTTTGTACAATCTGGCTTTGGATGCCTGAATTAATAGGCTAACACCCAGAGACTATATAATCAGCCTTAGACTCCCCTAGAATCTGTCTGCCTAGAGGGGGAAGGTAGTATTGTAGTTTATATGCAAATTGTATGCTCCAGCTTTGTGTATGAATTTTTGAATAAGAGAAAATATCAATCTGTAGCTCATTATTTGGGGTGAAATTTAATTTTGCATTAAAATCTTCATTCATACTCTGAGTTCGAGAGACTCTGAGTTCTTCAGTGTGAAATGTATTCTCCAGAGTCTGCTGGAAGGATAGGCAAAAAAAGAACTTCTTTTCTTTTGAAGCTCTCTTTGTCCACAGTAGCTAGGACTCACAGAAGTTGTTCTAGGGAGCAGACTTTACATGGTCTTAAAGGATAAAAAGCTTCTAAAGTACAGTTTAATAAGAATTTAATTGGCATAATGATCACAGTTTGCAGTAGATATTTTTGTGATTATTTGTTTTGTTGCTTCATATTCCAATCTTTCAGCCCACCTGACTGAAAGATCAGTTGGATGACACAGTTTTCCACAATGTCCTGCTACTTTCTTCAGCCAAAACACAGGAGAAACACCAAAAAAATCTGCTCAGGATGGTCCAGAGTGCACAGTGATTGAACTCTCCTGTGACAAAGATGATAGTATTGAACAGGACTCTTCCTTTCTCTAGAGCTGTATAAATTAGCATAATATGAGTATAACCAACATAAGACCATTATTAATTAGTTTTAAAAACAATTATACTCCCATACATGTGTGTAATCATAATTTACATGTGTACATTACATTTGTACCTACTGACACATGTAGACCCCCACACACGAAGTATACCTTACTCATATATTGTCACAGCAGGGTAAGTAATTTTTCATGTGTTTGGTTAAGTGTGGTCAGGATTTTTTCCGTTCTTTTTCACCTAAGAGCTCATTTACACATCAGTTGGAGAAACGCAAGGAGCTGTGATATTCTTGTCAGTGTGGCGTTAGTAACTGCTTTCATGAAAAACTTGCTGGTAGTTTTCTGTTATATTTTGTCATGTTTTGATCATAATCCTCAGCAGTGTTCTGCTCTGGAGCATTCTTCTAATATGAATAGTGGGCCAGAAAATGTCACTACATTAAGATAATGATTTAACAGTTCATGAACAGAATTAATGGATGTGTCTGAGTATGAGAAGCCAAACTCTAGTGTATCTAAAGAAGGTCTACTCTTACATTGCTGATCTCATTAGGCATCTTTGTCATTGCCTTTAGTAGAAAAGGGGCAAAGTAAATGCATCAGCGATGTATCCAATACTGAGAGAAACAGGTGATACAGAGGAAGTTTGGAGCTGGTAGGTAGGTGATCACAGGATGCAGAGAAAGTAGCTTCCTGGTTAGAGAGTAGCGAATGTATACTGAAAATGAAACATGGGATCCTTTTTCTTCCTAACTACAACTCTGGGTTGTAGATGGTTGTATGTGGTGAGTAATCTATTAACATAAATTCATGAGAGTTTCCATGTGAGACTCCTTCTCCCAGAGTAAATCTTCCAGTATTCCTGCTGAAGTGGCATCAAGGGCAGAAGTTCTAAGAAATGAATGTACAGAGAAGAATACATTTTCAGAAATCTGAAACGAATACTCTTTGCAGGTATTTATCATGTGGTTGCACAGCAGTAACATGTTAGCAATGGCTAACTAAAAAGTACAAGTTAGCTGTTCCTCTGGGTTGAAAGCACTACAGTATATACTTTTTTTTCTTAGCAGATGATGAAATGTATGCATTTCTCAGTTTCTTTAAAAATTATGGCCATATAAAATAATATTAAAGCATATCATGTGATCGAACGGTTAACTGATTACACAAGTAAAAGAAAGAGTACTCTGGACTGGGGGAGCCTGATAACTACAAGTCTACTTTACATAGCATTGTAGGACATGGTCTTTGAAAGAGGTTGGTTTCAGAAAGCCAGTGAAACATGACTGTCTAGGGCATGCAGGTCCCAGAGGCTTTGAGCTGTTTATTTAGGATTTGAGAAAAAAACAAACAAACAAAACACAACACATGATGGTCATAATAATTATGTATTTTGAATTGGATTTTTCTATCTATATCACAGAGTTGTTCTTTTCATTAAAGTGCAAACCCAGCATAATTTTATAATGCTTCATTTGCTAATGGAGCAATGTAAAACAACTTAAATATAGACACACGATTGACAGGGAATGCTATTACAGTTAATTTACCAAATATGTTAAGCTTATGAATGCAGTCTTATATAGAAAATTCACAGTTTACCTCACTCTGATCTCAATTAACACATCACCAGTATCCGATGATTTGGGGGTATTTTAAGAGTCAATATTTTCCTCTTTTCTCCACAGTAAGCTCAGTGCAAGAAGATACCTGGGTTCTTCTCCGGTTCTGGCCCTGGGCTCTGTTTTGAAGGCTTAAATGGGCCAGAAAAAAATGCCTGTGTGTTTTGCCATGTAACTCAAATCACTACTGCACAACCTGGTATACTGGGCAGTGAAAAGAGGATCAAGTACTTTGCTTTGTTGGAACCACAAGTTGAATAGGTTACATGCTACCACGAATTTTTCCTTACCTAAGGTTTCTAACTTAACTGATAATTACTAAAGAGATTAATTACTGAAGGCTTTGGCCTTTTCACAGGGAGCTGGGACCAATAGCGTAAAAAGTCTATGCAGATTTCAAAAAGAAGTTACAGCAATTCAAAAGGAGTATTGTTTCTGGTGTGTGGTAGTTTTCTTTGTTTAAAAGAAAAAATAATACCTTGAGAATAATGAAATATTCCCTTATTTCTGAAAATAGTCTTGTATGCATCTTCATATTTTGCTCATGTTGTTTTTTGTTGTACATTTTTTTTTAATGGATTCTAGGTAGAAAACACAACAAACCCTTGGTTAGTTCCTATATTGTTTCTCTTGAGGCTTAAATCTTTCCTAAATCCTGTTGAAAAAGATGTTTGACATAAGTTCTTTATCATAAAGAATTTTCAATGATTTCTTTTGGTCAAACAAATCCTTCATATAGTGGTGTACCTGTAAATATTTACATTAATTATTGCATTAATTTAGACTTTGTTTAGTGAAGTTGATAATTTCTAGTGTATCTTTAATGGAAAGAAAGAGGAGGATTTGCAAAGGCAGAATGGAAATATCACTTCTACATCTTGCTAGTTATAACTTTGATGCAAGTGTATGTCTGGTATTTTGTATTCTTCCATTTGAAAAGAAAGCAGCTCACATAAGCAGTCCTCCTTAAATGCATATGCACAGCTATGCATTTAAGGGTAGAGAACATTGGGTAGTGTTTTAGGTAGGTAACTACTCAAACTTACAGTAAATATCCTTTTAATCCTTGGCCTCCCCATTCTCTTTATTTGTGTTATACATGTTAGCTTCATCTTAATTGTTTTAAAGGCATCCAGGCGTTTTCTCTGTCTGCAAAACTGACTCTCTGGGAATGAAGAAGCTGCACAAAAGCCTGCAAATGTAACTCCCCATTAAAAATCAAACACCCATGAATATTATATGAGTGAGAATTGACCATTCCCACTAGTCAGAAAATATAATAAAACCAGCTGAGGTCTTGGGCAAAGGATTTTCATCATTTATTAATCCACCAACTTAAAATAGACAGAAAGTTTAATAGCAGAGCGATTTATGTTGCAGTATAGCACACTATGCTCTGCATTTTATAATGCCATATATTTAAAAAAAAATATAATCAATTAACAAAGGTCATTTATTCCTGCTAAAATTCTGATTTTGAACAGTATGCAGTCCCATGCACATTAATTTCCACTGACATTTGTCTCTCCCTCTGTCTCTCCCCATATGCCTCCATGCATCTGTCTTAAGGGAGCCAAAGTTTATTAGTCACAATAGGAGATGATCTTAAATACCTCTTGCTTTGAATTTAAATGGGACCAGTCTAGCTACTTTGAAATTAAAATTAAATTCAAAATCAGTACCCTTGATTATGAAAGGGAGTGTGAGAGAGCAGTCAAGTGTGATTTTTCTGAACAAATTAACCTTCCTTAATACTGCTATATACAGTATTTGGTAGTTACTCATACTGCACTAGGTTGTGACAGGTCTTTTAAATATGTGGACATATGTGAAAAGGACCCATATCCTGTCAGCCCGTAACACAGGCTTCCTGAAAGTCACAGTGCTTAACCTCAGGAGAAGATACTAGCAGATTTTCCATCAGTGTTTGGGAAAGGGGTTTTACATATGCTTTTTGGATGTACAAGGCACCAAGAAGAGAGAGCTATGAGTTTGGTTGTAAAAGGGTCCCTCTTACTGATTCAAAAACTCTGGTGCCACATGACAAAAAAAGTGCAGATTAGGTATAAATTTATGCTGCTAATTCAGATTATTCCAAGCATTTTTGATAGGTGAACATGGCAGCAGCAGGCATGCCTTCCCACAGTTGTCATGAAAGCCCATGGCCAGCACAGATTTCGTATTGTGTGCTGTAGTGGAGTTAGCAGCAGTCTGCCTCCGTGTCCGTGCTGAGCTGGAGCAAATGCATACTGTGAGCAGGAACATGGATCTGCTATTAGTAATTATAGAATTGTAGCCTCAGCAGTAGTATTGAAAGAGTTAGAGAATTACTGAGGTATTTGGGGAGATATGGTTCCAGCTGCCATTAGTTTAACATAATTGAAAGTCATCTTGTTACGGCATGGCCTTGAAAAAGAATGTGTATGCTTCCTGAAGTGAGAAATGCATATTGGAATTTAACAGTATTTTGTATTTGCTGCTCTGAAGGAAACACAAAAAATGTAAAAGTTACTTCCAAGTTAAGTGCCTGGATATCACTTCTGTCATTATTTCTGTTTCACTGACAAACGCTGAGTAAGATTTTAATATCTGTTCTTCTTTTAATAACTCCTGAACTCATAAATGCTTCTGTGCATGGAGTTTGCCCAGTCTTATTTCTTGAATAAGTTAATTCAAGGTGAAAAACACCCAGGTCTGGATATTTTGGTTCTTAACTGAAATATGTTAACACATTCTTGAAAGACTGTTTTAAACTTTCTTGGAAGAGATGTGCTGTGCCTTAGTGCATAACCCTATATTTTATCTGAACCGATTAAGGTAAAGGGAAGTTTTGGTAAGATACAATTCTCTTCCAAAGCTTTATTAACTCTCGTAAGTACAATATCATAAAATTAGAGAAGTGTTCGTTTAAACTTTAAACCTTTCTAGAAGGTTTTAATTAGCAATTTAATGATCAATGTGAAGGAGAATGGGGCTGTGTTTGCTCATTAAATGAAATTAAATTAAACAACACATTTTGGTTTTGTAGAGTGTGCTCTTGTTGTGACAAGCGTGAATATGTTTCGAAGAGGGCTGATTAGCCTTTTGGCCTTTGTGCTTAATATTTTTAGTCATTCTTCTATGAAAGTTCCCGTGAGCCTCCCATCAGGATTATTGGAATTTGGAACCTTATCTATAATTGTCTACCAATAGGGGTGACATGATGTCTCTCTGCTGCATTAACTTTATCGTTCCCTGTAAAACATTAACACAGCAAAAATCTGAGCTTGTAAATGAGACCCGTGTCTTCATCTTGATCAGAGAAATGAAATTTGTAATTCAAATGAGAAAAGTTAATGAACTTAATGCACAGGCTGGAAAAAGTGTTGTAATGTGCCAATTTGGTCTGCCTATGGATGCTTCCAAACATTCCCATTAAGGTATTGATTGTGTCCATTTAGCAAAATGAAGGGGACAGTGAACTCTCTAATGGTTTACACATTACCCCCATAGTGTCTAGACCCCCAGACAAAGGAAACCTATCATGATAAGCCTTACATTTCCTTAAAAAATTGAATTTAAGAATGTAGCTATTAATGCTAATATGCTTCTTTAGAAGGCCTTAAGAAAAGGCTTTAGAAAAGCTGTTGCAGACAGAATAAGCAGCCTTTTGCGTTTATCAATATCTATGCAGAATTTAACATTCCCAAGTTCAAATAATGGTGGAGGGTCTTAGCACTACAAGTAATAATTAAGATCTCCCATCGCATAAATGATTGCTGTAGTTTTATAGTAATGTTTTATCTGGAGACATAAGGTTGTGATCATGATGATAGTTTGGAAATTCAATTACTGCTCCTTGTACTTTCAGAAAGTTTTATTTGTGCACTGGTTAACAACAGTTGTCATTTTATCTGCTGTTGGTAGTTGTTGGTGATGGCGCACAAAGGATGTTCAGGCATGCTTACCTGCACAAAGCTTGATTAGTGGGGTCTGTAGCTGATGGTATACATCAAAGTTATCTTAGGTGAAAAAAAACAAACAAAAAAACCAAAAAACAGCAAACCAAGGAGAAAAAAAAAGCAGGACAGAGAGGGAGAAGGACAGACTTCTTCCTAGTGGCTGCCTGGGAAGGGAAGTAAAGTGTGTCCTTGGACAAGTGTCCTCTACAATGTACCAGGTGGTTTCCTCAAGCACTTTTCTCACTGTAAGTGTATGGGCACCCGCTCAAACTCCTGAGTGGGTGTTCTTGCTTGTCATACTGGTAGCAGCGGTGAAAGCATGTGTGATCAGGTGCAGGTCTTGCACGTTGGTTGGTGGCTAAGCTTTGCACAAACATAATAGGAACCCACCCACTGGATTTGTGACTCGTCTCTGCTATGCTATGTGCTGTGTGTTAAAGCTCTAAGCTAAAAGGCAGGAGGGGAACAGTGAAGACACTTTCGCTTGGACCTGCAGGCTAAAACCCAAGAGGTGGAGAGTGATTCAGGCATCTGTGCCAGTCACAAGAAACACCGTGACAGTGGTCAGAATCTGCCAGTGCAAGACTGCGAGGAGAAGAGCACTTGGGATGGTAGGAAAAGCACTGCCACACTATCCTTGGGGTGTGTGCTGATGAAAAGTCGCAAGGTTACAACTGAGAGTCAAGCTACAAAATTAGAAATCGAGGGCCTCTGTCTTTACAAATGTTAAGGCAGTGGGCAGCAGTCACTCCTCCTGCTGTCTATGTAGGAGATTTGGTACTGTAATAGCCCCAACTGATTTCTAGATAATTTGAGTATAGAAGGGATGTTTATGAATGAAAGTAACAGCTGCTGATTTAGTGCCTCATGTCAATAGAGTGAAGTACTAATATACAACTGCAGTTGCAGATTTGCAGGTTTTTTGCAAGTTATGAAGTGAGCCTCCGGACGACTATTTTTTTCCTCCTGTGTTGAGGAATTTTGTCTCAGAAGATTCGTGTCCTGTGAGCTGTGAAAAACTGGTTTTCTTATCCTGAAAGATTGTATGTGCCAGCTTGCAATCATTTTACTGTTGTACCAGGCTAATTGTCTACAGTTTTAGGTTACTGGGTGATGTATAAATGGTTGTGGACTTCATGTTTAACAAACTGTTCTGATTGCCAGACAGCATTTTCAGTATGTAAACACATTGTAGTCCATTTTAAATAAGGCCGGTTTTAACACAGCATGCATAAATTTCCTCTAAAGCGTTCCTCTAAATGCAAGTCTACAAGGGATAAGTAGTAAAAAAATGTAGTGATCTTACATATCGTGACTTAATTTCACTTTTAAAGAAACCATTTAATCAAGAAAATAAATCTGCTAAACTTTCAGTAAACTGAAGTAAATATGCAAAATTGATGGCAGTAACATATTTTACATGAAAATAGGGGACTTTACAGAGGCCCCATAAGCTGCTTCCTACATTTAAGTTTGAAAGACCTGCAAAGTGTTTGAAAGGTAGCCTGTGCTAAATGCAGACCTTGAGCAGAGGCATGCTTGAACATAGAACAAGCCAGCCTACTATTGATTGGAGTACGGTGGGATAAATGTGTGGCTTCTGCCCTTAATGGAAGCTGATTGTTCAGGGACGTGCCAGCAAGGCTGGTCGATTCTTTAGCTGTTGTTTACTGGGGAGGACAATATCAATTTTCTAGAGGGATGATTGGTGGGATGTCAAGGCTGTCACCCTTTTCTTCTCATCACTGACAGACAGCTGAGTGACAATTACAGTGATGGGACATTGTCTGCATTGGCATATACACCAGAGAATAACTGGCAAACAAAAAAAGGCAGCAGAGCTTTAAAGAAGATATAATCAGCAGTTGTCAGGACTAGTTACATATATGATGTCTGAATAACAAGGCCAGAGTGTCCCACCTCAGACATTGACATATACTGTACTGTGTATTGCTCAGCCCACATAGAAATTAGTCCTGGGAAGGTTATTGACTGTTGCTAGAAGTCACTGGTAATCTAATTGGGTATTAAGCTTCAAGGGACTGTATTTTCATGTGGTTCTCCCTGAAAAAAAGAGAGCTTTTCTGCAGAACTTCAAAACAGTGGAGCTACATACCAGATTTATAAACTAAAAAGTCTGCTGAAGTGTATGCCTTGCTCCTTCTAGGAGTCCTGTGTTGGAATTTCTTCTGAATACTATCCCAACAGTTAATCAGACAGCAAAATGTGAGTGTGTACTTTGTGTTTGTGTTAGGTGTTTAACCTGCCAGTCCAAAACACACAGACTAAGCTAAACTTTAGATCTTGAAAGCCTTAGTTTACACTACATAGATGTATACTAAGTGTACTTCTCGTGAATTAATATCTTGTCATAGCTACAGGTCATTATGCAAAAGACTTTGTCCTGCTCCTATGAAATCACAGGTAAAGCTTCTTTGATTTCAGTGGTGCATACTGAGGACCAATGAATCTAGCTGTGCATTACATTAACAGCTGTCACTTCTTCTTGCTTCTGGAAGCTGAGATGAGTCTGTAGGAAAAAATAAGAGACCCAAGGAATGACTTAGACATGGTTAGATTTATAGTGCAAAGCACATCTGGTTCATCTTCAATCAACTGTATTCCCCTCTCTACTGCTTTTCTTGCCCCTCCTTCCAGAAGCTCTAGATTGAGCAGACCTTTTCAAAGGGTGTTTTAGATGTACTCTCTTTAAACCTCAATTACTGTTTTGACAGTACACTTAAATTTATTTCAAACTTTTACCTGAAATATGCATCCTGCTGAGACTTTTCTCTGGTCTGTTTCTCAAGATCTCCTGCAGCAAGCACAGGAGAGGGCAGAGCACTCAGCTCCCTGAATGCCACTTACTCTGAAACAAGGAGAGATAATGGAGGCAGCAGTTTTAGGAATGATCATGTTCTTTACCACAGGCCTATATCTCTGGTCCTACTTGTAATGGATTAAGAAAAAAACATAGTAGTGGTCAGTAGTTCAACAAAATTGTACCTCTCCAAAGACAAAAGTATGAATAGACAAACAGAATGTGAATGTTGCCTCTCAGACCTAAATATTATCAGTGAAAAAATGGTACAGAGAGTCTTTGCCACGAGGAATTGATAGTCTGAATGCTTTTCAGGCTAAGTGGTACAGCTGCATGAAGCCCATCGCAGTAGTGTTTGGATAGCTTCCACACCTACTGAAATTCTAAGTGCTGGTTATTGTCTGTACCTAGTGTACGATATACATTTACACAGTCGTAGGTAGTATATGGTATGAAGGCCACACATATGTTAATTTTCCTCAGTTTAGATCCTTTTTCTCCTTTTTCACTTTTAAATCTCTTTTCAGATTGCTTTAATATATTAGTTCCTTTCTCTTTCTATTCTTCCACATCTGCCATTTTCATTTTTTTCCTACACATTTTATATGCATGCATGTTTTTTCTAGTTTTTACTATAGCGAAAATTAGAGGTTTTATGTATGCTTCTGATTCCCTTATGCAATTAGATCTCTCAAACAAGAGAGTCCAAACTTTAGGAAAATTGTTTTGCTCATCCTTTCAGGCATGTTTCATCCCTTGAATTCTAGGCCCCTGGTGGCAGCAGGCCAAGTAGGAGTTAGGAGATGCTGGTACAAAGCACAACTCCTTCTGTTGTACGTTCTGGATCTCAGTGGAGCAATTCCTAACAGAGGAGTTTGTTTCTCTTGCTGACAGCTCATGATGGAGACTGTTGAGCCACAGGGACTGTTACAGTAAGATTTCAAAGCTGCCTTCCGCTGATAGCACACAGGTATAGTGGCAGCATTGTCTGTGAGGGCAAATAATCAATCCAGCATAGCTTCTCTCATGAATATTACAAGCAATATAGTTTTTGTCTTTCTGATACAATGAGTCTATATTAAACAAATTAATTTGCTGGCTACCTGATTTTTTTCTTGCCTACTGTTGATACTTTAGCATTATCTAATGACACTGCTGTTTGTGGAAGTTCAACTTTCTTTTGTTTTCTTGATTCTTGAGTATCTAGTGTTCCTCCCCACCAAGATAAAGTTGTATTGGTGAGCTTAGAGGAATCTTCACAAGTAGAGGTCATGATTTGAGACCTATTAGTTTCCAGGTACAAGGAAAATTTCATAAAAAATGCACTTTGGGAAGAATTGCCTGCTGCAGTAGAGATATAATAATATGACATATGAAGTTGGCTGCCTCCCAACTGAATGGCATTAGAGAATTACATCAGACACTTATCTTCTCTTTTTCTATTCTTTCTGAAATTGTATTTTCCTTGAGTGGTTTTTTTTTGGCTATGCTATAGCATTTTTCAGGTTGGTGATGTGAAAGACTATGATACAGTGACATAGGGGTTTTTTGTATTTTTGTTTTAAAGAAATGGTTCTTCGGTCTGCAGAAAAATACCAGTGCATGTGATTAATATGGAAAGTTATTTTTGATGGGTCTCATGAAAACGCCACATAAATGTGGTTATTAATTTCTTTTTCTAAGCCACCAGCTAATTGATTTTGCACTGTGCTCATTAAAAATAGATACTTTGCCTTTTGGAGGACTGTCTGGGAAACCTAAGGCAGGACACAACTCCTCTGGGACACCATCAGCTGACCATTCCATCAGGCAGGGAGAGAGTGGTCATGGTGCTTGTCAGAGCTGAAGTATATTTACCTCATCTCCCTGCAGATAAACATTTGCAAGGCAAATAATAAATTAGCCATTAATCAGAAGAGTGGCTGTGTTTGATGAACCCTGAATAGAGTGGAGATGTCAGGTAACGAGACAGAGTAAACTGATGTTGTAGACTGAGCCATGTGGAAATGGCTGCTAGCAGTTTTGAAAGCTTTTGTGCTGCATTTTCAAGAGACTTTCAAGGTTAAAGTAAAAAAAAAAAAACAAAACTGAAGATATGAGGCAACCAGCAGTTACTAGTTTTCAAAATGATAGTATTATGCAGTCTTTCTCCTCAGTCAGATCTGCAGCACTATTCCAGTGCATGGCTATACGTGACACAGAAAAAAGACGATTTTACAGAAACGGTATAGAATGCCCTATTATTACCAAATTATTCAAAGCATACATTTGTTCAGACTTAATGATCTCAATACATCTCCAGGTGAAAGTTCAGATTTCTGATTGACAGTGTTTCTTAAATATTAAATTCTATTACATTAAGTAGACATTTTTACAGCATTTACGATGTAAGTAAGTGTTTTTCTCAAAACTTCTTGGGAAAACAGTGGGGAAATTCTACTCTGTTATTATCCATCCAGTTTTGTTAAAGATTGGGGATGCTTTAATGGCCATACTTGTAAACAGAACTGAAAATAGCGGCAGAGTTTGGTAATTGCCATTTGTGGAGGCTTAATTTGAGCATCATTCTAGAATTGCTAAATAGTCTAGGGAGACTTTAGATGGTCAAACTACTGAAAATTGGGCAATTGGCGTCTCAAAAGGATTAGTCCAAATGAGTTTTTATTCATATGGTGTAAGTGGAGCTTATAAATAATTTGAAAAGTAAAATATGTAGGGATTCTGTAAGATTTCCCAAACTGAAATAAGGCTTGTAATGTTTTTCTTCTTAACTGACAGGCAAAATTGCTATCCTTACAAATTGTACATCAATTGGTTAGTCACACGGTACAATCTCTACATTGTACATGCTCTTAGCCTTCAGGTGTCACAAAACACAGTCTGCTTGAAACAAAGATCTGCATGTTTTTTCATGAATGCATTTTTTCTGAAATAGATTACAAATATAGTTGCAAGTTTTAAAAGTAATCGGAACATTCAAGACCTTTCATTTTCATCTCCACTCATTCTGCGTAGTATAGCTCCTGGAAATGAATTTCGAGGCTCTCAAAGGAACATCTTTGGTTTCTAAGATCAGCTGTGTTATTGTTCCATCTCAATGCTTGCCTTGGCTCTTGAAATCCTTTAAATAATTAATTTTGAATTAACACTTGTTCAGTTCATTAGCAGGACTTCAGGCAAACACTTTAAGAAAAAAAGTAAGCTATTGTATGTGACTATGTTGCTCTCTCACAAAAGTAATAGATTTGAAAGTGAAAGATTACTTATTACTTTTTTGTTGCTTGTTCATTGCATATGCAAATTACTTGAAGAGGCTTTAGTGAAGAAGTATACCTTGTTGTCATTATTCCTTTTTTGGGGCAAGATTTTTTTTTTTGCCAGTCATGTAGCTGACTTCAGAATGATCTGCATGATTTTCTTTATTTGGTTTGGAAAGTAATGAGATGATACTTTTCTACATTTTTTTTGTTAAGAATCCTCCTCAATTGTGTTAACAGCCCGAGATCATCTCTGTCTCTAAAAGGCTTATATTGTAACCTGTCCTGTCTATTAGGAAGCATCATTTTACTACTGCTGGAAATTCAGCTGCAGGTGAATGTCTCAGCAGGAGAAAGGTTTTCTTCCTGCAATTTCAGTTCTCTTGAAAATTGAAAATAGAGACTTTGAGAAAGAAATCTCTGGGCAAGAAAGGTTGCGAACCTGTGCTTATATATTAAAAGTAAATTTGAGGGTTTTAGCTATCAGAAAAACGAGGGAACAAAAATTCAATAAAAATGTTTTTCGATCCACATTGTCTCGGATAGCTACTGAAAGGCTTTTTTTTTTTTGAAGGTAACTGTTGTTTAATAATATACTTGCCTTGAGTTCTTTTGTCAGTTTTTGTAGGTCACAGAAGATCTTTCTCTTTTTTAATCTGCCTGTATATAGAAAAGAAAACCCACAGAGAGAGAAAGTGAGAGGAATTGTTCTTAAATGTAGAAGTTTTCTCTTATCTCTTGTGATCACAGCAAATCTCAACAGTCATTTATAATATAATAGCATACTGTTCAGTTTTAGTCAGCAGTATGATTCCAAAATTAATGGTGACCCTTCAGGTTTCAATTTTCTATGGATTAGCCAGGTTCTTAACTGAGCCTAAGAACGTGAAGCTAGCCTTTAATGCCTGTTTTCAAGTACAGGATACTAGTGAGTAAAGGAAGTGTACATTTAATAATGGAAACATGGCTTTGGAGTGAAACTGTTGCCTCCAATATTTTTCATAACTCTGCTTTGATATAAAGTAAATTTTTTTCACAATGTGTTGTGGCTAATAAATCTGTAATTTGGGCAAAATAGCTGAGGCCCCAGAATGTGTGTAAGAAGCTTCTCATCAGACAACTGTCAGAAAACTGACCTTGCAAAGACAAGTTTGTAGATGAGCGGCCAGAAGACTCATGACTGAGGTGTTTTGGTCTCTCTGGCATTTTGTCTTTGGGAGGGATTTCCGCAAGGGTCAGTTCTGGGACCAGTTCTATTCAATATATTCATTAATGACTTGGATGAGGGAATAGAGTGCGCTGTCAGCAAGTTCGCTGATGACACAAAACTGGGAGGAGTGGCTGATGTGCCGGAAGGCTGCGCAGCCATTCAGAGAGACCTGGACAGGCTGGAGAGTTGGGCGGGGAGAAATTTAATGAAATATAACAAGGGCAAGTGTAGAGTCCTGCATCTGGGCAAGAACAACCCCATGTACCAGTACAAGTTGGGGACAGAGCTGTTGGAGAGCAGCGTAGGGGAAAGGGACCTGGGGGTCCTAGTGGACAACAGGATGACCATGAGCCAGCAGTGTGCCCTTGTGGCCAAGAAGGCCAATGGCATCCTGGGGTGTATTAGAAGGGGTGTGGTCAGCAGGTCGAGAGAGGTTCTCCTCCCCCTCTACTCTACCCTGGTGAGGCCGCATCTGGAATATTGTGTCCAGTTCTGGGCCCCTCAGTTCAAGAAGGACAGGGAACTGCTAGAGAGAGTCCAGCGCAGAGCCACGAAGATGATTAAGGGAGTGGAACATCTCCCTTATGAGGAGAGGCTGAGGGAGCTGGGTCTCTTTAGCTTAGAGAAGAGGAGACTGAGGGGTGACCTCATTAATATTTATAAATATGTAAAGGGCAAGTGTCAAGAGGATGGAGCCAGGCTCTTCTCAGTGACATCCCTTGACAGGACAAGGGGCAATGGGTGCAAGCTGGAACACAGGAGGTTCCACTTAAATTTGAGGAAAAACCTCTTTACGGTGAGGGTGACCGAACACTGGAACAGGCTGCCCAGAGAGGTTGTGGAGTCTCCTTCTCTGGAGACATTCAAAACCCGCCTGGACGCGTTCCTGTGTGATATGGTCTAGGCAATCCTGCCCCGGCAGGGGGATTGGACTAGATGATCTTTCGAGGTCCCTTCCAATCCCTAACATTCTGTGATTCTGTGATTCTGTGATTCTGTGATTCTGTGATTCTGTGATTCTGTGATTCTGTGATTCTGTGATTCTGTGATTCTGTGATTCTGTGATTTGAGTTCTGCCATATCCAGACAGGGAGATTAGATGCTATTGTGACACTGTATGATTATATGTTGATATTGAAACAAGCAATGCTGATTTTATAAGGGTCTTTCAGACTGTTCCCAGAGTTGAACATCCCTGAGTGGATGAGGACAGAGGATGCAGGTCCTAAGGCATAGGCTTTGTGTTGCCCCATGGCTGGCTTTAGTCACCTGTAGACTGGTTTTGCAGCTAGTTGCCTTGGTCCCAACCCTGTCTGTATGCTGTAAAGAGAGAACAGGATGCTGGACTGCACAGTATGAATCAGCTACCTAGAAGGCAGATTTTGAGAAGCACGGCCTTTAAAATGTTTAAGATCTTGATTGCTTCTAACTTCTTAAGAATCTGTATCTCTTTGAAAACAGCAGCTTAAGAATATATGTTACTTACACTTGTTAACGGTTTTGATTTTGGATTTCTACCTCAAAAACAGGAATGGCTTTGATGGCAATAGAGAGAAGTTAAGTTCTGGCAACTCTTGTTCTGATTAGTATCTCTAGTTTGTAAGAATATCAAAACCTTTCCATTATTTAAATTATTTTCAGAGACTCCAGTTATCTGACAAACTTCTTAATTTTTAGCTGATTATTCTAATATAGTTTGTAGTTTGGTTGTTTTAAACAGATGCTGCTTTTCTTCTGAACTCTTCAATTTCTTTAGCCCATATGTGTTTTAGTCTTTTGTGGAAGACTGTTCACTGTTTATTACGCAATATTTTAAATAAAAGAGCTTCGTACATAGTAGATCTTATAATTATTGTACTTGAGGGTTTTTGTGAAAAAATAATCTGGTGCTTAAAAAAAAAAAAAGAAAAAGTAAATGTTATTCTCTTATTTTGGTCCAGTTTATTTTTGATGCTTTATGTTTTGGTAGTAGCAGCCCTCAGGAGACTAATTTTAAAAAGGACTTGTCTTGCATGTGCAGTTTTAGAAGTATTTGGAGATAACCTCTTCCTGTGGCTTTTTTTTTTGTTGTTTATTTAATCAATTACTTGCTAATGGTTTAGATACTAAATGGAATGGAAGTTTCAGGCTTTTTTAGTTGAATTTTGAAATCCTTAAATTAACTGCAGCAGCCTTGTGCTTAGCTTTCTACAAACCCATATACTCAACAGAACAGTGAAGTGCATTCATATGTAGATAACATGCCATGTATTTGTGACAGACTTGTTCAGGTTTCTGAAAATGGCCTTTAGCTTTTCTATTGTTCAGCTGATTACTAAAGTTTAATAGAGGTCTATGTCAGAGAAGCCTGACTGAATTCTCTTACTCTTGTCCTTTATAGAAAGGTCTTTTAATGCTTTGCAGATCAGAAATTTGTCGCTAAATGGAAAAGCAAGATTTCTAATATTGTAATAGCATGAGAAAAATAGTATGTACATTATACAGCAAAACAGGTTTAGCCTTAGTTTGTGTATTTGCAATGAAAGTCTGTTGGAGGAAATGATTTGCTGAGCTACTCAAGGATATATGAGTCTTTCTTGCTCTCAGGATACTTTTCACTGATGCTAGTGTCTCAGGATCACTAGCTTATATATATCAGGTAGCAAGGGAGTCTGAATTTCAGTTCCTTATTTTATTTCAGACTTTTTGGTAATTCTGAGTCTGAATCTGTCACTCTTGTATTCTGATTCCGTAATGGTGAAACGGAGATTATAATTTTTCCCTATCTAATGAGTGGAGGAAAGGGAATATATTAGTCTGCATGGTGCTCTGAAATAAGGCGCAAAAGAAGAAAACACTTCTTTCTTTTCATCTTTTGTCAGCAATTTTGCTGGTAAATAGGAGAGAATTATGAGAACAAAGAATATCCTTTTATTAAGTCTTGGTTATCCAGTAGCAGGGGAACTGGGTTGATGCTAATCTTATGTGATGTCCTAGCCATTAAAGTAGAAAACAATAGTATAAATGTAGACAGGTAAATTATACAGTTACTTTTCTATCAGTATCACAATATTTTTAACGCTACAGTATAAACTATTACTACCTTCTTTCCCGTAGAGGTCTCGGTGTGAGACTGACTAAGCACGTCACAAAGTCTGTTCAACCTAGCTGTGGATGCATTGCAATTCTGGAAGCTTGGGCTCTGTACCTGCTCTCACCATCTGTGATTTACCTTTGCTCTTTTCTTAGCTCTGATCCTTTGCTTGTAAATAAATGTCCTGGTGAGTTGAACATCTACTAAGTTTGCTGTCTTCCTTTTTTCTCATTCATGTTGCGAGTATAGTGGCACAGAATGTACCTTAGGGGGATATTACATTACCTAAAAAGCTAACCTGACAGCATACGAACATTGGAGAAAGGCACAAGTTGAGGATACTGTGCTTTCTGAATTAATAAATCAACATATCTGTTCTTCTGCTTTTTTTTTTTTTTTATTTCTGATCAGCTTTAGGAGAAAAGAGGCCACAACATCTTTGGGATGAATTTGTTGAAATCATAATTCAGCAAATGAACTTCACTTCCCAGGTTCAGTGATTTTATTGGAAAATCTCCACAGCTGATACTGCTTTCTTAGTTTGTTAAAAAACTGGCTCATAACATTTAGGCAGTCATTTCTATTTTGCCTTTTCATTGACTAATCTGTAAGTTTTAGAAGTGTTTAAAAAGGCAGACAAAGATAGTATGGAACTTTCCACATTAATTCAGATGGCTTTTTAAAATCTAGTTTTGTTTTGTTTTGTTTCTCCTGATAGCCACTAACCTGGTACAATTACACATATTGCTAAAAAGGGCTTGTAGGGCAAACTCAGTAGCATTTAAAAGTTTCTCTGATGATTTACCACGATTTCGCTTTCCCATCAGTGAGTTTTCATAAGCCCTAGTAAAATTAGTGGAAAACATATGTATCTATTGGACGAGTCATCATACATTTTTGTCTCTTGTTTTATCCCTGTTGTGTCTGCTTTTTCACTTCTCTGCTCTAATATGAGCACTTTCTTTCGTACCTGTCGCCATTACATTTAGAAAAAGGTCAATAAAGCTTGTTAGTTGCTGAAGTTGTCCAAATACAATTTCAGTTAAAACTGTCCAGCTGCCTTTAACACTTTCAAAATTTTTAGCCTTTTAACCACCTTTGGCTTTCCTACAGAAAAATTATCTTCATCGCTAGTTTTTGGTCTTTCCCGTTTACATTAAGGACTCTTGAATCATCCAAACACTGTGACATGTGTTGAGGGGAAAAATAAAGAACTAGAACAAAGATCTTCCCCCTGTCCTAGGTGAAGGTCTGACCTAGCTGTGGGCAGAGAGGCAAGTTCTTACATCCCCACTGCAGCTCAGCTGCAGGTTTGAAATGTCTCCTCAGGGACACTGCAAACAGAGTCCTTCCCACATGTGAAAACTCTAAACACTGAGCTCTCTCAGCTCAAGCTGGGTTGATTTACTCATCTCATTTTTTGTAAACACATTTGTTTCTCTTGCTCGTTGTTTGGAAAGGAATTTGCAACTCCTGTTTATTTGTTGAAAGACAAGGCTGAAGTGCCTGTCTTCATGAGGGAGTTCTGTGTGGAATCTTCTGAGCAGAGGGAAATGGATCGCAGTCGTGGTAAAATGAAAAGAAAAGAAATATAGAAGTGATGTGGAGAGTGGGCAAAAGGTTGTTTTAAATAGCTCTGTGCTTACAGAGGCTTTCTCCCATCCACTCTGACTCCTTTTTTTTTCCGCTTAGTCTGAGGGCAGACTTTCCCCTAAGGCAGGATGATAGCTTTTACCTGGAAGGTGAGGGGGATCAGTTTTTCAAACCTTAGTCGAAGAAATGCTCAGCACTGTGATACGTTTTTCCACCTTTTTTGAAATCCTTATTTGAAATCAAGTTTAGGCTATACAATTTGAGACATGCTTCCTTGGCTGGGAGGCAGCTAAAAAGACTGTGTTTTTTATAAGGCAATTCTGCCTGCTGGCTTTACCCATACAATAGAACAGTTACAAAGTAGGCCAAAATGTATACCTCACTAGGTTGCCCTATTTCCACTTCTGTAAATGGGATCCATATCGCCTTTGCATATAATTTGAAAGAACTGTCCGTATGTGGGATGTTTCCAGAGGTTCTGAAACTGTTATTTTACCTTGCTGTTACTGAAGTGGTGGTTTTGAATTACTGTATATTTTGCACAAAAATAGAGATTACCAAAACAGTAGTAGAAGAGAATTTTTAGAAGGAGCAGGCCCTGACAGCTGCAGAACAGCAGTATGTGTGGGTCAGTCTGTGCTAAAAGTTTCAGCTGAGGTGGACTGGGCTAAGGAGATAGTGTTTCTTTAACTGCAGTCCATTTGTAATTAGATAAGGAATACTGACAGGAACAGTGAGTTAGTGGCTCCCCTCCAACGAGAGCTATTGACTAAACATTAGGTTTTGCATGAGATGGTGATGCAGTCGATAAAAGCATCAGGCCTTGTTTGGAGTAACACTGCCGATTACTCTCTAATTTGCCGCCTGGAAGTGAGCCACAGACATTTCAGCCTTGTGTTTAGTGTTGATGAGATCTACAGCGAACATTTAAACTTATGTTTACTGGCAAACCACTTGTAAGGAGGATGCAGCACCACAGAAGGGTAACTCTCTGCTGGCTTTCCAGCACTAAAGCTTTGTTTTAGCTGTAACCCAGTTCAAAACTACAACTTGATAAGGATTGTTCATTCTGTAAGCTTTAGCTCAAGGCAATCTGTTAAACCTTTGGGTGATGATTTTTTTTTTTTTTACCTTGTGAGTAAAACAGTGTTCATTTTCCAAATTACAGAAAGTCTCAGTTCTTCAAAGTGCTCTAGATGGAAGGGGACACCTAGTCTCACTGCTGGGTGTCCACATGGCTACAGTTGTCTGCTGATGGCACGCAGTTTGCAGGACCAGAGCTCTTCTGCCAGCCACCTCCTCTTTGCTTTGACAGATCTCTTCTTGATAGTGCTTTACCAATGCTGTTAGCTTTTTAGATTCATTCATGCAGTGATTTAATTTGAAGAAATACTTTCTTTTTATTTTTTTGATCTAGAAAGTTATTGAGCATGTACATGGTGATAAGTGATTTGTCTTATATCAGGACTACAGGCTAACAACGTTTATCTGAAATATAGCTTCAAGTGTAAGCCAGCGTATGTGAAAGAAGAAAAATACAGGAGAGGAGGGAGAACTGTAACTCTGAAGTGATTTTTAAAAAGTCTTTCAGATATGTATTTGTGTGACTCCACTGTGGTTCTATTTCCAGAAAATTGGTTAGTTCAAGTTCCTCAAAAAAAAATCTCATCATATTCTATGGCCAGTGGAACTAAACACATAGAAGAGATTCAGTATAAAAATAGGTTAGCTTAGGTGATAAGGAATATAAGGTTTTTAACTTCTTGGCTTTTCATGCATTCGCACCAATATTTTTTCTGCTACCCAGTGGTGATTTGGATCCTCTGTGCAATGAAATATCCAAACTATAAGTAATTACAGTAGGAAAGAATGATACCACAGACAAAGCAAACAGAGTTCCCCAAATCATCACCAACCCTAACTGTGGTTTAAATGCTTCAGAAGAGATCAAGTGGCATCCGTTCGTGAACCTTATCATTTTCATTACAGTTGACTGGTCTCCTTAAAGGTGTCCTCCCTTAGGACTAGGCATGAGAGGAGGTGCTTTTTCACATATTGTAACTATTGTTGCATGAGAATGAGTCAAGTTTCTACTCTTGTTCCATGGGAAAGCTGAGGAATCTGTGTACTACCTATGAATTCTGGCTCATTAGCGTACAGATTCCTTAGCGCTATGAGATTTGGTCAGGCTTCTTTGTGGGTGTATATCTAGCAGTGCTGACAGTGGTGGCAGAGCTAGCATGCTTATCAGGTGTTTCACTTCAGAACTGGTGTATTAGAGTGAAACCAGCTTGGGGGAATCAATTAGATGAAGTTCAGAAAAACAATGTATGTAGGAAGAAGATTTGGTGCAATAAAAAGTTTTGAAAGACAGACTAAGCTGTTAGAAAAGAGATTGTTGGAGTTTTGTCAGGAGTCCTTGAAGTTCAGGCATTCTCCATAGGCTTGTTGCATATCAAAAGAGTTAACATAAGTGATAATAAAAATAGCTCTTGCTTGCATCTTGTATTGCTTGCATACAAACCAGTCCATAAAATTTATTGGAAGTCTTGGGTACACCTGAATACAGGATTCAAATTCTGGGCAGAGTCTCAGAGCCTTATGAACTCCTTTCTCATGTATTATTGCTGCCCTCTCCAAAAAAAAAAAAAGGAAAACAAATCATTTTGTGTAATCCAAATATTGATGACACATGACTGGTTTTAGAGATGAGAATAATTAATATTTAGTTTAAATCACTTCTGTGGCAGAAATTCCTATCACCCTGGCAGCAAGGTGGCGGAAGGTTGGCCCAGTTTTGCAGTTGGGCTTCAGACTTATGGAAAACCTTTGTGTTTGATACTGCTTTAGCTAAAGGCAGTCTGGATTTGAAAATATTTGTAACATTATATAGCCACTTTAGGGGTTCTGTTCAGGCTTAAACTACACTGTCCACTCAGTGAGGTTGTTCATGAGGAGATCGGTTTTCTCAGCCTTCCTGTAGGTCTGCTGGTAGCCTCTGTCTGCCTTTAAAAATGCTCAAGCCCTTTCAGCAGAGGAAAACAGTCGTCCTCTGTCTGGTTCATCAGCATAACTTCTTAATGACTGTTCCTGTATTTACCTACAACTTGAAAAAAGAAAAAAAAAGTTTGTGTAAGATGTGAGCCTTTGGTTTGTAATTTTTGTATACGTTGAAACCATTGAAACACAGTTAGAGTCATGTTTCATGAAGCATGATGTTTATTTTCATGTTTTGGGTGAATTGTGACTAACATGAGCTTTTCAGAGTTACTTTGGAAGAGATGTGTAAACTGTGAGAGCCTCGCAGAAGCTCTGGGTAGGGCAGAATACAAAGAGCAAAATGACATGATTTCCAAGTAGAAGGCTTGTTTAGGTTGTAAGCCTAGGAACACTCATCAGAGGTGGAGAACTCGAAAGGACAGATTTTAAAGTCCAGAAACTTGAGAACAAAAATTGTGAACTATTCTGGAAACAGTGGTGTAGGAAAAGGAATATTACATGCGAACAAGAAAGGAAACTAATATAATGAAATATATGCAAGTCTTATTTTGCTGGCTTCTGGGAATATTTCCTTATGTGAAGGCAAGAACAACAGCTTTTTAAAATGATCTGTATCTCTGCATGTCCATTTCTATAAACTAGTGTAAACTACAACCTGTCCCTTAGGAAGCCCATCCAGAGATGGGATTTCTGGGAGAAAGTGCATTTAATTTTGCCATTTACTGTAGGGGCTCATCTAAGTTTGGATATCATCACTAATCTTCTGGTAGCTTGGTGGGGGGGTTGTATGACCTTATTTCTGTTGATGGCTAGCTCTAAGAGAGGGCCTATGCAGTGATGCACCAGAGAAGCCATGTGCTAAAATAGCACTGCTGTGATAGAGGGAAACTTGAAGTATACTGGGCCTGCTTGGCTGGGTACCAACAGAGAAGTTTTGTGAACTCAGGGAGGAGGAGCTCGAACAGGCTGATGGTGTCTAAAACCTGAAATCCTCAAATCAGCATTAGAGCCAAAGCCTACCAGAGTCAGCCAGGAGAATAAAAAGCATTATCAGTCTTTGGACTGACTTGCTAAAAATGTGTATGTTTATAAAATTGTAGCAGATTATTTTCCATAAAAAAGTAAATTGTCCTGACACTTTTTGATTGCTCTTTTTTCCTTTTGGTTTAGTCCTTACTATGTTTCCCAGAGTGTTTTAAAAAAAAAAAAAAACAAACCCAAACTGAAAACACCCCCAAACAACAAAAAAAAACACCCTCTTCCCATACAAAATGCTTTCAGCTAAGGTAATGAAATCTTGTGGCTGTTGCTACTACTAAAATCATTTTACTAAAACTATTAATGAACAGATCAATTGTATTTGTTGTACTGTGTGTAAAGGTCATGAGAATGTAGACAGGAGTAAAGAGAGATATTAGAAGTAAACAGTGCCCCACTCAAGAGAAGAGCTTTTTGCAGACAAAATTAGGTTGTGACAGAGGCACAAGAGTAGCTTGACTGTTGGAGCTATGAAAGGACTAAATTAAAAATGCACTAATTTGGAGATTTAAAGGCTGGAGAAGCCACGCTGCTGGTGACATTAACAGTGATACTGCCCTCCGTTTTGCTGGAGGGTAATGTTTTCCTCAAAACAGAATATCCCTAAGCTAGTGTGGGGGATACTAAACTCATGCAGATATATTCAGGCTCTTATAGCTGTTCAGTGTAATGATTTAATTAAATTAATTAAGCCAGAACGGTACTTGAGCACTGAATAATTTATTAAAATAGATTTAAGGGAAGAATGAAAACAGTATGTCTCCCCAGATTTTGTCTTGCATGCAGGAAACTTCTATGTCCTGCTGTGATCATCCTGTGTAAAAATCTGGGCAAAAGTCCTGAAAACAATGGAAGTGGACTTCCCTGAAATCTCTGCTGGGTGTGTGTAACATGGTACTGAATTTAGATGCAGTCTTCTAGGCCAAAGACTACTGTAATGAGAGTGTATGTGGAGAGATGTGACACCACATAGGGGGATGGATAGCCTGGCCAGGCTGAGTTTTCTCATGAGTAAATGATATATAAAGTTGTATTCAGAAGCCTTTGTCTTTGTTCTAGGGGAAAGTGGGGGCATGTTGGCTGTAGTACACTCTGAGAAGATTGGCAATATCACCTGATAAAAGTGCCACTGAGGGCAGACAGGGATGACTGGTCTTTGTTAACCTTTTCAGGCCACTGCCAACATGAGTGATGTGTGATGGACCATTGATTTTCTTGATGCTCAAAAGTCACAGACTAAAACATCAGTTTAGATGAAGATATTTCTTCTAGCTTGCTGTACTTTGCTGGTATAAGATTTTCATTTTATCAACTGGGTCATTTTTGTGTACTTTACAGCAGTTGATGCTTGTAATAAGACTTAATTGAATGGCTAATCATTAATTACATGCACAGTTGATCAACTGTATCTTGGTAGGGCCTATAGGAAAGAGGAGAAGAGTCAAAGTTCTGCAGGAAACCTTCATATTTTTCTTATAATAGATTGCAGCTCAGTTTTTGTCACAAACATTTTAAACTGAGTGTCCTTATGCTGCTTCTGTCGTTTTCTGCTTTTGCTATTTTGTATTTCTTTATTTTTTTGTTATTTTCCTGGGAGACTGGAATAAATTCTATGTGCTTTTGGGTTAAAAGTTGGTACCTTCACCATGTTGCCATAGTATGCTCTGATTAATATCCTGCTTTTTTCTGGAAGAAAGTTCAACTGTCTTTCACATTTAAGTTGTACATCTGCTTGTGTTTCAACAAATATATACTTTTCAAGGGATATGCACACTAAATAAAACCTGCCGGTTCATCTGAAGGTCTGATCAGCAAATAATGATGTATACCTGGCAAGAAATGTATAACTAGACAGTGTTATTATTAGAGCATATGCTTTTTTTTTTTACATTTTTCACAACTTCTACTTTATGAAATACTCTTACTAGTCACTAAAATTCACTTGCCACTGACATACACCTGCCTTCAAGGTGAAAGATAATTTTGTAATAACACCTGTACAGGAAGGAAATATGTGTACTTAATAAATTGAACCTATAGGATATTATTTAGGTAGACAGATTCTAATTCGGTAAATTGGAATTTCATCTGAATCCTGAGTGTAAATGGCATGAGGTATTAAATAACAAGAGGACTTCATAAAAAAACCCCAGGGCCCTGGGTCCTAGCCCTGAGGTATAGATTGAATACCACATTATCTCTGATTCAGTCTCTTTTGAAGTTCATGGGGGGAGCAAAATCCCCTGTTTTTAATGGGTTTTGGATCTGTCCCTGGGAGGGAATTGTGTCAGCTTTGAATGATCAAACCACTTCCTGGTGCACCTGTGTTTTCCTTGGAGGACTCCCATCCAAACAGGTGAGGCATGGTCTTGCTCAAACCTGTGAGATCTGAGAAGATCAAAGCCCAGGGCAGGACAGGTCTAGTGGCAGGAGCTGAACAGAACCAGCCAGAATGCAATGGCTGTGCAGCAGGATTTCCTGTGGGAGATCTCGTCAGTCCTCCAGAGGTGATAGCCATGAGGAAAACCACAGATGAGGAAAGAACGCAAGTGATACTGGGCTAGATGCAGCCACGCTGTGATTAAAGGAAGGATGCGCAGCTGTGTACATACCCCTTGGGTTGCAAAGCTAGAAGCTTGCGGACTGGGTTGACAGTGGTACCAGAAAGTGCAGCCTTTACACTTTCCTCACTTTCCCCTCTCCCTTGTAAATCAGTATCTTCTGAAGCACTGTCAGAGATTTTTTGGCTGGCGTAAATAAAGATTAGTAGGATTAGTTAGCTTCTACAGGTAATTGCAGGGTAAGAAACCTTGCTAAAATTTCTGATTCATATTAAACAAACTTTGAAATCTAATCACCGTAAAGATGGCTACTCAATATCAACCTCTAGCGAAGGTGCTTTCAATTTTCTTTTAATCCTTTACGACTGTGGCTTTACTGATGATATGAAGGTAACTGCTGATCTACAAGGCTACTTTTTGCAACCTTGTGATAGTGAACTGTATTAAATCTTTCTAAACAACCCTATGCCCAGAATGCCTATACGTAATTAGGATCCTGTTTGTTAAGACTGGTGTAAAGAATAATTACTCTAGAGGTATCCATATTACTGGACAACACACCTGCATCTCAAGAGACAATGGCATTAATTGTAAAGTGTGTATTTTTTTCTCCCTGCACAGCTTACATCAGCCTACTTTGCAAAATCTAAAATCAGCAAGCAATTTAGCTTTCTTTCAGTGCTTTGTAGATTGGAAACCGTGAGGATTTTAATTTTCATTTCCTTAAAGGGCTAAAAGAACCCCGTAAAAGCAGCCATCAATGTGCACTCTAAAGCTAGTTAAGCGTAGAAGTGGTGCGTTCACTGGAGATACTAGTTTGTTGTCCTGTATCCACCCTATAGTATTTTGTTAGTGATGGGTTTGCATAATTCATACTAGCTGACATATTTTATCGTGTATTAATTTGAAATATCTTTCAATAAATACTGAATTGTTGTATTTTGTTCACCAGCGAAGCCTTTTGATACAGAGGGGGAAAAATGACCTGTATCGTAGTCATCTCCAGTATGAATGTATCATGGGAATTTTAGTGTGAAAGAGTATAAAAATGCTATCAGAGATGCTTATAATGATGGTTACAGTACTAAATCATAAAACTGGAAACGTATGGTTGTACAAAACGTCTAAGAGTTCTTTTTTCTTAATCCCTCCAGGGCCTTGCTTTGTGAAAGGGGTTTGCATAATGATTTGTTTTGTTTATGAAGCACAAAGGTAGTATCGCATATTATTCTGATGAGTACGAAGTTAGGAGCTCTTTAACTGTTTAAAATCTATTTGAGAATGCGATCTACAAAGAAGACTTTTACCATTTTGTGCAATGTGCTTTTTGTCCCGAGCGTGTCAGCTAGATAGTTCACTTGGAAGTCCCTATACTGCAAACACTTACTGTTCTGAAGTCAGCCTGCAGATGGAGTGACTTTATATTTACAGTTTTAATAGTATTTTCTTTAATTAACAATTAAGCACGTAGTTCAAATAGCAAAGTCTCTAGCATGGCAATTGTTTCTAGCTGTAATGAGTGCACAAAGGACTAAAATTTAAACTGTATTATAAGTGTATTCTTTTATAGTTTACTGGGAAGATCAAAAGCCAACTGAAGGTTAATAGTCAAAACTGCCCCAATTTTTATTCCTGCCTCGAGGAATAAATTGTCCTTTTTTTTTTTTTTTTTTTTTTATTCCTGTACCAGTTTTTATTCCTGCAGGTAGAGCCACTGGTATTGGAAAAATACTTCTGTCTTCCCCTAATCATTAATGTGTGATATTATTTTCTTTTATATGCAAAATGACCTGTCGGAATTAGAGAATGTGTTCTGAATTGTGCCTTTCTGTGAACACGCCCCTCCAAAAATGTGAGGCAATACAGTGCTGAAGTTGAAATTGCATCACTAACTTGGTTTGCCTGAAAAGAGAAAAGCTGCTCCATTGTAGTACTTTGTTGCAGAATGAATTCTTACAGGAGTCTGTAAGATTTCATTAAATAAGTTTTGTAGAATATACAGTAATGAAAGAGAAGTCTTTAATGAAAAACAATAAATAACAATATTGTAGATTGTCAACAGACCTTAGTGAGGCCAAAATTAAGATAGTATATTTAGAATACAAGGGTTTTGGCTAGTAAAATTGTGAGCTAGATTGCACGCCATAAACTACAATAACACATTGTAGATATTTTTAAAACTTTTCAATATAAGAATATATCAGACTATCTAAAGTTAAACTAATATAAATTTCTTCACTGTTGCAAAAGTTTAAAATCATACTTGACGGCTTAAGAACACCAGCTAAAGTAGTATAACGCATACCTTTGTCATAAATTCTTGTGTGGCCAAGCCATATAACCTTGTCTACCCACAAAATTTTTCAGTAATTTTAATTTAAACTGGTGCATCTCAATGTGGATCCTCTGGAGACACAGTTCTGACATGTAGATTTAGGTTAATTTATGTGTAATCACTTCTGTCAAGCCCAAATAAACTTTGTTCAAAGGGATTTAAGTGTGTCCACACGAGCTTTTTAACTCTTTTAACTAGGCCTAATTATCATACCGTTGGATACTTCAGTTGAAAAGGGAAAGAAAAAGAATAAGAAAAAAAAGATAAAGTTTAGCAGTCTTGATATTCCAGATATCAGATTAGGTAGCAGTCATGAACATCTCTTGCTGTGCTCTCTTTGAATATTGCTGGTTGTTTTTATTATCTAGGACCATAAAAAGTGAAGAATATTTCTTTAGAACTTTATTAGAACTTTTACTATTGTTAATTTTTGCCTCTAGGCAGAATCTTGGCCCCACTGAAGTATGTAGGATTTGTTGCCAGTGATTTCAGTGGAGCTTGGATTTCACATTTAGTTGTGTTGGGTCTCTTGCACTTGATGTGATTTAAAGCTTTCCTCCTTTGGTGAAAAAGATCTTTCACGCTTTCCTATCCAGGACATTCAGTCTTCTCAAAAGACAACTTAGCCACAAGTGCCCTTACCTTTATTTTCCCCAGGCTGAAGTTGTGCAGATGGAGTCAACTGCCTAAAATTGATACAGTTGGCAGCAACTACACCTCCACCATGGAGCTGCCAGGACATCTCTCTTGCCAACACTACCACCCTCTTGGGCACTCAAGCATGTGGTCTGAAGCTGCTGCCCTCACAGAGTGTGACCTTGTGCTTGAATTCCATGTGCACTCCCTCCGTGGGGGCTCTTGGTCAGGATGATCAATCCAGTCCAATCCAATAGCACTTTGGCCAGTGTCCATTTTAAAATCTAAAGCCTTCTGATCAAAGCTGTGACGGATATGATGAGTTTTAATAGTTGGTGAGTGAGTGGCATGGAGGAAGGTTCCTCATTTGCTTTGCCCTGGCTGCTATGCCCTTGCCCGTATAGCAGCTTTCTAGATAAGGAGCTGTTACTCCTTCCAAAAACATGCTGCTGGAGGTCTAAGGGAGGGGGTGGGAGAAGGATGTCAAGTGCGTGATGGGCAGCAGAAAGGCTGTGAGCACAACGGCAGGACCTCAGGCGGGGATCTGGCGTAAGGCCAGATCTCGGGAGTCATGGACAGCAAAAGGCTGCCTAAAAAGGGTTTGCCCTACTGCTAGGTGTAGAGTTTACTCCAACTGAGGCAGTCATTGACCCGTGGATGCAGAGCAAACCTAAAGAAAATGACCTGCTCTTAAAGACACACATTAATAGGGGATAGTGTTTGAAACCTCCTTTTATGTCTATCCTGCTTACTTAGGCATAAAGATTTTTCTAGTTTTTAAGAATTACCTGTTCTGGTATCAAATCCAATGAAACTTGGACTTTGGTTTTATAAGCCCTCTTGGTATTTCCACAGAGCTTTCTGTAAGAAAAAAAAAAATAAATAAATGCAGGCAGTGATTCTTCAAAGCCCTGGCAGACACCAGGTCCCATTGCAAGAGGGCATTTCACATAACTGATGTTATCAACAGTATATTAAAAATAATAAAATAATCCTGCCCACATAATTCATGTTACTAGTTTTTGAGGAGCTGTGAAAAGGGAGGTGTGACTGTATTGCAAGCCTTGGGCTTTGCATTTTGTACTTCTCATGTTTTTAGAAATCCATCCTAGCTGTAGGCATTTTCTCCGTTTTGTTGCTCTCTTTCTTGTAACAAAATATTATTTTTTTTTTTTAGATCCCAAAGACTAGCAGCAAAAAGAGGTACCAGTATTACTGTTGATGCAAGTAATTCCATGATCTTTGTTATTAGATCATCAAGTGACCTTATAGACAGAAAAAAGTTGCTCAGAGGCTGTTTTCTTCTCTTCCTACAAGGCTTCAGTGCTGCTTGTCACTATTATTTCTTCCTGGATGTGCAGATTATTTCAGAAAGCCAATAACTGTCATAAGAAAATGCAAAATTCTGTGCAGTGTGAGCTTTTCAGGATTTTGCTTCTCCATCTCTTGATTTACTTACTTGTTTGCATTTAAACAGCTAAAATTAATAGTTCAAATATGTTTTCCAAGTAAGCGTGTTATGTTTTCAAGGACTGGTGTCTCTCAGTATTTTGAATATAAGAATATGGGTTCGAAGTTATAATTGGTTTGTCTATTTTGCCAACTGTTCCTCACAATCTTTCCAAAGCAGTTTTGTAACAAAATCAGACCATGTAATACAAAACTTGCATAAAGGAGCTCTAAGCTGTTTATCTTTCATTTATTTTATAGAAAACACTTCACACATTTCTAGAGAAGTAGTATAAATGCAAAAGTTTGGTAATTTAACACAGATGCACTTTTATGATAAACTTAAAATGGAATGAAGTATCCTAGAAACTGGAGAAGTATGTCACTGTATAGCTCTGAAAGCCACTTTATGTTCACTTGCAGCAGGTGAAGTTACATGTTGAAGGAGCGGGACCACCCAGCCATACAAAGCCTCCCTTAAAGAGCTGTGATTTGTAGCTTATTCAACCAGAAATTTCTTAAGAAAAGGATAATAATTTCGAAAGCAAAGTACACAAAACCTGACCTACTAGCCT
Organism: Nyctibius grandis; assembly: GCF_013368605.1. Lineage (NCBI taxonomy): Eukaryota > Metazoa > Chordata > Aves > Nyctibiiformes > Nyctibiidae > Nyctibius > Nyctibius grandis. The sequence goes on along the minus strand of NC_090659.1, from coordinate 11,075,002 downwards.
CTTTTTTTTCTTTAAGCTTTTATCTCACTACTCATCTGGGGGTGGGAAGAATTCTATCTACTTCTCAGACAGACTGTCATAATTTCTACTCAGAGTGCAGCAGGTATGTGCTGTTACGTTTGCTATAGCACACAAGGCTATCCACAAGGGATACAAATCTGAACAGAAAGAAGGAGTGTTAATGCCAGACATGCTTTGGTCTTTCACCTGCCTGAAACCTATGGGAAGGAACCATGGGAAAGGGAGACAGAGAAGACAATTTCCACTTTTCCCCAGAAATGGTCATGTCTGTTTCCAGCAGTTATGTAGACACTGTGGTGCAGTGGTAAGCTGAGGAGGGATAAGAGAGAATTGACAAAAAGCAGATAATTTTATTTTGCCACCATTTCTGGCATATATGTTCTCCTGCAAAGTATCAGAAAGCTGTAAGGTGGTCCTGCCTAGAGGTGTATGCTATTTATTGACAGAAAAGTAGTGCTTTATTCCTCAGATACGTTCATCTCCTGGGAAAGATAGCTCTTATTGTGTATGAGGACAGCTCTTCTTTGCGTTTTCCAGGGTAAAGTTAATTATAGAAATGTTTCAGTCCCTTTGTGAAGGGCAGGAAAAAAAATAAAGTGGAACTCTGAATAAGGATCCCATTTTAAGTTGGAAGCTAAGGATGTATTCTTTATAAAGACACGTAACTACAGTGCTTATCCCTTACGTCATTGGTAGGTGTGGGTGAGACAGGGAATGCATTTCATTTTTGTGCTTAGAACAAGTATCGGTTAGGTGCAGAGTTACAATCATTAGTTAACCTTCAGCACCCCTTTTAGGAAGCATGGAGTTCTTTTTTGTGGCTGTCAACTTGACACTGTTCATAACATTGTAACCTCAATAATTAGAATATGTATGAAGAAAAAAACCTGGAGAAAAGAAGGAATTAGAATGAAAGCAATAATGTGGGACATATGTGGATTTATGGTCCCATGTGCTAAACCAGATAAGATTTTTTTTTTTTCTTTTTAGTATCAGAGAAAACAATATATTTAATCCTTGAAAAGCATAGGCTTTTCCTTATTGCTCCTCTGCTCTCTCGGTGTCTCCTATTTCTGTGGCCACAACTGATTTTCAGGTCACTTGACAGAACTGATTTGTGTGCTGAGATTCTGCCCCTCTTGGCCATCGCGCATCTTTTAGTTGGCTGTGTCTGGTCATGTCACAGGCTGAGGCTCTGCGGTGCTGTTAAGAGGTCCGTTTGTGAAGAGAAACTACATAACCGTGTTTGTGCTTTCCCAGGACTCTTCCCCAGCGTTCTCTCATCAGAGCTGATAAATCCAAAGCCTTGATGCTTTTCATTTTAGATTCAGGACTTCACTTTGCACTTTTACTGGTGTAGTTATGTTAATTAAGGGTGCCCTTTACACACTCCTACTAACCCCTAATACACTTGGGGTTTTACTGGAGGAAAAAAAATCACCCAAACTTGTTACCGTTTGACCAGGGAATAAGAATGCTGACAAAAACATTCTTTTGCTGAGAAGACATAAGCAAGTTTACAGTGGAATAAACTTAATAAGTGTAAATTGTAATAGTCAAAATAGAAAAGCAGTTTTTGATTAGAACCATTGTACTTTGTCATAAAGCAAAATTGTGATTTTCAGCTGAAAATATCCTGTCTTCAGCATTGTGCATGCCACTTCATGCTATTTAAAAAAAATCTATTCTTTTTCTTTTACTATAAAGTGTACACTGAATGAAGATGCTACCTTTATGAACTTCAGTAGTACCAGAATTTCAACCAACAGTACTTGGAAAAAAAAAAAAAGAATGAGTAGAAAATTAGGTCATTTGCAATGTAACTTTACCATGTTGATTTCTGGATAAGAAATAGAGTTGTAATACAATTTCATACGTTTGGAAGATGTTTTTGTTGAGGAAGCGCATTATTTGCTTCTTTCCTTACAAAAGTATGCAATAAGCATAAAAAGTCTATACAATGAAAAAGCATATAAACTGCTGCAAAATGGTTCAGTTCATGCACCTTAGCCCTGACTTGTAAACTACCATGTTTCAGTCCTGGGTCTCAACTTTGGTGGAAATTGCTAATTGTATAGTTGGTTCATGATGTGGCTAAATGTCCACTAGGGATTAAGGCGAGATCACAAATCTCTTAACTCATGACCTCAAACAGACATGAACGTTGGCCTCCAGAGACAAAAGGCTAATACGCAGCCCCACTGCTGCTATCTCCCCATCGTGATCTTGTCCTCAGTAAAATCAAGGATTATCGGTGCTTTGTGTTTTTTTAGTATTAGATAGGTATGAATATAGAGTAACTACATGGCAAAGAAAAATAAGAAAATGTGGACCTAAAAAAATGAAATAAGGAATAAGGAAAATTTATAAGGCTTGGTTATGGAAACACGAATTTTGCATGTTTCTGACAATTCCATATACTCAGATAAATCTCAGGAGATCCAGTCAATGACCAATTCCTTTTACAGTTAACAAACAAAAAGTAAGCACCCCAGCAAAACCCCAAATTCTTTCTGTGAGACTTTAATACCGAGCTTTTGAAACAAACAGAAAACATGGTTTTTTTAAGAATCCTCATTCCTGATAATAGGAATTACAGTGGATCTTTAAATTTCTTGCAGTGTGATATCAGTAAAAGTGACTGGTAAAGTGTGCTAAACAGATACTAAAAGTTATAAATGACCTTTCCCTTTTTGAAAGGTGCCTAATGATTCAAAGCACAGCCATGGAAGTGACTAAGATCTCTGCTTCAATGGAGGTGATGCTAATGATCTTAGCAATGAGTTGAACAAAAAATTTGGGACTTTTCACAGTGTGTAGGGATAGTGCCCCTTGTTTGGCATGAGGTAAGGCTGCAATTTAAACCAAAGCAATGGGCATACCTCTCTCATTTTTGCATTTAGAATGGCTGTCATGAGAAAGACTGCTGTGAATAGTAGAGGAGGTTTAAGGTAGCTATTAAAGATTGTTATGTTGTTAGGTTGAACAAGCTCTTTTGTAATTTAATAATGTTACTAATCTTGCAAGTCACTTTTTAAAAATGATTAGCAATTTGAACCTTAATTTAAGATTTAGGAATTTACTGTATCTCTTGTAGTAGCAGAGAAAATAACTTCATTAAATATGAAGATATCTTCTTGAAATGTTCAAAACATAATGACTGTGTTTCTAGGGTCTTTAGGACATTTGTCAAACCAAAGCACTTCATCAGACCTGATTGCCATGGAAAGCAAGATTACAGACATTTCATATTTAATGTGCAGGCTTTTATATCATTTTAAAATACACCTTTTTTATTAAAAAGTCGATTGAGATAATATTTTTTTCCCTGTCAAGCGCTGAAAACTGTCTGAATGGATGGTAAATTCCTTACAAAGAAACCTTGCTTTGTTTTCCCAAGGCTTTGTGTTCCCTTAAAGTTATGAATTTTCAAAGAAATCCCATATGGTTGCACTTACGTTTTCTTAATGGACGGAGCCATCGTTTCCTTGTAAAAATGAGATGAGCCTTGAGCAAGCTTGTTAGTTGTTCTAACAAGTCCATTTTGTTAATTCTTTTTTTTTTGACAGAACATTCTCTGAAGATTGTGAAAATAAATCGATGCAGAATGGATAGAGAGGTATCAGGCCTTGACAGGACCGCATTTAACCACATGATTAAGTCTGTTTTTACATATTAGAAGATTTCCCATCCACCTCCTGCTTAATTTCAGGTCTATGATTTAATTTTTTAAAGTTCAGCATATGGTTATTCTTCTAATTGGGTCTCTAGCTGAAGCTTCTGATGTATATATTTTGGCAGTGTTTCATTTCCCTGTGATGCTATGTTTCTGAAAATGTTCATGTTTTGCCAGCACCTCTACGGTTTGTGCCTACCGTGTTCATAAATCTCACTGCCCTTTGTATGACAACTGAAAGGATAACTTTTGAGGCAGCATGCACATGGTGACTGGAGCTTCAGCGCGCGTCTCTGTTTTAATGTGAGTTGGGCTATTGCATACCATAGACAGTCCTTCATAACATCAGAAGTTTAGAGAAAGCTGTTTATAAGGTACGATGCAGATTCCGTTATTTTAATGAGATACTGCTCCTCTGGTATGTAAAATCGACATGAATATTTATGAACCAGGCACAAAATCTACTTGCCCATCTTTCATTATGTTGATGAAATTGTAATGAGATTTCACTTGCCTGTCAAAAAGTTGCTTCCTTTGGATGAATTAGCAAAGAGAAATTCTGCAGAACAGTTTTGCACACAGCTTATTGTCTGGGTTTTCTGTCTGAATAAGAAACTCTCCACTTTCAAGCTGAGACTTTACGTAGGAATATTTTGTAGTTGGAAAGATTCACGGTAGTCGCTGTACTCTGTCAGCAAGATAAGTGATAAGAAGGAAAGACATTTCAGACTGTTCAACTGCACGATACAAATGCGTTATGCGCGTTGTGCTCTGGCCTCCTCTCTCACCCGAGGCTCATTAAGCCAGGATCGCAGCGCTAGTGCCCGCTCTTTAAGGGTGGGTGTTGTCCTGATGAGTCAGGGGGCAGCCCACCGCTTGGCAGACCCAGTGGGTGATAAATGTCCAAAGCCCTCCAGGCTGACTACACATTTTTCATCATTAATCCGGCCTATTGTGAGCTGGTCACTCACATTGATTCCAACTAGAGGGCATCATCTGCCGTTAAGAGGGTGATGACTCGCTAAAAACGAAGGCCTGAAACTAATCAAATCTAGTTAGAGCCTTTGCTGGCAGCTTGCTTGGATAGCTCTAGGGCACTAATAGGAAAGCGGCAGACATGTGGGCAGATCCCTTCAGGCACTGTGTGGCTTTTGTATAGGAATGCGATGGTTCCTGTGACAGCATGTTGTGTTGTTATAGCTATTATTGAGTCAAATGCTGTTATGAGAAATTCTTCTATCCCTTTTTTGCAATTTGTTTCTCAGTGTTTTGCAATAAAAAAGCCAAAAAGAGGGGTGAATTTGGAACCATAATGTAACACCCGTCCTGTCAAGTCAAGATTGCGCTCAATGATCATGCTACATAGAGAAAAGAATTCATTCTTCAGAGATCTTTGCCTATCAAAATTATCTGCCTGTCTTTCTATTTAGCTATTTATTTATCTATTTATTTAAAGGCTTAACTTCTTTTGTTTAAAAGTAACACATATGCCTGGCTTGATGCCTTATTCAGTGTTTGCCTTTGAATAGTTACAGTTGGTTTGTGTGGAATAAGTCCAGCTGAGAAGTACAGGCTGAAGATCAGTGTAAATGATAGCCTCAAATGAAATTACAGATTTTACAGGAATTACAGAGTTAGTGTATTTGTAAGCAACTTGTCCCTCTTGCAAAGCAGTGAGGTTTCCCCCTCTTCACCTCACTGAGCGTGTCCCTCTTCCGGAAGTTCACATCAGGAGAGATTCCCCCTCGAGGAATTTAACACTGCTGGAAGAGAGCCCTTTTCAAGAATGTATCCCTTGTTGGCAGGAGGCTTTCCAAGAGTCCGCACTGTTGACGGTGGGGGGGGGCCCACCACTCCTGGGTTTGTTTTCTGGGGCTCTTCTACTGAGACTTCATGTTGGAGAGTCAGCATGTTTAATTAGTAGCTCATAAAGCTCTCTCGGTTTTAAATGCTTTGCCCACAGTAAAAGATTCATAAATACGTCGGGCAGTGTCCTACTTTGTTTTTATTACAAGATGTGCAGATGATGCCTAGTGGCAACTTTTAAGAATGTGAAGCTGTTGCTCATTTTGAGCATTGATTTAGTCCTCTTGTAAGCAAGTTCGTCTTCCAGGTCGTGTTTTCTTAGAAAGCTGTTTATGCTATAGGAGTAACCACTTTATGTTGGGAAGAATTGCTGAGAGTGCCAGACTTGGCCATTCATTTAGGCATAATGGATTGATGAAGTGGTCTACTAAAAAGAACCCAAACAACAAAAGCCCCACCCCCCACCCCCCCCCCAAAAAAACCCCACAAAAACAAAAAAACCCACAACAAAAAAACACCAACACAAAACAAAACCCAAGGCCGGTTACCTCAAAAACTGGGACAGCTATTGACTGGAACTGAAGGGTAAGAGGACATTCCCTGCTGCAGACTTTCTTAGCCTCAAACAATCTCATTGAAAGCAAGCTAATTGAGGAGCACCAAATCTGCTTTGTGACTGGAATCAGTGCATGCTGGGGAGGAGCTGTCAGGGAATTTGCTTCACAAATGCATTACTGCTCTAAACATTAATATAGATGCAGCTTAAGGGTCAAATTTTTGAAAGGATAAGATGGACTTAGATAACCATCTCCTAACTAAACTCATGTAGGCTGAAAACTGTTTCTGCTAACCCAGAAGTTTTAGTGCCTTTACCTGTGCTGCTGCTGTGGTGACTGTCTTCACAGATCTGAAGCAGTATAGGATGAAAATGCCCTCCATGAGGGCTTTACTGCAATTATGGATTTTACCCAGGAAAACGCAACAGAATTCATTTACTGATGGGACTATTCAGATTTTTAAAAGTGAAAGCACATTCTTCTGTACTTCTTCAGATCATTTAGTTTTGTATAGTGGCCATTCAGGGAACCCCACATTTGAATAAAAAAGGTAAGAATACTTGGCTGTTAGATATCAATTTCAGCAACACATTTATTTGCGGAATCCTAGACATATCTTTTATGGAAATATTTGCTGTTTGCATAACAGGTATCCTGATAAACTATATTAAGATTTTCCCAGATTTTTCAGGATTTTATTTCATTTTCCTCTGTCAAATCTAGATATTGTTAGTCCAGAACAAATAATATTCATGTTCTACACCATTGTATTTCTTAAACAGCTCTCTTAGGTTTTGCTTCTTGTTTATATTGTTCTAGCATTGTAGATGGCTGAGTATTTTTTAACATAGTTTATTACATCTTGGTAATTTAATTCAGAGAGTGTTATACGTATTTCTTGTCTATTCAGCATCTTCAATAAAGTGAGCTATTTTAATTTCTCCTTCCCACAAGTAAATGAATGAAATATTACTTCGCTCACACATTCAGAGACCAAGGAAAGATTTTACAAATAATATCAGAGAGGAGAGTAGTCAGCCAGCTGTGAAATTACTGATCATCTGGATTTTCCCTCTAGTTTTGACTGCATATAGTGAACTGGAATGAATGCACTTTTTGCAGTATACAGCACTTCTACCTCGTAGTAGTTTATACCAATTTGCGTCTGTTGATTACATGTCCATCTTACTAGAGCAGGAGTAGTATACTGGACGGTTTGTAGCATATTTTCTAGTGAACCTTCAGGAGAGGTTATATGGGGCAGGAGAGGGGAAAAGCCTTGTTAATGTGTATTTGCCCTTAATGTCCTTAAGCAAAATACTCCGAGGAACGATTTCCCTTCTGAAAATGGAAATAGCCTTTCTTCATAGTGTTTTAATACAAACAGACACTACAAAATAACTAATGCGTAATAATCCTTTTGCACTTACGGTAGTGTATAATGAAATGAAATGATCTTTCGTTGAGTGTTCAGGAGTACGCTGCATGTATTAAACCTAAACTTCAATTGCTACTTTGGAAGGAATGAGCTCAGTCATCTAACAAAGTCTGCAGTACTGCTAGTCAATCAGATAAACAGAGCTAAGCCTTTCTTAGGAGTCGGGCTTTAGGAAGTTATAAATAAGGGAGCCTCAAGACCAATCTGGTATCATGCTGGTGGCAGTTTTTGGCTGCCCTACATTACGTGTGCTGAGGGTGATTGAGTACATACATGATGAAAGGGAAGTTTATCAAAATATCCGTGACCCTATGACAACAAATACTTCAAGACTAATTTTAGAGTGAGAGTGGTATGTGTATAATAAAATGGGTGAGGTACTGTGCTATGGTCTCAGTCTAGTCCTTAAAAAAAAAAAAAAAGGGCTTCCCTTAAGAAGAGGTTAATATTTTGTAGGCTGGAAGCTATGTATGCTGTATATAGAGACCTCACTGTTCCCTTAGTGGTAAAGCTGCTTTAAAAGGCCCCTGCTGCTGATAGCTAAAAGACTGTAGCGTGGGGGTTATCGGTTTGGTTGGTTGCTTTTCGCTGGATTATTTCAGCAGTTCAGATCACAGCTTCATCATGTGCCCAAACAGTTCCACTGGCAAAACTGGGGGAGCCAGGAAGCTGCAGCACAGGTGACAAGAGGACATTGCTGGGAGAAGGTGTAATAAGAACTTTGGAATCTGACATTGTGGACACAGAAAATACAAGGTCAAATTCCACTCTGATGCATTTTAAGTTAAGTATGTGCTCAAATATTTTGCTATTCTGGAGCCCGTATTGAGTCACTTTGTATGTGCTGCTGCTTGAAACAGTAAAGAACTGATGACTGTGGTGCCACAGCTCTTTAGTTTTTAATGCTGTGTTTGTTTTGGAGCACATTTAAATTAAATTTGTAAGTTAAATTGGGTTAAATGTTACCTGATTTGATGTATTATAACCTCTTTAAGCAAGCCTTAGCTTTCTGTGCCTGCTTTCCAGTTCTGTGACACACAGCGGGTTCTCCCTAGGCCCTCTATGGTATTTTGCACTCATTATTTGTTTTGCATGGATAAAGGGAGGTTATACAAACACTGAGGATACTCTTGCATGAACGTATAAAGCAATTGTGTCTGTTTCTGTGATGCTGGTGGACCATTCTTTTGTTGAGGAGTGAAGTGTGATTTCACAGCACCCCGGTGACACTTAGAGGCTGTGGCAGGCTCTGGGGGCTTCACCCACACGTTCTTCCCTGCTGCAGTGCCCACAGCAGATTGTCCCAGCTGCTCTGTGGTATCTCCTCATGGGGAGGTCTCCGTTAGATTGGATCTCCTGGTGGAACTAGTTCTGTGACCATTTGCTAGCTAGCTTGTCTGCAGCAAAATGAGCTGCCTTAGCTTGAATAGTTTAGGTCTTTGCTAGGCTGGCTTAATTTGACTGAAATGTCGCAGAGAACCATGTCATGGTTTGTACCACCAGAATCAGAAAATTGGCGCTCTGTATAGCGGGGTGCAAGCTGGTCACAATTGCGTCTTTTGGCCCACACAGCCATTGGCAGGAGAGGATATGAGAACAGCCCCTGAAGTCATCCTTAAACGCTGTTCAGTGCATTGGAAGTGTCGGACGTTAGAACTTCTTTTGCATTCTTTTCTTCTAAAACACCAATATTTTGTGCTGCAGAAAATAACTTTTTTCCAATAGTAGAGCAAGGGTGTAGCTTTTGTCATGTGTTTTTTGCCTGCTGGAATGACAGTTTTCATTCCTTTGCCTAAGCAGGACTTTTAGCCCAATTGCGAGTGTTGCAATTGAAGACACATCAGCCACAGTGTCCAGCTGAAACTGTCTTTCCAGAAGAGAAAGTATAACATCTAGGTAGCCTAATTAGTCAGATCAGTGGGCATGAAGGTGGGGATGTGCCAGGACCTCAAGACAGCAGTTGTTGCTTCGTGTGGTCTTAAACCAGCTTCATAATCTGCAATATTAGAGGAAGCATTTTTTCCTGTCTGTGGGGTGTAGACAGAGATGCTCGGTGGCTGTATTAGAGAGAGTGACTCTAGAGGAAATGGCAGATTTCCTCCCTTCTGGCTGTAAATGTACATCATATTATATGATATTTGGAACAGATAGATTTCCTCAGAAAGTTGCTTTTCAGGAACCTAGGCAATTTGGCACCGAAGAAACAGAAAAAAAAAAAATTACTTTTTGTTCCCTATATCTTCTACATGCTGATGCTTGGATTTTGAGAAGTCCCATTTGTGCATAACACGTTAGTATGTCATGCAAATTTGTTGTTTTTTAATCTTTTCTGGTGTATTTCCCGTAGAACAACAAAAGCTGTTAATGGAATGCAGCAGTTCCTAGCACAGTGAGTGATAGGATATAATAATTTTCTATTGTGTCAGCAAACGTTGTGTCATAACAGATGTTTTAATTATGTTTTTAGATGTTCAGTAGGTAGATATTGGTTGTGTTAAAACTGTTATCTTTAAAGCTGTGTCTTTATATGACCGTAACACTCAGTATCTGTATGTAGGCCCAAGGCCGTGCATCTTGTAAAAGTTTATGTGTGTCTTGACAGTGTGTGAAGAATGAAAGGTCAACACACACTTGCAACTTTTCGGTATGCATATAGTGTGGCTGCTGGAGCCAAAATGTCGGTGCTACAGAGGAAATTTTGTTAAGATAGTCATGCTGAGAAAGAAAGTATGTGTGGCAGTGGTACATTTAGGCTGTATGACGAACACTACATTTTGTAGGTGTAGAACTGAGGAGTCCTGTCATCTTTCGTATACAAAGCCCTGAGGTGGAAGGGTGATAGAGCTTCCCACCAGCTTGTTAGACAACTTCCCCACACTGTCTGTTCAGTTTCTGTATTGAGCAGGAACATACCAGGACTGTGTAAAGTTGTGTGCTGTACAAGCTGCCTTTTTTGAGTGGTTGTTCTTACATCACAGTTAGGATTAATGATCATGCTTACTTCGAAGCTCTAAGGAAACAGAAAGCTTCAGCATCTTGCAAGATCTACATGTTTAGTCTTCATGTTGCACTTTTTTTGCCCCTGCTAGAGATTAGATTTTTCAAAACTTCTGTGCTTCTTTGCATTATTCAGCTGGCTTAAATGTACCCTGTTCCAGGGAGGAACTCAGTTTGTACACATGAGCCTGAGGACCAACACCTGCACCTTCATATCCTTCCTGGTCCTGAGCTGTGCCAAACACTGGTAAGTAACTTGAAGGCAGGAAAGTAGTGGTGCAGGGTGAAAGGTAGAATTTAGTTAGTTATGTATAGATAATAATATAATAAAATGTTTCCTTCACCAGCTATATACATATTTTAAATAAAACTTTTATTTTTTTTAATCTTTTCTGTGCTACCAGGCTTATGACTGTTCTGTCTCAGACCCTGTTTAAAAAAAAAAATCTGAAGTATCTTCTTTTGAAGCTACTCTCAGATTAAGTCTCCAGGCTGAATTCATGCATTATGAAAAAAAAATCAGCTTGAAGTAAAACCATGCAGGCAAAGTTTTCAGAATTATCTGATCTTCAGGAGGAGCCTAATTTTTTCGTGTCCGAATTGAGGCACCTCTAAAGTATTTGGTTTGCAAAAGGGAGATGATCAGTACTTCTGGAAAATTATGCCCCTTGAGAAAATGGGGAGAATAGCAGGTGGGGGATCCTGGAGTAAAACCAATCAAAATCACTGGTAAATTAAACTTAAAAATATTCCCAATATGAGCCATACTGTTACGGATGAAATCCTGTTATTCTTGCCAACAGTTGAAATTGGTCCCTCTGTAAAAAGCCCACCCTTGGCCTCTGCCATACTTTCCTTCCACTTGAACGCTATTTTGAGATTTCAAGTGGAACTTAAGTGGTAGGGATGCGTTGGGCAGTCCTTCTGCACAGTGTTGAGTTTACCGTAGCAACAGGAATAGTTTCATAACATAGCGCAAGAATAGAAATTTAGTCCATGGAAGGAGCCTGTATTGTCTTTTGTGAGCAATACAAATAAGAAAAGGAATATGAATGCAGAGTGCTTTTCCAAATACTGTTATGTTCAGACACATGCAAATGCCCTGTGATGAAAATGATTAAATGAGAGGTTTAAATTCTCTTTGCTTACGAGAATAAAGCAGTAACAAAATGATTTTTAATGTACACTGACATTATGCATACATGTGTCAAGATATTTGGTTACAAATAAAGTCCACATACTCTTTGTATGACTGTTCTTTAAATTTGCAGCAAAAGAAATCTGTTTCCTATTGATCAGAATGTGTTATCATCCAATTAGAAAAAATTTGAACTTGATCTTTGTGCAAAAAGTGTTCTCCTTAATTGGATACATGTCCATGTTACAAGCTGTACTGCCCAAGGAACATCTAGTGTGGTAACAGATGACAGGCCAAGCAATGAACGAATCCATGTGCAGAGTGAGCTACGAGTGTCCTTTCTTTCTATAAGGGGGCACTTAGCAGGACAAGCTGGAAAGGCCACACCTGTCTCCCTGGTTCCTTCTGCCACAATGCTCCCAGCTTGGTGTTCTCAGATGCTCTGAAACTGCTCTCTGGCTGGAATTTAAAGCATTTTTATTAAAACTATTTTATTTAAAATGGGATTTTGGGGTTTCATATATTATCTGAGTAGTCAAATCATCTGACCAGTTTTTAGCAATCTGACTTTGAGTGAGGTGCGTAGGTACAGTTGTAGAGACATGTGCCTGCAAACTTCAATACAGTAAATTGTTTACCACCTTTTCATTGCCTCCGACCTGCTAAACAGTCCACTCATGAGAGCCTATTAGTCTTGACCTAATTAATATTAATGGACTGAAGCTACTTGTAATTTGGGTTTAAATGGGCAATCAATCTTACATTTACTTATGAATTGTGCGGGCTTCACTGCTTTGTGCCCTGCCCTATGTCAGTATCTTCAGTCATCTGGAATTATTGTTATATTTAAAGATAAACACCTGCCATGTTTGCCAGTACATAATTTTAGCACCATATAGAAGTTTGTAACAGCATGGAAAAGAAATACCAGCGATACTTGTAAAGGAGGGTCAAAAGGCAAATCATTTCTTCTAAATCTGACACTTCTAAGTTTGACAACAAAGTTGTCAAGATGTAATACTTTGAGCTAGTGATGTCATCTTGCGGCAGTTGTCTTCCTCTTTTGGTTTGGGATGGTTGCTTGAGTCTTTCTTCAGGCTTGAAGGTTTTGGTTAGTGCCTGATACAGTAAATAAATAATAAAAGATTTAGTTTTGAATGAGAACTGGAGAACTGAGAAGCCATGCAGTAGCAAGTCAAGAAAAGAAATAAATTATGCCATTTTGTCATTCTAATCAATGTCATGCAACCAGTTTCTGATTGATAACAATTGTGTAAGCAATATCTGGTGTACACACCGTTGACTTCTAACGATTATTTTTACATTTCACATGAAGAACAGAAGTTAGAATTTCATCAGCTCCAAAATGCCAATGGAAGCTGATTCTCTACCACCTGAAATTTCCGTCACAACAATCTCTTTGCAGTCTAAGCACTAGAGGACATAAACTATTGTTCAATCTCATACAGTCTAATAGAAGGAAAGAATGAGGACTATTTAGTGGCTATAAAATCCTAAATTTTGGTTAATGTAGAATAATTATTTTATTCTATATTCTTTTATTACATACAAAAATAGAATTTGTTCAATTGGTTGTGCTTAGGGTGTTTGATAATAGGGTACATCTTCTTCAAACTTTTCAAAATTCTGCACTGGTGTTTTTTTCAGATGTTTATAATTCCAATAAGGGACTAAAATTTTAATTTCTGTTCCCTTCAGACATCACAATGGAAGCTGAATCAGCAGAAAAAACATTTGAATTAGTAAACAGTAATAAAATGAAAGTTTAGAGATATTTTTAACGTAATCATTCCTTAAATGGGATAGTATTTTAACTTACTATAGGGAATACCCTAACCCTATAGGGTTTTTGTTTTTCTTTAAATATATTATGTTTTAAAAGTCTCTCACTCCATCATCATGTTCTTTTAAATATAATTTAGTTCTTGTATAATGCATTGTATCATCAGATATTCTGCATAGTATTCCGGAGTGTGTGCTATTTATATACTGCAACCATTTATTCATGTAAGAGATGCATTAGAATAATTTTCCTGAATACAATGCATGATTAAAGGACAATGTCAAAGTAATTTTTCAAATTATTTTCCCCTTTCCCTGTTGTTTATAATAGCTTTTTGGAAGACTAATACTTCAGGCATATTCATTTGAAATCAAGTAACGTCTCAGAACATTTTCTAACTTGCCTTGGCAAATTTTGGTGAGCTAATGAAGAGAGATTAATATCTGTTTCACTATTAAGACATTAATGAATTTTAAGTCCTGGGCACCCAACTTAGCCATTCATCTTTCCCAAGAGACAAATTATTGCATAAGTTTCAATAATGCTCCAGAGTTTTATTACATCTATAATGAGAATACTTGTTTAAACAGCAGCATTTTTATTTTAAATGGCTAAGGGGCATAATCCAGTTGAAGTATAAATAACTCTGCAACTTGAGTGATGAGGAAGTTCTTAACATATTTCAATTAATAAATGTCTCGAGTCATGTTCAGAGCAACAGCCTACCTATGCTTCTGGCTTGCCAGAAATGGAGCAAGGACAAATACTTTTAAGTTATGCTTTGAGGAGTTTCGCTCACTTCCAATGGTTTTACTCTGTTTTTATGTCTACTGTCACCCCATTATAAACTGCTGAACTGCTATACCCAAAATGAAAGGTGTGTTTGTCAAAGGTTTCTTCACTCTGGACTGCTGGACTTTTTGCTATTTCTGGCCTCTAAATAGCACACCTTCTGTTGTCTTTTTGCTACCAGGGATACTGTTAAGAGGTTACACTCTTCAGAGATATTAATGTATCTTCAAGATGTCATAGCTGAGTAAATGTAAAGAGATTGGAGCCAGAGTGAGCTTTATGTTTTATGCATGTGTATAGTCTCTTGCATGAGGGATCTTGATCCTTGATGGATGCCTCCAAGCTGTTGCCACAGTAAGTTGTAAGTTTTTCCTGCAGATTCTGTAGAAACATTCACTGAATTTCTCTGTGAGCTGGGGAAAAGCTATCAGGGCCTGCCTGGATCTGCTTCACCCTTCTAACATTCTCAGTGTCAAGGGAGTGAGTGGGTTACACAGGATATTGGACTAGGTGTGGAGGGATTCACATGATTTGGATTAGATCAGTGGTGTCTGTATTTTGTCCCTTTTGCTGAGATTCTTGGTGTCACGGTTTAAAGCTGGGCTGGCTATTAAACCTGCAGCAGACGCTCTCTGTTAACCCTCCCCCCCCACCTGAAGGGAAAGGGAAACGGAAAAGGGAGAGAGACTTACGGGTTGGAAAGTTAAAACAGTTTTAATAAACCTATAATAATGAAAAAGAGTATAATAATAATATTGGAATAATCAAATATATACAAATATATATACAAAACCAAGATCGAGCTCCCCCGATGTCGGCAACGTCACCACCGGCACTGCAGGGCAGGCTCCGGGAAGGCCCAGGCTGGGCCTAGCGACGGTCAAGAGCTGGATTCAGGGATGCACAGATCGGGATCGGGGGCAGCAGGAAAACAGTCGGAGTCCTCCTTGGACACCGGCTATAGCAGAAAAGAGACCGAGACCCTCGTGATCCCCCCGCTTTATACCGAGAATGACGTGTATGGGATGGAATACCCTCGTTGGTCAATTTTGGGTCACCTGCCCTGTCTGCTCCCCCCTGCAGCTGCGACCCCCCTTCGGCTCTTCACTCATAAGCAGTGAGGAATTCAGCAGTGACCTTGGTTTCTCTTAAGACTAAGTACAGCAAGAGCCTTACTGCATAACATCCCTACTGGTGCCTCAGCAATAACTACAAACTTCGAGCGTTATCAGTCCTGGAAGCAGACACTGTCTGCAAAACATGTAGTTAGTTTCAGAAAGTGCAGTTACTTAGAAGAGACTTAGCTGAAAGTAAAAATCACTGAAAGGAAAATCGGCCTGGTTTAGGCTTTTCTCTTTCTGCACACCAATTGTATGTGGTGCAGGGTTTGTTTGTGTGGTTTGGAGAAATTTTATTAAAGAAAAAACTAGTATGGATTGTTCATCTATTTCTGTAATGTAGTTCATCAGCATTATTTTGCTATTGTCACTGATTTTCCTCGTTTCATTTTTTTTTTTTCATTCTTTATCTAGCTGGGTGTTGGAACTCAAGCGTACTATGATCAAAACTTAATCTGTTGTAGAATTGGCACTAATCTCATCAATGTCAGTTGAGTCCCAATTTACTTTCTTTTTCTGAATATGAAGGTCCATTGCACTGCAGACATCTGGTGTTTTGGGCACTTAAAGCTGCAGATCCCAGACAGCTCTGTTATTTCTGTTTAAATATGCATGAACTGTTGTTTAGGTAATCTGCCCTGTCAAAATAGCATCAACCGTAACATATTGCTGACCTTCTCGTTTGCGTATTGGAGAGGACTGGAGAAGTCTACTTATGCTTGCAACTACATTGGCCATGTTGCACTTTTTACGTATTCAAATCTTTGAAAGTGTGAAGATTATAGAGCATGTAACATTTGTAATAGGTAGCTTCATTTATTCACACATCTTATTTATTTGGCCCTAAACAGGATATGACATTAATCTTTTACAGTGAAATCTTGGTCTTAGGGATATGAGAAAGTAATGAGGTACTCGGCAAGCTACAGCCCTTACTGTGCAGCCTGTGCAAAACACACCAGGAGGGAAGTACCTGGACCCCCTCCTGACCTTCAGTCTGGAGGAATGTAAGACTGGTGTTGGAGGAAGCAGGCTTAGCATCACCATACCTTCAGAGGCCCCTGGAGATCATTTTGACAGCAATAGTCAGAGTAACACTTCACTCATGTACTTTCTCATGAGCCAAGAGGGTCTGCAAGCACGTGGCAAGTGGCTAGCACTGCCAGCTGTGCCATACTCAGAGATAATTCTTGGTCAGCCAGCTAAAGCAGTTTAGTGATTGAGCTGCTTCCTGACTCCCGTGGAACAGAAGCCTCTTGGGATGGCATTGCACGCAATTTGTATTGCTGTGGCAGTTTACTTGCCATGTTAACATACTCCTTCAGTGGAAATTACAGCCTGTGTCAAATAAAATGAATAATGTCTTTTGATTTGATCCATGTTTTTTCTTGTGGACGAGCTAAAGTGGAAAGTGGTCTTCTGAAATCATTCATTTGCCATCTCTGTGAATATTTTGATTTAGCAGAATAGGCTTTGCCTAGTCTTGATATGTTTATGGATTTTTCTGCCATAATTGTAGGAGCGAGACTCCTTGCAGGATCTGTAAAATTAGATTTGTGTATAAGCTTTGCAATTTGGTTTTCTAAGGCTGAAGTAAGATTGACTATACTCATTCCATTGGTTTTTGTTTGTTCTCAACTTTATAACGGGAAGTATTGCTACAATGCCAGGTGTGATTTAAAAGGTTCAAGCTTGTCTTCCTGATGATAAATGTATTATTTTAATAGGCACTTAATCCTTGTGAAAGGTGCTGGATTGTGACAGCACTCAAAGATGAATTCCTGTATTTTTCTGCAGAATTTGTACAGCAGGAGACAGTGGCAGGGCATGCTTCTCTTACAAATATGTCTGAACCCTGACCTAGGGAGATCACCTTTAGAGATGAGTCTTCCCGCACATTCCAGCCTTGACCTCCCTGCCAAGACTCTATCAAGGTTGCCAATTTATGGTGTGGACCTTGGGCTTGAGAGTACCAGCTCATTTCGCGTTGACTACCAAACCAGTTGTGAATGATGGCAACTCGATAATGACCTGGAGGTGGTTTCAAGTCAGTGGTCACTGGGGAAAGGCTCCCATCCTACTACAGATCTTTTGAGCTATCTAGCTTGCAGAGCAGGTGCTCTTCATTGTCAAAAGATACTTTCTTTTGTCCATATTCTGTGTTTATTTTCATAAGGTCTTCAGTGCAATGTTTTTACATCTCTGGAAAAAAAAAGAATAAAAATTGTAGGGATTGCTTTTACATCAGGAGTTTGCAAATTTAGCATGCACATACAAAAATCGCAGGAAGAGAACTGTATTTAGCTATGGCAGATGCACCTTGCCATGTGAGCTGTGACCTTCCATGTGTGCGCTTTCTCCTGTCCTTGTGGATGTAGCAAGGATGGCAATGGCAGCTCCTCCCGTTCAGTAGCAGGTCATGCATAAACTGAATGATGCCCAAACAAATGCTCCCATCTCCTTCAAGGAAAGATTGGAGACCTTTTTCTTTTCTTTTTTCAACTGGGGAAAATAGTATATATATGTTAATATGCATCTATATGTATGTGTGCGTGTGTATTGTAAATATGCACACATATTTAGACATCTTTAGTTAAAATATTCTGCAAATAATTTATGAAATACTCACTATAGATTGGTAGTCCCTATTCTGAATCTTTGCTAGGCTTTATCCTACACTTACTAGGTAGCAGGAAAGCTCTCGTTGTAGCATTGATTCTGTCCCTGGTCCTTCTTAATGTTTTCAGTAGTTTTCTTAGGCACATAGGAAAACTTTGGAACACTGGAGTGATTACTCAGCCTACCATCTTTCTTGTTTTATTATTATTATCCTCCTTTATGTTAGGAGGAATAAGAGCCAACTAATGCATTTGGTGAGATTTTTCTCTCCCTTATCTTTCCTTTAATAATTGATTCAAACCTGGCCATTTTTTTTGTACAAACTGTAATAGTGTCAGAGCCCTTTTCCTCTTTCCTATTCTGAAGCATTTGAATAACATTGCTCATTTGGAACCTGTCTTAACCTCAGCAATATGCCTAGGCTGTTTGAATCCTTGTTCTCTTTTTCCTCTTTGTTATTCACTGTAAAATTTGTTTAATGCTGCTGTAGCCATGCATTACCAGTCAACCTTATATATAAATTCCATAATAAATTAAATAAAGCTCTGTATGGGTCAGCTTAGACTAGCCTGATTAAAAAATGATTTACTAAAGAGATAGAGGTAGCAGGATGGTAGAACGTGCTTCTAAATCAATTATGAGTCCATTCAATGCTGGCCTATTGTGCGTAATAGTGTATTAAAATGCATTCTATATTGTTAAAAAAAATTGACTCTTTCATTGAAACTGAATTAACATTTGCAAGCGCATAATAGTGTTTGGAAAGCTATAAACATTTAAATTCAATCCCTCATTGCAGGCTAAGAGTATACAGCTAGAATTGGAGTATCCAGATAAGTCTTTATGTTGTGCTCATTTCATTATTACAGCAAGATGTTCAGCATACTAAAGGTAAGATTGGGTCAACACTTATATTTATAAGCCCATAATCACAAGGAGAAAGCAGTACCACTGGACTGTAAAAGTGAAGTTCGTTTTGAACTGAAAATTAGTGTCTGTATGTACATGTATTTGTGTGTGTGTACACACACATGTATAAAAAAAACCATATAATACTCGTAGCTAAATTTTTGAAAAATCTACTCAGAGAAAGTGTTTCAGTCTGAGTGCATTGGCTGGTCCTGTAAAACATCTGCTAGCCCTTCTGGCAGAACATCCACAGTCCTTATCCTCAAGTTCAAAATCTTCCTGCCTCCCAGCTGTATGCTGATCCTACAGGGCGCATCTTAAGTTCTGAACCCCCTCCCCACCCTGAAGCCTCTTCTTCCTCTTTTCCTTGTGAATGAGGAGAGGCAGGGTGCAATCCAACAGGCTGTCTGTTCTTGATGAGCTGGAAATGAAGGCTGCGCCCATGCTTGCAGCTTGGCACAGACCCTGTCATCTGAGAGCCGCTTTTTTCCTTTTTCCCGGGTATTGCAGAAGGTCCCAGTCCTCGCCAGGGACTGCCCAAAGAATTGCCATATAGCATTAGGTGACCTGGATGCATCTATGTACTGAATTCACACGCAGCAGACTGGCATCCTGGCACCCCCGTGCTAGCACTGAGACTGGCAAGAGATGCAGTGGAGTTCTGTTCCTCTAGAGTATTCCTCTGCTGGGACTAATACTATCTTTAGTGGGATTTGCTTACTTCAAATTCAGCTAATTAATTTTTATGGAATACATTCAAAGGGAGCTGAAACTACAGCTTTCATTTCAATTTTAGTTATATTTGTACTTGCTTCTGTGTTTCTAATATACCAAAATGAAATGAGAAATTCTGCAGGAAACAGACCAAGCAATGTCATCTGCAGAGTTTGAGAGTTTTAAAGAAGTTATATTCTGTTTTCATTCACAGAGTATAAATACTGGGACTGGTGTTTAGTCCTTTTGTCATCCTTATAAACTGTATTTGCTTCCTTTGTGTATTAAATTAATTCTTTGAATGAATACCTCCCTGCACACACACACACTTAAGTGTATAAACCCATAACAAGTAGCTGTTTGTACCTGAAGCAGATCCGTTTAAAACAGTGCTGCTTTTTCTGTCAGCACTGATCTGTGGTAGCTCCCAGTGCAAGAACTGAGCTTATATGTTTATAAAACATTAAGTTAAAATGCACAAGCAGTAGATGATAATCTTTTGTGACTCGGAAAGCAGGTAGTGAGCAGCTTGTGTAAGGTTTTATGGTGTCTTGTGTTCATACCAGAGTTTCCACAGGTGCATGAACAATTCTTTCAGCCTTTGGAGTTTGCCTAAATTTGTTGTTCTGAAAGTGTGTGTGTAATTTGGGTTGACACGTAGAATGTTTGCAGAAACCTATGAGAATTACCTGAGCATTTTTTGTTACACCCATGAGAGAAAGAGGCCTGAGCCAGCATGAAGACTGATTTATTTCTCATCCCTGAAGAAATTTAGCCCTTCAGTTCTCTGAAACTATCAGTTGAATCATAAATTTGCTAGTGTTTATTTCCAAATCAGAGAAAAACATACACGGCTTTAGATGTTGTGCTTTTCAAGAAAAATACCATTCTACAAGTACCATTGTGGCTGACCCTTCATTTGAAATAAGATAAACACTGGCTGTGCATCTAGAAGTAAATAGGTTTTGCTATATTTTCTTAGGATTGGGAGAAATTTTTGTAAAGAGGAATATAACAGCCTACCAAAGGCTTTGTACTATGGAAATGTATGTTAAGGTTTCAGGTTGATTGTCTTTCATTTTACGGTAAGCATGATGTGGTTTAAACTTGTTATAAATTTACAGGATGGTTTTTAAAAATAATTTAAATTTTGTGTTACACATTTATACATTGCTTTTTCCCCTATAAGAAAAAATAAAGTTACGACAGATTTTGGTAGGTTAGTTACTACCCGATACTCAAAAAAATGTGTAAATGTTTAACGTCGCTTCAGCTTCTAGGTTCATAGTACGGTGCGGGGGCTATCCAAATGAAATAATTGCTTTGTCTGGCAAATAGATTGTCTCATAAGAGGACTGAACTGTATTAAGTGATTTTCCCCTGGTGATTGGAAGTATCTCTCTCCACTGGTTCAGGTAATTCTAAGGTTGTGCCTTCACTCTTTCATGCTAGACTGCTTTTCCAATAAAATAAAAAATGTAGAACCTGCTACACAAATGTAATGTTAACCTAGATTTCTCTGAGGACAAAGGTGAATGCTATAGGGCTTGCCAAAGGCAGAGAGGGAAATGATATTAAAAGGATATTAGAGATAGAATTGGATGCATGGGACTGTATAAAGCTGAAAGGTGCAGATTGGAGTGTATGAAATTTATATTAGTTTACGTTTCTAAGAGACTCCTTGAGGCAAATCCTAACAGACTTTTTAAATACTTGAATACTACTTTCGTTTCCCTACTAGATATAAATTCGAGCTAATGGGTTTCTGAGGTAGCAAAATACAGTCGTAGGCAGAAGAGGAATAACTAATCATGTAAAAAGAAAAGCCTAAAGATCATTATAGAGCAGGCTTATACATTTTTCAATCCTGAAGTGACCTGTCAGTCCTTGCAGTTTTTGATATGGAACAATCAGGAATGCCCAAAGGCCCATTTGGGTTTTTCTGTATTACTGTACATATGTTGAAATTAAGTATGAAAATGTTGAAAAGTATTTCATGCTTAGCAAACCCTCATATTCAGCAGAGAAGCTGCTTTCATTGCAGCTAAATGAGATGCAATCTGGATGTATATTTGCTGCTGTACTGGAATAAATGTACACATCTGGAGAGATGTTAGGATAGAGTACTGGTGGGAAGGAGGGAGCGCGTCAGTATCAATTTTATTAACATCTCATTCATGTACAATTATGCAACTTGTGCTTGGTTGCATTGCGGTTTGCATGTGATCTGTTACTGGTGAATATTTGGTGCTTTATTTTACTACAGGGGCTTTGAGTGCCGTAGAACTGTGGGGTCCCTGTTACACAAAGGTACCCAAAAATCTATACCTCATTACATTGTGCATGATGGAAAGTAAAGTTTAATTAAAATAATTCTGAATAGAAAATGTCATTAAAAGTGTGTACTTTGAAACTGTCATGGAAAATGTTTTGAAAGAGGGAGAGAGGAACAATTATTTCTGCAGTATGCCATATAAAATAGATTCTCTCTGTAAATTTGGTATTATATTTGAGCTCAAAGATAACAGCTAGAGAAGAATTTAATAATGAAAAATATTTCGTACTTCTGGGACCCCTGTTCATTCTCAAACCTTGGAAAAGAAAACTCATTTTGTATTGTTCTAAATAAGAAAAAAATCATACACTGATGTCACTGCATGGGAGCCAGTGAAGCTTCTTTAGGCCTAATGATTGAAAGTCAGAGGTAAGCGAAGACAGAAGGGCCGTTCAGATGATACCACTGCTTTACAGATGATAAAGCCAGATCTAGCAATAGCAGTTAGGATTAGGCTTTTGGGAAATAATTAGGCTTTGCGGAAATAATTTTTGTCTTGATGGTTTCTCTGTGTCAGAAGAGCTAACCTGGCTCCTCTGCCAGTCAGCTGGTGACCCATAAGACAGGTTCAATTTGGAGAAAAGCTGTCTCTCCCCCACTGCTATACATGCGCATCCACTCAGTAAGTGAAAGGGAGCCTGACTACTCAGAGCTCCCTTTCTCGGGTGTGTGATCTGATCCAGGCACATGGAAGAAGACATGGCCATTTGCCACTCATGCGACACCAAATGTGTAAGTCCTGTTTGCCTGAGTTACTGTTGCTGTCAAGAAAATCTTGATGTCTGTTGAATATAGTAGGTAAACATCCTGAAATAATAATTTCCCAAATCCCACTATGGAGAACATTTTAAATCTTTTGGCAAGGTAAATATTAAGGAAATCCCAGAGAAATTTGCAGAATACAAGAGAGTTCAGAGTTTTTAGTCTGTCGTCAGCTAGTGCCACGGCCTGTGTTGCACACTCTGAACGGTGGTTGGTGGGAGCAGCCCGCAGCACAAGGAGTAAATAGTGACAATGATTTTCCTTTATTGCCACAGTCCTTTTTATTTGGGGTGAAGACCCTAATGATAGCTACTGTATCTGGCAGAGTGGGCATCAGTATAAGAGCGTGCTAGTTGCGTTGCATTTTGCTGGTTATCTGGCAAACTAGTTACTTTCAGAAACTGGATCATCCTATTAGCAGTGCGATCAATTTCCATTCTGCCAGGCAGCTGTTGTCCAAGGATGATTTAAAACAAATGCCTGTAAATTCCAGTGGTTCCCATCATGCAGCCCTTCCCCTCAGTTTCAGTGGCCAGGCGAGCAGGGTGAACACGCGGGTTGTTGGTACCTGAGGTTCCTGGAGGTGGGGGTCTCATCTCACACAACGTTGTGTCCTCGGTCTTGCTAAGGAGGAGAATTAGTGGGCTTTGGAGAAATATCTGTCTGGACTCTGACAGTAAGGAGTGTGATCAAAGGACAGAACCTGCAAGGAAGAAATGGAGAGAGGTGGAAAAGGCCTGAAAAAGTCCTCTTGTTAAGCCTTATGCAGAAATGCAAACAGTCTTCCTCTCTCTCAGCAGCTGCATGTCCTTTTTGTGTATGTACCAAAGGTCTGCAGTCATCTTAATATTTATGCTTCAGTATTTCTTCTGATGCAAACGATAATCAGGCATTGATGTTACAGGCCAGTTGTAACATTGTCTTTGTTGTTATGAGAATCCATAGCAGTGCTGTTCTAGCTGTGATGGTATAGGATAGAAGAACGTTTTGTAAAGTGACAATAGATTTTAGTAGACTACCTGATATGACTGGGACAAACATAAAAACTTTATAGGCATAAAATGAGCAAATAATCTCAGCTCTATGAACCAGGAACATGAGCATTCTTGTTCTCTCTAAACAAGTTTCAGTATTTTAGTGCACAGAAACTTGTTTATTGAAAGCTTCTGTTTATCCACCAGCTGTGGAAGGGAAGGCTTCATGGCTTATAGGCTGCTGTTCAGCATCACAGATGATGTTGTTGCTCAGCAGCCATTAATATAGCTTTGTCTATAATTAGTGAAGGTCTAACACTTTTTTGGCCATATGGAAAATGATAAGTTAGCTCCTGTCACAACAGGAAAATAATTATTGGATAAAGTATAAATATCAAAACATGATAAATAATGGTTACCTCAGCAATCCTCAGCTGGGTAAAAGTAACATCTGCATTCACTTTCTGAATATCATACATGATTAATCTGGAGACAGTGAGGCACTTTCTCAGCTGTGCTGTCTCCACTGGGAAAGCGTGGCCAGGCAGTCAGTCCCATGAAGGCAGGGGAGGCAAGAAGTCTGAAGCTTTCTCTTACCCTTAAGCTCTGCAGTGGCGTCTCTGGATCAAAAGTTTTCATCCAGATGTTTTTTAAGGAAAAGTGGGAAATAGGGGAAGGGGTGAGGTGAAAAAGTAGCATTGGCTGGAAGCATTCGGTTTGCTCTTACAATTTTGTTTGGAGAAAGTGCCTTTAAACAAAGTTTTGTTTTATTATTCTCAGAATTTCTACCATACTTCTTATGGGAGAGTTTCTACCAGCCCTATTGCATCGCAGAGTTTGCCTCCCATTCACTGTCAAGTCACCCATACAGATTCTCTGAACCTCCGATTTCATTCAAAGATGTGACCTGACAAAACTGTTCAAATCTGAGTTGAAATCCCAAAGCTGACTGTGGGTGTTAGGCACTGTGCAAAGCACATCACAGGTTTGTGTTGAATCGAACCACTGATGGATGATGGCATTGTCACTACACTAGCAATGCCCCAAAACATGAATCTTTATGGCTATTTATTTGATAACAAAAAGGAGCAAATAAAGATCTTAGAGAGTGTGTGTGTGTGTGTGCGCGCGCGCACGTTAAATGGGAGAAAACTAGGGAACCGCCACGAATCCTGAGCAGAATTCTCTGATAAAGATGGAGAACTGAAGTTCTCTTTTCACTGTTCCTGTGGAGGCTTTTGAATAAAACTAACTGGCTGTTTCTGGTTTTTCTTAAAATTGTGAAGTATATGTAAGAGCTTTACTCCTATTTGAAATGAAAAGCAGTAACATAGTGCTCCAGAGTGTGATGGAATTACTCCTGTAAGCTTAGTGCTAACTGTTAATCTACCCTGATTTAAAAGACTAAAGGAGGACTGTGCCAGTGGAGAATTAGGACTGATTTTCATATTTGTTAATTTCATATAATCTCGAATATCTGTACATGGATAGAATTTCTTAGTAAAGTATCTTTTTCCCCCCCTAATAAAACCTTTGAGTTTGCTGAAGATTCTGCATGGGTATTTACTACTTAAAATCAGCTTATTTAGCTTGAGGTCCATTAGGTTCCCTAGAGCTCTGGGGCTTCACCCTTTGCCTCTGGAAATTAAGTATTTGATATTGCTTTGTCTGCGCTTACTTTGAAAAGTGTTCATCCTTCATTTGGGTACCATGTCAGAATTCATTGGGAAGCAACAGCTAATGTTACCAGCTGAAATCAAACCTGACCCTCTCATTCCCTTTCTACCCTCAGGGGCTCTGTTAGTGTTACCATCTCAGGAACCCCTAGGGGTGCTCATGATAAAATGAAGGGAAATTAGGACCCTGGTTAAAAGCAGTCTGATATCCTAACTAGTAATGTAGAAAAGGACCCCTTATATTAGTTTGCTGGCTAAGCGAGATCCTTCTTGCTCTAACAATTACTAGAGGATAACATAATGTGTGTATGACTAAAGGTGTACAGTAGGTGAGTCAGTTGGACTAAATATATAGGAAGCATTTATTTTTTTCTTAAGAGCTTTTCTTGAAACGAACAATCCACATACATAGAGTTTATCTTGCCAGTTAAAATGTGTTTGTTTCAAGAAGAATATGAGACAATGTGACATGGAAACAGACTGAATATTTGTGGTTTTAATGTTATATTTTAAATTACATTTCTTGCTATCTTTTATTCTTTATTTCTATCTCTAGTTTTTATGGTGACCTACCTGAGTGCTTTGCCCATGAAGCATCCTTCTTGAGATTAAATGTAGTGAACTTATTTCAAAAGATGCAGTCAGTGAAAAACTTGCACATAATATGGTACAGATTCAATTTGTATCAGCACTGAGCATACTGTGTAAACTTTAAATAGAGAGCGGTTTGAACAGGCTATCCACATGTTTAGATGTGTGATATCAGCAGTAGTATAAGCAATACAGTCATCCCAGTTTCATTTTGTCAAAGTCGCGTTCAGAGATTTTAACAGTACAGGTTACGTATCTTTGGAGAGAGATGCTTACATTTTATGAGACCTTGTTGTAAATTATTAAATAAAATGCAGAATTTTTTTTCTTGGTTTGGTAGTTGAGAAATACCATTGTATCCATTCAATAAGTATGTGCGTGTTTGTTTTAGAATTAAAGAAAAAAACATCAACAAGCAAAACACTTCTTACTGTTTTGTTCTGTAAGAATTATGTTATTGATTGATTGAATTTAATTGGTGAAACTAAGATTGGTGAAGGCATCAGCTTCTGAATTTCATAAAACAAATATGAATATTTTTTTCTGTATCACTGAAGGAGTACATACTGATATAACGCTAGTATTTTCTCAAAGCTCATAATGAGGTTTTAACAAGTATTTTATATGACATAAGACACTCCTGGGAAACAAGGAGATAATGTTGTGTGATTAGAGGTGGACACTGCACTTCTGTGGTTTTAGATTAGTACAGGTGCCCCTGAGTTAGTGTGATGAGTGCTAATGTTATTTAAGATGGTAGGAACATTTTAAAGCTGTTAGGTTGGTTGGTTGTTTCTTTTTATTTTTAAATTCATTTATTATACACATCTACATTGTTAGAAATTGTTTTTTATATGTTTGTTTTACTAGTTCGCCAGGACACATTTTGTGTAAAATTATGTCAATATTGAGCAGTGAAATGATAAGATAAGGGTTTTTTTCTCGTTATTTACTGGAAACAAAAGAGGAAGATCTATAGCATGTCCTTATCCAGGGCTGGAAACAGTAGCTGAAAGGTGCAAGGAGATTTTCTTCCCCTTATATTTTCAGTACGATGGGAAGACTTTGGCCGATGATAGAGGTGCCACAAGGACTGAGAGCCTCTTGTGCCCTCTGGGGATGACCAGAGTGCAGCAGAGGGCCCCACTGATTTCTGTGCTCACCAGCAAAACTGGAGAGTGTAAGCATAGGCTACAAATTTTAATAGTCTCACGGGTTCCTCAGTTTGTATCCCTGCAGTATTTTGATCATTTCAGGAAAAAGTATCTGTGGGCATTCACTTGTGCGTCATCCATCTACTCATGTAGTCCTACCCTTTCTGTCTCAGGCAAGGTGTAATGACCTGTTTGAATATTTAAACTTCTTAGAAATTACATATTTTTTCCATGGTTGAAAATTTTACCTGTTTTGCATGATGTATCTCTGACAACAAGAAGAAAAAGTTAATTGATTCAGAAACACCTGTAGTAGTTACTCAAGGGTGAAATCTTTATTTTGTCCTCCAGTGAAAATGAAAGTATTTTATAGTGTGCTAAAACTTAGCATTGCTAGTGCAAGCTGCTTAGGTACCTAAATCCTGCTCTTGGAAGATAGTCTTTGTAATAAGTTTAGTATAGCTACTGTTTTCATATAGTCTTTTACAATTATCTCGTCTTCAGTAACTGGTGTTTAGCACTGGTCAGTTGATATGGAGTGATACATTCAGTGGAAACATGTCCAAGGTCCAAGATCACTTGGCTAAAGAGTCTTCTATAAGGGCACAACCTTTCCTCAGGGACCCAGAAATCTGTGTGGATAATAATGGAAAGCTGGAAAGGATGATCCCAGTAGTGCCCTGAATCTACTACAGCAGGTTTTCTGGAGGTCAGGGCAGCTCTCACGGTTACTCCTGCAAACTCTGTGGGCACAGGACTTGGTCTTACCAGCCATTGGACTTTTGTTGAACAGCTATCAAACATCAGGTTGTTCAATTCAAATGCCTGGTTTTCCAAATGGTGGTGACTACCCATTATGCCCTTCTGCTGCTTTTCTCATTACTTATTTCTATTTGATTTTGATGTCCCCTCTTCTTAAACAAGCTTGTAGTTGATTACATGTAACCCTGTCAGTTGTGAAACTGAACTGCAACATTAACCCATGGTGGCATTTCAGATTACATATTGGAATAAGAAGTAGGAATGGTAATCGTGGTATTTTGGGGAAAGATTGTCTTACTCATAGTGTTTTTGATCTGGTGAATAATTATAGTAAATTCCACTCAAGTGAGAAAAACAAACAAGTATCAAAATTAGTAAGTGAACAAGAATCTCTTATTTCCTTCTCAAAAAGTGCTTCAAGATAAATTTCGGGAAAATGAGATCATGACTTCAAGCAGCATAATGTTCCCAGTTTATTAATATGCCAAGTAACATGTCAAAACAAGAAATCAAATGCAATTTGCCAATTTCTTCCTACAAAAAACAAAATACACTGCTCCACACAATGTAGTAGGAATTTTAATTTGATCTTGTCCCTCTAGATTGAAGTCAGCTATCAAGTTTCCAAGTAAATTTAATACCCTATAAATGTGATTGATTGCTGATGTGGTAATCCAGTTAGCTGCTGCAATGTTTAATAGCTGGAGAATCCATTTACAGAAGAATAAGGATCTTGAGGTTAAGATACTGGAGTATTTTTAAGAGATGTAATTTCAGTTCTTAGTTTTGACATGAATTTGGGATAAATCCTCTTCTCTACGCCTCTCTTTATGAAATGGGGATTTCTGTCTCCTCTACCTGGTGGGCATGAACGTGAGTATGAACGGCATGGTCCCATCAACAGATATAAGACATCAGGATCTACAATAGAATTTTCCTTATATTTTAGGAAGATCAAGTCAGCAAATGTTACCTACAGCTTGTGTGTTATTTTAAAATATTTTAGCCAACTGAGGAGAAAAAGGAAATGAGAAACTCTTCGCAGCTTGATCTTTCAGCTCACTTATCTGACTGTTCAGGATGATGATAATTGTAGTTTTGAGTCCAGTCAGAGGTTTAACAGCTTTTGGTACCGCTAGTTTCACACTTAAGTTACAGCATCTCATTAGTATTTCACTCCCTCAGTAACAACGTATCTTTACATTTAAAATGTTCTTTTGCTCGTATTCACACATACAGGAAACCAATGATTTTAGCTTTTGTCCTTTTTGTCTGAACAGGGTAAATGTCAAATGATTTCTGTGACAATTTGCCAGACTTGTGCCTTTCTTTTTTCCCATTAGACAAATCCATCCCACTTATCATTATCTATGTTAAAAAAAAAAAGCTTATATGTAGTGTGAGTGCATAAAAGCATGAAAAGACAATGCTGGTGTGACAGTTAATTAAAACCAGGTACTTCAATGCTGTGAAACAAAAAACTTTGAAGTTACTAAAAACCAAAGTGTTGTGAAGGCAAAACAGAATTGCAGCGGGCTTGTTTAAGGGACAGCTCAAAAGATTTATGGAGTACAAAGGAATACGAATGATTTCCTGGAAGAAAGCTGTATTATTATGGCTTCCAAATGACAAGTCATTGTTGCCTTGGTACTGGGAGACTTGCTTTAGTTACAAAGCAACCATAAGCGACTTTTCAGCTTGCAGTACTAGATACCAGCAAAACAGAGTGTTTTAGGTCAGTCAGGTCCCCCAAATTCTTTGCAGATGATTCTTCAACCTGATCAGTTGGGTATTTCCTTCAAACTACTGATCATCAGTGATGATCAAACTCATCAGACAATTATCTTATCATTCATGTTTGCATATGGTAAATATGAATGGTAATATCTAATTTTTATCTAAGGGTTCTTTTGGCCCTAGTACAAGTGTTAACAGCCAAGCAAAAGTAGCCTTGGGAAGACACTGTACATTTAGATTGCTTATTTGCTCTGATCTGAATGCAGGTTTTAACTATATGTTCTTAAGCACAGATGTATTAATGTAAAGCCTTCACATACCGCTAAGATACCTTCCTTTATTACCAGGAGATCTTATGATAAACACAGATATTTTACAAAGCCCTGTCATGTACCATGGAGTAATTTGTAGAGTTGTTTTACTTAATATTTTAAACACAAGCCTTTTCATTTAAGTTCTTTTTTGATCCTCTCAGCACTTTTGCTTTATGAGTGTGCGTGTATATACACATGCTGGGCTCCTGTTTCAGTGAAGCCTAAGCATGTACTAGGCTACAGAGCAAGAGCATAGTGAGCAGGCTGAGGGAGGTTATGATTACCTACTGCTGCTCATCCTTGAGAGGAGAAGAATAAGGGGGAATCTAATCGTTGTCTTTGACTGCCTGGTGGGTGACTGCAGAGAAGGCAGTCCCGCTTTCCTTTGAGGTGTGCAGCAAAAGGGCTGGAGGCAATGGCCACAGTTTGCAGCAAGGAATGTTTCAGCTAAACAAGGGAAAAAATCCTTCACAGTGAGAGTTGTGATTTGTGGCATGGGCACTGATGCCCAGAGGAGATTTGGAATCTCTCTTCCTGGGGTAGTCAAAACCCATCTGGAAAAGGTCATGAGCAAAATGATTCCTACTTTGAAGTTATCCCTGCTTTGAGAAGAGTCTCACCAGGTCTCCTCCAGAATTTTTCTGTGATTCTGTGAGATCTGTGTATATATATATTCATGATGGTGTATGTATTGCCTTATGGTTTGCTATTGGCACAGCCTCTCGTGGTGTTAAACATACACAGGTTAAGTAGAATTTGGAAGAAGTGGCTTTCACTTCAGGAAAAAATAAAAGTAACATCATAGAAGGAACTAAAGAAATGCTTTGAAGTGGCAGCAGGATGTCATGTGTTTGGCAGTTAGAGATAACAACATTTAGGCCTTGTGGGAATAGATTCCCTTTCCCCTTCCTCCTGCTCTGTTTTGCTTCTCGAGCATGCTTTTGGCAATAGAAAATGTCATTCTGTGCATCATGTAACACTTTGGTTACAGTTCCTAAAATAGGATTCAGATGATGGGTACAGTCAGCATTTGAAACCAACTACTGTATGTGGAAAGCAGGCATAAAAGACTTGTGCTGAAAAAGATGAACCCATTGCTGTTTCATTTTCAGAGCATGTTGGCAAGAGTTACAATCACTGACATTTTGGGGGCAGTTCCTGAGAAGTGCAGAACTCAGTTGTCTTGCTCTGTTATTGCCATATCAACATTGACACAGTTTGTTTGTGCAAATGTGTTGTCAAAATGAAAGCATTTGTTTTACATCAGTCCTGTTTTATTTCAAAAGTGAAAGAAGATTTTGGCATGTGTTTTGCAAAGCCATAGGAGTTAATGTCTAGGAGGCAAAGAAGCAGAAAAAAGGGGGTATAGTGTGTCACAGACATGAAGAAATTTTTTGTACAATGTATAAAAAAAGCCTGGGAATGAATAGAGAGTCTCTTGTCAGTAAGTTCATGACCATATAAACATCACTGTACTTCAAAAATCAAGCGTGGCACAAGCTTGAACAGAGACAGTGTTCACTACAGGCATCTATTTGTCCACAGTTTTGAAGCAGGAATCAAGACGTGACTTTGGCATTAATATCATGCCTTTTTTTGAGTTTGAAGTATGTGGAATATTGAGATACAGAAAACAATGTGCAGGAGGTTTAGTTAGGCATGTATGAGCTTTCTCTGGATGTTTGCAGAGGAACATAGTAACCTTTAACAAGCCCTGGGAAGGAAACAAAATCTCCCAAGTGAGGATGGCACAGCTATATACAGCTTCAGCCTGAATCCTACAAACATTTCAACAAATGCATGACATGAGCTACTGCAAAACATGCTAAATTTCTGGTGGAATTGTCCCACTGCTCATATGTTTATTATGAGCATTCAGGCAGTATACCTTGTACTTGATATGGTAGGAGCAATCCCTATAGTCTCATGTGTTATTTTAGATATGTATAAAAGACTATAAGGAAAATGCTGATTTTGTTGACCTTGAAGGCAAAATCTGATTGATTTTATGGCACCCAGGATTCCACCTTATGTTAGGGAATTTTAAAGCAACCTATGTCATTTACAGGTCTGAATTTTAGTGTGGTTCAGTGGAAGCTGCCTCAATATGCCTTGATAATTCTAACCCATATCCTAATTTGTATATATTACAGGGTACAGTTAAATTTGAAAGTAAAATATTAAATGGTGTCTTTCCCTATGAGTGCTTTGGCTGTGCTTTCTCAACAGTCTTTCCATTCAACTTGGAAGATTTTTAAATGAGATTAGCTTTATTTTCCTGTTTTATGTAGTTGGAGAACATATGTATAGACCAGTCCCTGTGCTTGTACAAAAATCTTCCTGATTTGGTGATGCTCTTGTATAACAGGATAGTTATCTTCTGTGCCTCCTGTGCAGATTGAGATCAATAATAATGCAACGCAAGCACTGAACATAGAACAGTGAACAGAAATCCCAGCTTTTATTTTCATAAAAATAACCAAAATATCTGTACAACGCCTATAAATACTTTTAACAACTTTGAAATACAAGGCATGACATGTTGTTTTAATTTATATACAACAAACACCACATTTCTAAAGTTGCTATTTGGGTTTTTTAAAAGATAAAACCGATGATAGGTAAAATGAAATGAAGTAAGTTTTATGCATGTTGCATTTTAACAAGTCTGCTGTCTCATTGGAATGCACTGCCTTCTTGTGCTACATTTTATTTTTGGAATTTAATAAGGCGCCTGTCATATCTGCCTCAAGGCTAAAGAATATCATCAGGGAGAAATCCAAAGTACTGTCATGTTTGACTGACAGGGGGCCAATTTTAATTTTTTTTATGGGAGGTGGCTGATATTAACAGGCTGTAGTCCTGAAGATGCATTGCTCTACCATCTGCTTTAAACACCCTGGGTTGATGAGCCAGTAATGACGTTGCTCAGTGACATTTATCAGGTGAATTTGGCTCTGACACTCAGTAGAGGATTTTCATTAAAAAATTAATTCTGTGCATTTTACAGTGAAGCCCATTGTGATGATAGATTCTGGTACAGTGCCATGTATCTCCAGAAGCTGCTCTAATTACCTGAGAAACTTGGGAAAGCAATAAACTACTACTTTCCATTTCTTGTGTGTACTCCCTTAGCATATAATTAACACACTGACTCACGTAGCTTAAATCTCTAAAGATCTATGTCTATGTGATGATTACTAGCTCTTCAGAGTAGTAAGCAAATGCACCTCAGTGGCTCAGTGGTTGGATGGCAGTGGGATGGGCAGCCTTTGTGAAGTGCAGTCTGACGATGGCATTCCCTAAACGTTCACGGGAAAAGTGAGTAAGTAAGATACAGTAATAGTGGAAATACTACAACTTAGGCAAACATTTAAACCCCCCCCACACATCTCAAAGGGAGATCTAATCAAATATTCCATCAACCTCTTCAATCCAATGGGAGAAAAAAGGTTTCTATTCACCAAGTCAGAATTTTAAGGCCTGGGCATTGCCTGAACTGGACACTCTGTGGACTCCTGATATTGATATAAATTAAAGTTTTCTCTGTCAGTATTTGGTGTAACATTCATTCATCTTGGTTAACTTTATTTCTCATTAGCTTACCATTAGGAAAAAAAAATCTTGTCTAAGAAATTAACGCAAATTCCTTAAAAAGCAGAATTGCTTAATTACGTTTGGCATTTAATCTAGCATATTTTCCTGTTCTTAGACGTGTCAGATCTGCATGTATCCTTCTCCACTTGAGAATGACTTTCAGGTGACCTGGAAGGCACAAGTAGTCTTACCATAGCTTTTCAAGCCCATACAAGTGCAGCTCGCAGGTGGAGGCTCTTCCACTGACAGTCTTGGTAGAAAGAGTAAAGGCTTAATAAAACACAGTACATGGGGTTATGGTTCAGTATTCATTGATACTCATCTCTGTTAAGCTAGATTATTTTGCAGTGCCTATTTGATGTGAATTAAGTCTGAGCATAAATTCTACTGAATTTATTATAGCACATGATAAGGAGTTTGTGTCAAGTTTATGC
Organism: Nyctibius grandis; assembly: GCF_013368605.1. Taxonomy (NCBI): domain Eukaryota; kingdom Metazoa; phylum Chordata; class Aves; order Nyctibiiformes; family Nyctibiidae; genus Nyctibius; species Nyctibius grandis. The sequence continues at coordinate 11,041,077 of NC_090659.1, read as the reverse complement.
ATCTAACTAGAAGAGATGCTATTTCCTCCAGCCTATGGTTAAAACGACATATGTAGAGCATTGCAGATACAGCATGAAGCCTACTAAGGCCAGATTTAATATATCGTGAAATATGATGATATCACCTCAAATGATTGGGGATATGATATCTAAGTAGAGTAGCTGAAGGAGCAACTGCACTTCTTTTGTGAATTGAGAAAACACATCAGGCAGATTGAATAGTATTATGCTGCTGATCATCAAAATACTTAAGAACAGCTTAATGTGAACCAGGTGAGCTACCCATTAATGACTCTGGAGATGATTTGATTAGCCATTTCATCTAGTCAGATAATTTTGGATGACAAACATTCTGTTTAAAGTATTATGACTATTTTTTTTTAACTCATCTCTTGGGTTTTGTTGTGGTCAGAGATATTTATTTAAAACAAACTATAAATATTCTTATCAGCATTTTCACAGAAAATTTAAAAGTAGTTTTCAGACAGCTTTGTTGGCCTTTTGGGAGGAAAGTGGGTTAATTCTCTGATATTCTGTACTGTTCCTCATTCCTTCTGTGACACAGGAATATTTCTTCATTTTCTGGTTTATTAACGTGAATACTTACAAGTGTATTTGGCTCACAAATCATTTGCTGTAGAACTGCTGATAGCCTACACCTGGCTTGGGAGGCATATGCTAGTAAGAGATGGAAAAAACAATGCTCAGTCTGGGTTGTGGAAGAAGTAAGTTTGTGACCTTGTGAGAAAGGTCTGTTTTGGGAGCGTTTTCATAGCAGGCAAGTACCATGTGCATTCATCACCTTAATGTGTACCTGCCTGCTGACCTATCCTACAGAGGTCATCTGGGTCAGGTCTTCAAGCAGCTGTTCCAATCAGGGACCACTGGTAAGTGTCCACTTGATCTGCCCCTGACTGCTATATGATCTCCCTCTTCCCTCTGTGACGTGGCTCCCACGCTCTCTGAAGTGAATGCCAGCCAAAGGAAAAATGCTGTATAGCTGGGAGATGGGGGAAGGCAGAAGGGGCTTACTCAAATGCAGTTTCCTCCTTCAGAGATCTCTAGTTTCTAAACCCTTATTTTTCTGCCCTTCTCAAGTGGAAATATTTCCAGCTGACTGCCTTGTCCAGGTGTTAGTCCTCCTGTTACCTTTGAACCTTTGTAGTGTGCTGGACCTCCTGCTGGTGGTCAAGGCAGTTAAATAACCGTATGGCTTCCTGCTGCTGAGCTCAGCTAGCTCGTCACTCACAACCTGAGCAGATGGTTGTGTTGCTCAGCCTTGAGAGACAGTCTCTTTCTCTTCTAAGAGCAAATTAGCCCATGGCTGGAGACTCATGGAAGTGTTTTTGTTGCTTGCTTTTTGTTTCTTGCTTGTTTTCCCACATAAGGAAAGGTCTGTGGGCCCTAAACGTGAGTCTGTAAGAAGTGGCATGAAACACAACAAAATAATAGATGACTGTCACAACAGGAACCTTAATTTAAATATTAGTGTAAAGCCTAAGCAAACCTGAGATTTTTTTTTTTTTTTGACAAATGTTCATTTACAGCTATTGTATGTTCATTTACTCGCTCACCTCTCAAGGCTGTGTCTGATTGTTTCATGTTTGCAGCACATTGGGGTGAATGTTGTCATTCTTTACAGGGAAGAAGGTTTAAAGCCATAAGGTTTTTTAATCACCAGCTGCTGGTCATGACTGACAAACCATGACACAGAATATGTCTTGTTTGCCTGGGTCTTTCAAGTAAAGGGAAGGAAAAAACCCACCTCTGCTGATGGAATGATTTCTGTCCTTTTTTTCTCCTTCCTTGTGAAAGTAGTTGGTTCTGCACATCCTAAGCCTTTTTGACAAAATAGTAATTAATCACTGTTCATTTTAGGCACACTTCTGTACTAATTTCATACTTCTAGCAACAGAAAGGTAGATTAGGTACATCCCTGGTGTTCTGCAATTGGAATTAGGGGCAAGAGGAAAATTACTTTCCTGAAGGGAAAAAGTGTAAAGAGGATGCCTTCCTCTTCCTCTCCCCCCGCTCCCTCTTTTTTCCTCTCCCTGCTTATTTTCTGTGTGGGTATACAGCACCAGCAGCTGGCTGAGGCCAAATCTTCAAATGAACAGGGATTCTGAGGAGGAGAAGAAAGGGCCAGAGAAATAGAAGAGATGATAAATTTTCCTTTCCTCAGAAGAGAACATATCTGAGTTAGCAGAAAGCATTCTATGGACATCAGCATGTTAATGCAAGAACTAAGGATTTTATGATACTAATAGTTGAAGCAGTGGTGTTGCAGTCATTATAGTATAAGCATATAAAATACATTTTTTTTTTTAATTATTTTAATCAGGCCGGGACTATGTGTTCATGTGTGTCTATTTTTCCAGCGTTTTCAGCTGTTTAAGTGAAGGATGCTTCTTCCCCTTCCAACCATGTTTCTCTTATGAACTTGAACTTCTAAAGAAATCTTGCAAGAAGCTTAAAACCTAGTGTTTGTGCAACACAAATTCAACAAGCCATTAGCTCTGCTGCTCAAGTTTTGTATCCCTTACTTGGTAGGCCATTGTAATGGTATCATAGGGTACAAATAGGTATGAAGAGAAGCAGAAAACAGTCTTGCTTTACTCCAAAGGTAAGCATGCTGTTGTAAAAGAATTACAGGAGAAGGGGAAGAGTGCCCTTAAATGGTTGTGGAGTAGCAGGTTCCAGAAGAATTCCCTATGCAGCTGTCTGCTTCATAGTGGAAACGACTTCCATGAAGTAGAGGAAATGCATAAGAAAAAAAATTTTATTAGCATGGCAAGGAAACGATGTAGGCTTTAAAGCTTGGCATGGTTGCTCCTACAATTTGTGGGACGAAGCATCCAGAGCATTTGGAGTTGGAAGCATCTAGATAAATGTTAGTTTGTATTTGGACACTGCAGAAAGAACTGTCTTGTGTGTATTGAGTTACTCAAAAAGCAGCAGTGTTTGGCTTCAATGAGTAAGTTCTTTCTGATTCCCTCCCTTTTCCCCATAGGATGCAAAAGAATAGATGTTTATTAGCGGAGATTACTAAGCTACATAGTCTATAGTAGTACTGGAAAGAGCGCACTGAATAAATAAAGACTGGTTTAGATGCTAAGAAAGCTATGTAAAATATCGTAATGTTCTCATTGAAATGAGGTTTCTCTCTAGTTGAAGCAGGCAGACTAACCAGATGCACTTATCAAACACTGCTGCCCAACAATTTGCTTGTTTTGTTTTCTCTAAGTGCTGAAAGTTTTCATTCTTGAGGGATAACAGTTCTAGTGACATGTATCCTTTTCTCCTTCGTTTTTTTTCTTTTTTTTTCCCCCCACAGTTCCATTTACTGCTGTTGTTTCTTAATTCCAGTTGTCTAACTTTATCGATCTACAAATGAAACCACAACCTTTCTCTTTCAATAAAGGGATGGGAAATAAAGGGACAGGGTCTGAACAGGCAAGTATCTGACAAGATAAACCAATTGGTTTTTAGCATGAAAGAAGTTGTTAGGTTACAGCCCTCTCCTAACAGCATGAACACAGAACATGTTGACAGAAAGTAGCATCTTGTTGGCATTTGCAGCGGAGAAGCTAAAGTTACACTGCTGCCTTAACATTCACTTCTCTACACGGGAAATCTTTCAGGTTAGACTCTGTGGACTGAAAGATCTGATTGATGTAAGGAATAGTACCTCGAATGTGTTCATGGCCTTTTTTGCCATGAACAGGTGTTGACCTAACAACTTTTGGGAGTGTTTTCTACATTAGAACTAAAGTTAGGGGATAAAAAAATCACAAAGAGGTTTTCATAACATCTCAAATGTTAATGTCTTTTGCTGCCTTTCCCATTAAATTCCTAATGCTGTCAGGAAGAGTAGTAGTGTTTCTGCGTTAGTTATGCTAGCTTGGCATTATACCCTTATAAATGCATCAGGGTGAGCAACTCATACATATGGGGCATATGTATACAATTTAGTAAAAGTCTTATTGTCTCTTTTATACTATACCTCATATGAAATCACTGTCCTGTGAAGAAATTCTGCCACATGATTACTGATTCTTATGTTCCTGAGTAGAATTCAAAAACTATTCTGCCCTTTTTAAAGTACCATTTTCTGCAACTCCTAATGAAGAACTGTTTCTATCTGAAGGCAATTTTCAACTTTTTCTGGCATGACGATGATTTACACATGTCAATAAAAAACCTCAAAGTTTAATGTATTTAATGTGAGGGCACTTACGTAATAGTATTCTGATGTTACTAAAATTTGTCAGCAAATAATAAATATACCAATCAGCTAGAGAGTCTTGAGTCCCATAGGAAATAAGCTTTACTGAGTTTTCATAAACTGAGAATTTGAGAGACTAAAAGGGATAATAAATTACCTGAAATAAAAAGTAAGAGGTCTTCTCTTCTTCTCTATAAGAAAGCTTTCATGCCTCTCATTTGTCCAGTTTCAGAACCGAAACCTGCCTTGGGCTTCTGATTCTTCTTCTCCTTAAAGGTCAGACTGGATTTTCAACAGATTAAGTTTATCCCATAATTACCTGGAGCTGGAAAGTAATAATGTGTATATTGCAGGAAGGAATAAATATAGTCAACTGAGAAGATAGGATCCACTAAAGTACTCGTCCAATTTCCTGAACATTGTATGAGTGATTGTACTGGAATGAGAGGATCTACTGGAAGTTGCAGATATTTCAGTCTGCACAACAGGACACCAACCTTTTGAAGTCTGTCAGCTGACTCTAGTTGACATGGTCTTCAAATTTATTTTCCAGTTTGATTTTTTAAATGGGATGTAGTTTCAGAAGACACAGTTTCAATCACAAAAAAAATGTAGTATTGTAGGGAAGTAGACTGAAGTCTCCAGGAGACTGAACTTTCCAAGAAACAGCTGTGGCCCCTGCTGAATTTTTAATTTCTAGTGTATGATTATTTTTTTTGAGGCAAAATTCCTCTAGAGCAACACTATAATAATGCAAAGTGTCAAATTAAAGTTAAATTTACAATCATTTACTTTTGCAGTGCTAGTGTAATTTCAAATATGGAACATGATCTAATGATTGAATAATCATTTTTCTATTTTTCTGTAAAGATATTTGAAACAGTTATTTGTAATATCTATCAGATTATAAACATCTGTGTATTTTCCTTCCGTTTTCTGTTACCTCATTTGGTCCATTTTTCGTACATAAGGAAAGATACCAGTAAATTTTGGAATATAACTGAGAGGAAAACCGGAGGTGGTGAGGTAAGACCGAAAATATTCTGAACTTGGTCAGTGTTGAGGGTGTCCCAGTATTTCCCTTCTTTAAAAAGAATGAGCCTGACTTACAACTTTTAAGGTCTAAAAATATTTTATCTGATACATTTGCTATCTTTTATGCATAGTAGGTAGAAATGTACCTGGATATATGGATTGTGTGTGTGTTTTTACATATAAAAAACCATGACGTTTGATCATGCCAAAAAGACGAAATCTTTGGTTTACTTCTCTTTGGCTTTGTCTACCACAGTTCCGCTGTTAAGCAGCACTCCGGTGTGGCCTGTCACCTGTTCAGTTGTGCCATGTGTTGTGTTTTCTCTCTTCCATACGTTTTCCTTTGTGACTTAGATGAAAGTCACAAGACTTCGAATAAGGTGTATTTTTCAGATTGAGAAGGGATCACTAGCCTACTTGCTCGCAGATGCCTGGGTATTGGCAGGCAAAACCAGTGCAATATTGTCATTTATTTAAGAAGCTAGAGGTGTGACTTCCTGCTTTGAAAGCACATACAAAACTTTAAGTATAATTTGTTTTCTTTTTTTTTCTTAATGGTACTTGCTCTTGGCAATGAAGAGTATTACCCTGCAAAAATAGGATCTTGGGTTTGCAAGCGAATAGGTGAATTTATATATCCAATGTTAATAAATTGAACAGCACTCTCTTCATGGAAATATGTTACTCCACACTTAACTTTGACATCACTCTTTTGAGTGGCAAAGGAACTTCTGTTTGACCTCTACCTCTGACTGTTCCAGAACCAGCACTTATGGCCACACATGCAGTGGCAGCTGGTGGCTGCAAAATCCAGGTGCTGGTGTCGGGAATGTATTTTTACAGCTGTGCCATCTGGGTCTTTGGACATTTTCTTTTATTGTGTCTTAGCTGTCTTCACTTCTGGTTTTGCTGGACAGCGAAACAGCACATGGGATGTTTGCTGGGTCAAACCGTTCGTGATAGTCCCTTGTCATCCGTGATGCCATTTGCATTGAATCACTCTTAAGTGAGAGCAATTTAACTCCATTTATGCATCATTTGAAAGAAACAGAACAGTTGGTCTTGAAATTTGGGAAGGCCACTGGGTGTGTTAAATATTGCATAAACATGATCTGCTGTAGATTTTTTGCTCTGAAGATCATTTATAGGTCAGAAATAAAATCACCTTCCTTTTGTCCCAAAGCACTTCATGTAATTGTGATATTTTATCTCTTTATGATTTGATGGTGTCTCTGAAGCTTTTCCCAGAGCAGGTGGCATTGTTTCCTTAGCACCAAGTGTTTTATCAAAAGAATAAAGGTATACAGGATTGTTAGTGAGAAGACAAGTAGTGCTTAAAAGCATTCTTCTAATATAATAAAAATAAATACTCATTGGTTTGTTCATCGATAAGGTTCTACAAAAAAAAAAAAAAACAACAAAAAAAAACCCCAAAAAAACCCCAAAAAATTAATTAGGATTTTCTGTGGTTTTAATTGCTTTCTGTTTCCCCCCATTACGCTGGGGAATGTAGTTGTAATGTAAATACATTGCTTCAAAATTAAATAGGCTTCTATGACATGGAATTGTAAAATGTCCAAAATTTCAGAGTTATAGTGCAAACGTCCTCTGTCAAGAAAATACGTAATTGGGAGAGTTGGACCAATTTGACAATTAAAAGTGATTGAGAACTTTTCTCAGAGGAGAGCTTTCTTTTAAAGTACTGGAAAACTGCCTGTACAATGAAAGGTAATACAAAGTTATGTATTGGTGAGCTATCCAGATCAAGGCCCTCTTGTAAACTTTATGCTGCACTATAAAAAAATGCCAAAGCTGGCAGTGAGCAGCAGCATGGATCATGCCCAGACCCTGCACTGAATCCCAGTGACAGGAACACAAAAGCCACCTTTTGCAGAGACGGGGACAAAGGCAACTGTGCTTTGTAATGACAGAGAGAGCAGCTGAGTAAGCCTCTCCACACCCTGCTTCCACCCTGACCTGCAGGACACTTCCTCGGGGTGAAAGAGAGGTCAGTTCATTTTGCAAACTCAACAAGCCATTCAATCCACAACTTGTGTGCTGTGACTGCCAAGGGTGCCAATTAGTGGCAGCTGTATTGGTGGGGTTTGGGATGTGGACAGCTGGCTGCTAGGAGCTGAACCCAGACAACCCTCTCCTTCCACATGGAAACTAAAAATTAAGAAGGAAGACAGCAACATACTTTTTTCTTTGTGGGTGATTAGTTTTATTTATTTTCATTTTCTCTATCACCTTTTGGTACCTTTTTTTTTTTTTTACATTTCTCTGCTTATTGGGATTACGTCTATGTGATATGCCTTGGTTGTGATATGTACTTCAGCATAGTATTCAAGATCTTCTTGTCCAACCAGGACATACTCATTTTCTAAGATGATGTGAAAATGGGCTAGATTAAGGAAGAAACTGGGAATCCTGTAGGAGCTCCAGTAAAGCATGAGGAAAAACGTTAGTTAAAAACTTTTGAAGATATTTTTTGAAGTGTAAGCTGAGCCAATAATTCAGTTCAGATCCTACTGACAGACCAAAAGTACCATTGAAATATCTGAAACTGTCTTCAAACTCAGAAGAAAGGGCAAAGGCTGTAAGATGAACTACCCTCCTGTTCTTAGACACAGGCTGTCTGGGTCGTGTTTAGGAAGCTGCTGTGGAGAGGCTTCTTTTACTGTCTCTCTTCCCTAAGTTGGAATTACTTTATCACTTCCTGTGTGAAGAAATGGAAAGTCTGATGTATAAAAAGGTACCCGAGTCCTAATGACAAAGTTTTTTCCTGAAATCTTTGCATTTCAGATTTCAAAAGATTTTTTGAAATCTTTGAAATACTCTGATGGTGTTCTTCTTTCAAAAGCATCCTTGACAGAAGAAAGAAGTACACCATCACAAAGCTGTCTGTTTTCTCAAATAATGAGCAAAAGGAACTGGATCATCAGACTTGTTTTAGCCTCTACAGCAACGTAGCTTAAGTAGAAACCGTGAAAATACTTCTTTTTGGAACTCGGCAACCACACAGGAAAAAAAAGTGATAAGTAAAAGTACATATTACCTCATCTATAGGAAACCCTATAAACTGTAGCAGCTCCTTTAGGTTGTTCTGATGCCAAAGAACACATTTCAGACTTCATCTTGTATATGAGTAAGATTTGCAAAGAGTTTACTGTTATTCAGTAAAATACCATTTCTCTGAGTGGCTTCATCTCAGCCGTACTGAAATATAATGCCTTGAGGCTGCCTATGTGGTAATTTTCACTGCTTCAATTTTGTACAGTCTGTCTTTAGCTAGAAAAATATATATCTTGAAAAACTATTATGGTTACATTCACTAACTTTTGTAATGCATACAGCAGCTCTGTCATGGAAACAAATCTTGCATCAGCAAGAGTGACAGCAAACAGATGACCTTTTCATGACTGCTTCTGCCTTCCATAGTGCCTGTGTTCAGGACTCAAAGGCAAGATCCTGTGGAGGATGTAGTATCATCCAGAAAGCATTCTCTGACTATGTGCATGTACATGTATATGTTTCCATCTATAGATAGAAGCATTAAGAAATTAGAATTTACATCCACAAACCTAACAAAAAGAGAGTTACAAATCCAGATGCTTCAGCTGGTCAGAGCATGATTGGCTGCCACACAATCTGCTTCTCTCTTGTACTCACTGGGATACACAATGCTTCCCTGCACTGTTCTTCAACAAAATGTTCTTCTTCATATCCAGGCCTGTATCATGTAGCATCCTGCTTCTCACTCGTCACCTCACTTCTCTCTTACATTGTCTTCTCCATACTGGTGGTAATTTGAAGTCATTGGCCCAAGTTCTGTATGGGTTTATGATTGGACCTTGCAAGATGTTAGCAACTTTTTCAACACTTCAAGACTCAGTGGGTGAGTCTCCCACTAAGAAAAATAAGCCTGTCATCTGGGGACTTGAAGGAAATAGCTCAAATGTCTACTTCCTGGCTCCTCCTTGTTACCTCGCTGGTGGAGCTGAATTTCATCTCTGTTTTAGAAACACTGCCTATCCCAGAAAACTTAAATATTTTGTATGAAAAGAAGTATGCTTGAATTTATGATAGCACTTGATTCTCTTTTTTTTTTTCATATCTGTCAATTTTTACTCACATCTGTCAATTCACATATACATATTGTCTGTTTTAATTAGGGAAGGGTTAAATAAATGCTTTCCCATTTTTTTTTTATTACGTGGTGGAGTCACAATCTCTGGATGTGTTTAAGAAAAGACTGGACATGGCACTTAGTGCCATGGTGTAGTTGACATGGTGGTGTCAGGGCAATGGTTGGACTCGATGATCCCAGAGGTCTCTTCCAACCTGATTGATTCTGTGATTCTGTGACTTTTGAAAGTGCAGCCTTTGAGTAGATTATTATAAAGTATTTTATTTTCTACTTTATTTGGTTAATGGTTGAAGTAATTTGATATTCTTTTTTACTGTAGGAAAAGGATTTACTGTAGGAAAGTTAAGTATCTTGCTTATTCTTAGTGTTGGTTTAGTATAGTCTCAGACTGTGCACAGAGGTTATTTTCTGAGTTCACTCAGTCTTTAGCATTCTTCTTGATATAGTGTGGCGATTAATACTAGGTATCAAGGTGAATGTTTTGTCCTGTAGAAAGCTGTTTACTGGGAATCTGACTGAAAACAGTGACTTATTGCATATAGTTCACCAAGCAGGAGTTATTAAAAGCTTTGTTTATATAATGTGGTTAGATAAAAAGATGTAAAAGTTAATACCTCTGTGTTCAGTGCTGCAATCCATCTCTCTTTGTACTAATAAGAAATCAAATTATCTGAAAATATAAAAATGTAAATGCATGCTAAATTTTGATCTAATATGACTCATAAAAGCTGAAACAAATTAGTAAATCTGAAGAGGCGCATCATTTATTTTAAGCATTATGTATAGTCTGGCTTAAGAGTAACAGATAGATACACTGTGCCTGTTAGGTACTTTTAATTATCTTCAACCTGTAGGTAGTTGAGAAAGTGGCATAACAGCAGCAAAGGGATAGTTTTGATGATTCAAAATAAGATCTTCTGTACAGCTGATGTCACCCAAAAGTCTACTGATGTAGGTGTTGTCATCTAACATACAAAATTGGGCTGTGATATAAGTGGAAGTGTGAAAGTTCGAATTGTCAAGGTCTGCTCTTCAGCAAACATACCTTCTGCAGGCAGTAGTTGCAACATCGCTAGTTGACAGTATAGGATTGTGGACTGGGCATCTATAAAATGCACAAATGAAAAATAAGACTATTACAGACTCCTGAAAGTCACATATTTTCAACTTCTGACTTGATACGTCTCATCTATGGTACCTGGTAGGAGATTGTATTTGCTTAGGAAGGAAATAAGGCAGGCAGAATAAGCTGAGGTGTGTTAGTGCATCTGTCTGAAACAACATCCCGTTGTGGACAGGACTGGGTCAGTGTGCATGGAAGTGAACAATAATAATAAGAAGAATGATAATAATAATAAAGCAGCAGTTTCCTTGTAAGTGGGGTGGTCCCTTCAGCTCATGCATTAGTGCTTCTGCTACAGAGGACTAGTAATTTATTGATGCAGATGGCTATGTAAAGTGCATGCAATTTGTGAGGGGGCTTGACCCTTGACTGATGGGCCATATGTTGCAAAGCCCCAGAGGCATCATTTGACTGAGTTCTCTTTCTCTCTCTGTCTCTGCACCTATGGTCCTTGTTCAATCACCACATATTGAACTATAGACTTACTAACTCCCCCGATAAATCTCCAACTAATGGCTCACAAAGGCTATAACTTAACCCTTTACATACAAAAGAGCACATAATTTTGCATTGAATTTTTCACACTCATTGAAATAAATATTACATGACCTAGCTAGTTATCAAGGACCAAGATGTCGTAAAATGCGACCACCTGCAGGCTTGTCATTGTCTGCATAAACCAAATTCACTTGGTGCGTTCTCAGACTTTAATAATGTGTATGTGGTGTTATTGAGAGCTGTGCCCTAAATGCAGACTTTGGTTGTACGTTATGGTTGAGTCGTATTTCTAAAATACCACTAGTGAAACACAGTGGAGTACCTAATGTTTCTAATTTACTAACTTATCTTGTCTGCTACTCTTTTTATATTCTAATAGGGTTAATAGTAAGTTCTTCATGACCTAGGCATATGTCTTCAGTTGCATAGAGATTTGACAGTTATCCCAGTAGACGATCTTTCCATAATCTATTAAAATGTATCAACAATTTTCTCTCATACAGACCCCTTTCTTAACAGCAGTTAATGTATTTGTGTGCAGTAAAATTAAAGCTGCCATTTATTTAATGTACTATCCTTAAAGTGTACAATGCCGCAAGTCGCTCCTCAGGCTGGCAAGTGGTGTTCTGCCTTGCTGTCTGCAGTAGGAGCTGTAGGCTGCTATACAACAAAGCAGCCCTGTAAGAAAGTTGCTTGTTGCCATTATTTTTATATGAGAAGCTGAATAAGCTACACAAAGCAAGACATGGTGGTAAAGTCTGTATAAGATTAGTTCTGATATAGCTCTTTTAAAATATTAAGAAGTAACCCCGTACACCTAGCTAAGGTAGTTACAGGCATTCAACTTTAAAATGTAGGCTTGAAACTAGACAGGCTGAAATTTTTCAGTAAGTTCAAAAAGCAGAGGAAGAAAACAGTTCCAGGTAGATAATGATTATTCTCCTTTCACTGCAAAGTATTGTGGGGTGACAGTTTAGCTGGATGGAAGTCAGTGGGAGTATTAGCATTGACTGCAAGGTCATGACTTTACCTAGAGAGAGCTGAGACATGTGTAGGTAAAGGGACTTTATTTTTTTTACACTGGTAAAGCCTTGTGTGTCAGTTTCATGTGAGAAGCATTTTCTAATTCTCCCAAGTTTGTTTTGGCAAAATTCTGATTAATAATGGGGTTTTGTGTGAATATGCGCTGTGAATATGTGTCTTTCCAAAGGACGAGGAATTGATAATTACCCTCGAATTGTACCAGGGTTAACAGTGCTCAGTTAAGTTTTTGTGTATCTTTATGCTTAGAAAAGGTGTGAAAACTTCAGTTCACTTAGGTAGTCATGCTTCTGTAGTTTAAAATCTGTGTACAGGTGAATGCTTTTCTTTTGTGCATGATTCTTTGGAGGTAGAAAATGGAAGAAAATGAGAGCAATTTGGAGTTCTTCAGTGAATCTGAACTAGTGGTTATGGTATGAAAAGAAGTCAGCTCATGGAGAGCTGATGTAAATGAATAAATTCATAACTTCTCTTAAAACTGCTTCCTTAGCAATTTGTGATGTAGTCAGAAAGCGAGGTTATTTCAGCACAAATCACGTGCATTAATCGTTCACGTTTTTGTTTTCAGTCATCGGTATTAAGGCCTGTAGGTTTGATGGTTTTATTCATATGGATCCTTTTTCTGTACTGTAGGCTCTGCACCAAGTCTTCAGGCTTGAAGTATTCCATGCAACCAGAAGCCACTGATAAGCATTCCCTCCTGAGGTTATTATTTCACAATTAAAGTGATGATATTGAAAATATTGATGGCAGTGGGATTTACAAGGGCAAAGGTCTTTACCATTGCCTAGAATACCAGAAGCAGTTGAAAACATCAGTTTTCAAATTTCCTGCACATATTAGTCCCCATGGAAGATCTGTATATAGGTTTCAGTACATGTTCTTAATGAGTTGTCCTAGGCTATAATGTAATGTGCATTTTATATAGCTTTGGTCAGAATTTGATCTGCATTTCAACTCAGGTTACCCAGGTGCAATTATATGCTGCACCGTTATGTTTCTGTAGTGACCACCTTTGTTCAGGTTGCGTAGGCTTCGTTTCCTTAACGTAGCCGCTCAAATCATTCAGACTCCGTAGAGTTCCATTCAAAATACACAAGAAGGATAGAACAATAGAAGGAGAGAACAACAGAAGAATATAAGGAACTTATTTAGTGTTTTCCAGCTAAAACAAACTGGACAAAACTGTAGGAAAGTGTTCCAGTATTACGCAGATAGTTGATCTATCACATTACAGTAGTGTTTCTGAAAACTGTCAGTGTTAACAAAAAGTCTGGAACTGGCTGATGTGTAATATTACAAGGCAGAGAAAGAGATTTGTTCCCAGGGATCATAAAAGAAGTTTTAGAAAGCTGCCTGGAAGAAATTGTTTTCGTGAGCGGGCACATTGATGAAAGTCATTACCCTCTTGAGTTCCAGGTGTCAGTTTGTATATTATCACTGCCGTACTACATGTAGTGAAATGCACTGTCCTTGATGAGTTTGGGGTTTTTGAGAGGCAAAAGCAGATCATCTTTTCTGTCAACCATGTTTCTATCAACTGCTATGTGTTTTTCTCAGCCTTGGGTTGGGCGTTAGAAATACCGGTTGAACATCAGTGTGGTTTTACTCATTTTTTGAATTTTGGAAGTTTTATTTAGAATAGATGTCTTTATTACATGCTCTTCCCTGGAGAATGGAAATTAAGACAATGAAGAAGATGAAATGGATTCCAGTTGAAGGCGGTGCAGTTTTCTATAGCTACTGCGGAACTTTTCCGGCTTAGGTGTCATATGCAGCATTTGAATTGATACACACCAATGGTTTGGACCACAGTCTGAAATTGTGCCACTTATACTGATCTGAAGGAGATTAAAAAAAAAAAGATTTGAAGTTTGCACCAGAGCAGGCACTGGGAATTCTGAATTCTCTTCCTACTTATGCCACAGTATGCTATATTATTCTGAGCAATTTACTGCTCTTGGGCATGCCTGAGTTTTTAATCTGAAATAGTTTGACCGTCTTGGTTTGTTGAAATCTATTACCTACCTCCCACCTCCTAACCAGACATATAAGTTAACCAAAAAGCTTCATAATTCCAACATAGTAAAGTGTAGGTCTAGAAATTAAGCTTATATTGTTAGGAATGTCTTGAAACATGATGTGTCTGATACAAGTAAAAATTTAGTTACCTGGTAGAATAAAGCTTCACTTAAAAGTTTTGTGTTTTGGGTTTGTTTTTTTTTTGTCTTTGGAAAAGGTAAGGAGAACAGGTCAAACTGTTCTGTCCTGCAGCTTGAACCACTTTTACAATCAAGTCAGCTGAACAACTGGAAAAAAAAAATCCTCCAGCCAAATAAGAGAATTGTCAGTTATCTGACAATTTTACGTTTCGAGTAATTTCATTGATGCCATTGGAATTGTACTGTCTAAAACCTGATGTAGTTATCAGTATTTTTATGAGTTTTAAGGGAAAGGAACCTTCTGAACAGATTTTGGAGCTGTAGAAAACAGATCATAAAATCAAAGGCTGCACTAGGCCCTTTTGTTTAAGGGACTTTTTCAGTCAGAGTAGAAATTTTTTGTATGAAAGTGTTTTTTAGTAAGAGTGGTACACTAAGTATAGCAGAAAGATCTTAGTCTTACAGACCATGATTTATTTTTGCTCTTCTTCATCTTCCATTATAGTTTATTCACAGCAAGCTTTTACCCTGAAAAAAAACAGTAATTGAATTGGTGTTGAAGAGAAAGTTGACACACATAAATAATAAAAGGACAGCTTATGTCTCTATATATTTCAGATGCATTTTCATTGTGACCAAAGGCTCTAAAGACACAAATAGTAAGTTTCAGCTACTTCCTTCAAAATTAATTTATTATACCATAATCTTTGTTTATGATACAGGCAGAATAGCTAAGTAAAATCAAATAAATCAGAGTCTTTTACCATTATAACCTGAAGCACTTTATAGTATTGTATTTTCTCTCCCTTCATGAAATTTTAGGCACACAATTTAGTACACTTGAGATACACCTAATGAAAATAAGACTTCTGTATTGCTAATGAAAGCTAAGAAGACCAAGTATTTACATCATTTACTGAGGAGATGATAAGGATTGTTTGGGGTTATTCTGACTCTAGTAATGATACCGCATGATTTCTTTCTGAAAATGTCATCTTCACATATATAGACAAATTACAAGTGCTATCACCTGTGTTTTGTATTTGCTGACTCATGAGCTATTAAGTGCACTTAATGGGAAGGATGTCAGGAAGACAGCAATATGACCACTGCCAGGGCATTAACTATAGGTTGGGGGTTGTTTTGTTAATCCTTTTGTGTATAGGTTTTGTTTTAATTCAGTACACACAGCCTGATCCTGCTTGCCATTTATTTCAAGAGGAGTATGACTGAGACCCATTGTCATCTCTTTCTGTGATTTCAGAGTTCCTTTTTTGCTGATTAGTGCAGAGATTTTAATCTGCAATTTTATTTACAACAGTCAGAGCGGTCTCAGTGGAATAAGGGAAGCTCAGGGGGACAGAGCAGGTTCTGCAAAGTTGTTACTTGATGTTGCGTGTACTTTAAACTGCACTACAGCTAGCTTTTTGATTAAAATACTGAAAGCACATAAACCACCTACTACTATGCTCATCGATACTGTGATGTTTGTCACAGTACAAATAAGGAGAAATTTGTTTTCCTTCATGATTAAGTCAACTCCCAGTATATTTTTCTTGGGTGAAATATAAAAGAAGGGTCCTATGTGTATTTGTTTGTGTGCCAGTTTCAAAACAAAGCCTTATCCCTAGACAGAAATTAATGTGTCAGGCATTACCCAGAAGAGTATTTATAAGAAGCAGCTGAAGAATTAAGGGAACAGCAGAGTTGTGTAAAGCAAACAAAGGTACGCTGTATGATTAAATTACTGCTTGATGTGCTGTTCTTAGACAGCTTGTTTGCCACAGAAATCCAACCATTATCTTCCTATTTTTTGTGTTGGTCTGATTTTAGTGTTCCCATGAAAAGCTGATGACTTTAATAAATAGTGGAAACCAACACAATAGGAAGGCAGAATAGAGAATTCATTATCTATGTGTCAAAAGCTGTTTCATGGATGTGGGTGGTTTCTACATCAAGTAGTGGAAGCTCAGGAATATAGGATAATGTCATAGCAAAAATGTTGTTTTTCCCAGTACAATTTCTCATTGTTTCTTCATAGAATGAATATATTCATGCAATCTTCTACCCAGATTTGAGGGGACCTCTTTTGCCTTCTGAATGCCTTTATTAGGTAACATAATGCAACGCTGCAGTATTATTTTCTATGACCTTTCTTAGTCTGTAGTGTTTGGGTTTTTTTCTCATTTAGTGAACTCATACATTTCCCTGCAGATAGCTTAAGGAAGCATTTAATTTTAAGCATTTATTTGGTTAATAATAGCACTGATATAGGAGAAGGAGTAGGTGGCTATGATTTTACTGAGTGAAAATGTTCAATTTCTGCAAACTGTTCTACATTATCAAGTTGCGCTATCATCTAAATACTTTTAAATAACTTTTATGCTGGGACTAGGAAAGGAAGGACAACTGTTGATAAAAGATATGGGTTTTTTTGCTCCTCCAGAATGTTACCAATTTTTCTTCAGAGGAATAAAGTGTTACAATAACAAGGAACAGGATGCATTGTCTTTCTAATGTGTAGAAATGATGGAAGGAAAAGTAGGAAAGCTGTTTAATGTTTCTGTTGCATTGGTACCTAGATAATCTGTGCTTTGCGAAAAGACGTGAAGGTTTCTGTTGTGGTTCTGCAATTATTTTTATTTTGCTGTGTTTTCAAGACCTCAAAAGAGTGACTTGTAAAACCATTTGAAAGTCATAGCTAGAGGCAACATACAACCTCATGCTAAAATAAAAAAGAACATTCCCTTGCCAGTGTTGTTCTTTGCCTGATGGTTTGGCTTATAGAAGATGGGGCCATTCTGGAGATCATGCTTTAAGTGACCTTGAGGAAGCTGTGAAAGTTATGCTTTAAGGTGCTGAAATGATGTTGAGTTTGTGTGTGTTCTCTCTCTTAAAATGAACAAAGGAGTGAATTTCCAGATTTATTATAAATTCCCTTTCTACAAATAGGTAAACTGAGGCACAAAGAAATTCGCCTGTCTGTTTTTCAAGGCGGAGGGAAAGCGTCAAAAAAGCGTTAGGAATAGAGCATCTAGATCCTCTGCCTTCTGTATGTAAGCAGTAGGCAGGCCACATTTAATGAAAGATTAAAGCTTTCTTAATCCATGATTTAAGAACGGCCATGCAGTTCTTGCATAGTAAAGTGATTCAGTAAATTGTGTCATTGGTGACAATTTGCTTACTGCACTTAAAACAATCCTTTTAGTTCACCAAAAAGAAAAAAGTTCCAAGATACTAATTCACCGGTTTCCAAGTCTGTTTACTTACCTAAGCACATATCCAAAACCATTTAGTTTTGAGATTAAGTTGGAAATCTCAGAAGAATAAACTTCTCTGTGGGTATTTCTGATTTCATTTACATTCAAAATGAGCTGACTATCATGCTGTGTAGAACCACGCTTTTCTTCATGTCTCAACTGGATTTTATGCAGGAGCTGTTGAGAAGTTAAAACAGAATTTTATAATTACCATGTTAGTGTAGCCCTAAAAGTAAAGCTTTTATTTCAGGTGGAGACATTTATTTCTAAACGGGCTCTGAAAAGGGAATTCTGTCTTATTTTTGTGGTGCTGCAAAAAATTATTATTTGCATTTAGGATAATCTATAGGGAAAGTACATTATTTTTGTATTGATATTAATGCAGTACAAACGGTCTTATTAACCAATAGGATTACTAATGAAAGCAAAAAATTGGCCTTCCTCACGCACACACACAAAAAAGTGCTTTGCAGAGAGTACTCTGCCAGAAAATAGCCCCTGCCAAATTGTCCCTCAAAACTGAGCAGCTTATTCTCATGTCTCATTTGTATCTCAGGAGGTGCTCTCTCAATGTTGTGCTCAAGTGTGTACATGCCATTGATGTTATAAGCACCTGACTGCCACTTGACGTGTAAGACTTTATAGTTCATAATTAACCAAAAGTGTAAATTATGTAAATGGTTCGTTCCTGGAAGTCCACTATTCTTGTAACTCAGCCATCTAATTAATCTTTGTTGAACAAAGAAAACAAGGGGACTATGTCTGAAATTGTACTGAACTAGTGGAAATGAGATACACTTTAGCATCTTGCAATGAAGCTGAAACAGCTTGATAGAGGAAAAAGGTGGTGAAAAGCAGGTGCTTTAGATGGTGATTCAGCTGAGAAAGCAGAATCAAAAACCAGCAATTGATTCACTAACCATCACAGTATCAGTCCATTCAAGAGGCTTGTGAAGATCCCATTGCAGGTCTGGATCAAAGGAGCTAAATTAAAGCAGGCTTCCTGGAAAGGAGTGAAAGAGAAAAGTAGCATTAGGGAAAGTAGGAGGGCATCTGAGTCCAAGAAGAGCATTGATTCTGAATTTTTCATTAGTCACGTGACTTTAAAACCAAATTACATACCTATTGTGGCATTAGAATTCTACATATTCCTTTATGACTCTTTCCAAATTACAACATTCTCTTGCTGAATGTGCTGTTTAATAACAGATTCCTGATGCTATGCACCCAATTTATCATTTTTTTTCTCTTAAAACTACAAGTAGTTCCTTATTCTAAGTAAAGCAGTTTACAGTGGTTGCTCTTCAGTAACAATACTGCCCAATTACATCAAATATTTCATCTGCTATGCTAAGAAAAGAGAAATATCAGGGTATCATGAATATCAATTATGTTATAACACTTGGTGAATGGCAACTTTTTAATGGGAACCACATTATGCCTTAATGTGAGCCAATTTTACAGTGCATGTAACTGTAAAATCTTTTCCCTCTTTCCAAATGAATTGTATCTTCTGTTTCATGAGTACAGTGTGACAATAGCTCTTGCAATGAAGACGGCAAAAGTGCAATTTCATATAGAATAAATGTGTGTCTTAGGATTCTTTGAGAAGCTACCTTTTAATTTTTTTCCCTGAAAATATTTCATTTTCTGCCAGTAGAATATTTTATTTTGGAGACAGTAATTACTTTCAAAGCGTCTGTCAGTATTTTCCCAGACTTTAGCATGTGCATATTAGAAGTGTTTATAATGAAGAGATAAAAACATTTTTAATGCTAAGCTAGACAAACTATGCAAACTGTTGAACTTGAGCTATACAGCCATTTTATGAATAAAGTAAACTTACTAAGGCTACATAATTATTTTGCTCACCTTATTGATATAACCGATTGAATTTTGTGTTTGAAAAGGCCTTTTCTAGTCCTTAGAATAAGAATATATTTCAAACTTCCTTAAAATGTAGTAAGGAATGACTGGAAGGTCTTCTTACCTGCTTAAGTTGCAAGGTTTCAATGGAGAGCAAACCAGTGAAGCTTTCGTTTTTGTGAATAACCACCAGGAGTCAAAAGCAATTTAATAACAGTCCACTTATTCCCTTTTCAGACACACAGGAATATGCAACAGTCTGAAAAAAGTGTTGCGTGTTTTATCGTTGTCAAGTGAAGAGACCAAGTTTTTTGAGGTTGACAGATCTAGCAGCAGACGTGACAGTTCCTGATAGGAAGCCAGGGCAATAGAGAGATCATGGGTATGTTGAGGCTGAATCAGGTAGTGTGATTCACGACCTCTGAGAAGACGAATTGTTAGGGTGAAGGACCTAGTGAATAAAGTCCAGTCCTGGAAGTAGATGGATGTATTTGGGAAAGAAAATCAAGTAGAGTGCAATACCTGCTTCCTGTTGCTCCTGAAAATGTTTCTGTGCATTCATGTTCTTTTTGGACTTCTAGGAAGAAATACACCTTTTTGGGGGTCTATTGGGATTATTTTTTGGAGATGTATGAAGACTACCTAAGGCAAAACCATCACAGTTGTGGCACTTTTTACAGTCTCAGAGGTATGTTGACCCTGTAGCCTGTGAAAGTCTGACAATTCCTGCTGCAGACATATAATCAGTTCCTAATCCTGAATGTACCAGGGTGCAAGGGAAACAGTCAGTATGCATGACAAATGGCTAAAATATAGAACTGCATTTTGTTGCATCACTTTTTTAAAAAACAAAGCCATATACATCCCATACAACCTCCTAGCAGCAGTTAGCTGCACAGTTAAAGATCCTCAGACTTCCAGTGCAGACTTCCATTACTGAAGGTGAAGAAGTGTAGACAGATCAGCCAAAGAAGAGAGAAACATCACATGTCTTTCTATAACTATTAGAAACGTGTAGTGATTGATGGTTGAGATTCTTGCTTTCTTTCATTTAAGAAATTGATCAATGTTAGTGGTGGGTAGAGAAACTAAGGCAACAGAGTTGATGTGTTCAGTTTGAAAGGGATTATGACTACATTAGGAAGTCTATAGTTCCATCCATAAAAACTTGAGATGTTTCTCTGTTTCTAATATAATTAATCAGGTGCAACCTGTTATTGAACTCCTTTGCAAAATATTTCTTCAGAGTTAAGGCTTTGTGTAGTGCAAAGAGCTTAGAGTATACCAAAATATAAATAACACTGAACGAAAAAAGGTGAAGTTTAGCTTTCATCCACTTTTGGCATCTTGTCAAGTATTTTGTTCTCAAAGATAAAAGACATAATAAATTTTTTTTTCTACTCTAACTTCTAGCTAAGTAGTACCAAACAAAGTGGCCAGTTCTGCCCAGGTCTAGTAAATCTGTCCTCATGTTGGATTGTTAAGAGAGTATGTATAAAATTCAGAGATCAAACCACAGATCTTACTTGTATGTGGATGAACTTCTGAGGTGTGGAATTTCAACACATACAAAAAAAGCTTGGAAATGTTTTTCATCTTATATTTGAAGAAATGGAAGTTTACTTCCTCTTCTTGTTTTGAGTTTTAACATACAGAACAAATATTGTTCTGAAATTTCACAATCATTAAATGTTTTAATTTAAATTGTTTAAAAAAACAAACAAATAAAACCTTGCAATGTTGGTCAAAATGTTGTAAAAATTAATTGCATCACTTTTCCAGATATTTTGTGATTTGTTCATTTGTTTGGTATAGCCATTTTTACACATACTTGCTTCTCATAGTGTGTCATAGAATATCTTTTGCAATTGCTCAGTAAAGAAAAACATGGATAGCTGAATAAGCTAGGACACACAATGAAGCCCTGCAACTGAAAAAAAGGAGATAAAATTGGATGAAAAAAAAAAGAAACCCATCCACACAGCTATATAGGCTGATAAAAATGAAGTTAGATCCTTTGTGACTGTTTGAAGAGCTACCAAGAGGCTTCCGAGAAACATTGATTCTGGTTTGCACTCTGATGGAAATACCCAGAAGTGGTGTCTGTTGAGTTGTGTGATGGGTTAACAGAAGTAGTTTCTGTGTCCAAATGTGTTATGGCACGATTTTTTTGCAGTAGTACCAGTCGGCAATGTCACTCCGTATACTATATACTGTTCCTGATTTCAAAACTTGCTCTATAATTCTCAGCGTGCCTGAAATCAGAGGGGTCGGGATTTTGCTGTGAGAATAACCTCAAGGATAGCTGAAGAAAAAAGGAAACTGAAAGTTTGGGGGAAGTGGGGTGTAAAAATCTCAAACTCTTGAAATGAAAGAAAAAAACCCTGTTTCAGTAGAGTAGGATTTTATTCCCGAACTGTAAAACAAACCAAAGAATTAAATAGGAAGTTTAATATACAATGATATTGGGTTAGGAAAGGAGACGATACTAAATCAGGAAGCAGCACGTCCACCAATTGGTACCTATTAAATATACTTAAAGTTTTCATTTTCTGGGCACACAACACACAGTATCTTCTTTTATTAAAAAAAAAAATATTCTTTTAAAAGTTAATATGCAGTCCACTGCAAGATGAAAACAGGAAATATTTTTGGAAAAAAAAGTGGAAAAAATAGTTGGATAAGTAAATAAAGAGCATACAAAATATTAATTGCCTGTGAAAAGAAAATTATTTATTATTGTTAGCAGTGTAATGAGTCATCTGAAATGTTTATACTTGTACAGTTCTTATTTTCTGGGTTTTTTTTCTTATTTTTTTCCTCCCTCCCTCTTGTTCTCCCTATGAGGGATTATCACACTGGTGGCTTACTGGTGCTGGTTTTCTTTGCTTTACATTCAAATTTTTCTTCATGACCATCTAGCCTTCTTAAAAAAATTGGAGTCCAAACAGGATTTGAGTGATTGAGTGTAAGTTTATAAAGCAGATAATTAATATGCACAATCACTATATGTAACCAGATTTAATATTCAATACACCATATTCTTACAAGCCATATATGTATAGCATTTGGCTCTGTTCTCTGGTTGAACCATACCATGTATGCCAACATTTCTTGTAAATCAAGATGCAGTATGATTAAATTACTTGACTCATTCTTAATCCAGTAACTCGATCACTCTGATACTGACAAAACTGGTACTTGATTCTTGCCTAAGCTGTAAATCAGATTCCACAAGCATGAGAAAGAGATTGCTATGGTTATGCAAGAGATTAACACTGTGATTCAGTTTCATAAATTAAATTTTCTAACTGGATAAAAAGACAGTTTTCCAAACTGCAAAATTACACTGTCTTTGTCTGCCACTTTCTCACTGTTTGGTTGTAGGCTTTGAATCTGGTAGAACGTGAATGTTGCATTACAAGAAAGGACTGTCGTATGTAAAAAGTTTGTATTCAACCCAGCTGCCTAAAAGCTCCTTAAACGCCTATGAATTTAACTAGATTCTATTTGTGGTTCAGTATCAGTACGTTGTGTGGAAGTATTGCCTTGTAAACCCCAGTTTACAGACTATTTCATTGTCTTCCTCAATCCCATTTTCTTTTAGCATTAGTGTCCTCCTTTGAACCTTTGATGATGTGGTTGGATGTTACTTACCTTCTACCCTTGAGCAAAGTGGTTGGTTTTACAAAGAGATGTCCATGATCACCTTTGACAAATGGCTTTAGCCTCATGTGATATGCTGGGATCCAATGAGACTTTCCTGAGTTCCCTTAGTTAGGAAATAGTCACCTATTTTTTGGCCATATAATTCTTAATGCAAGAATATTAGGGAATCCTAATATTATATCCCTACTATACCAAAGTGAACTTTGTCTGTTACCTTATTTCCTATGGACTCCTAACTGCATCTAAGCACATTACAGAGGAGCTGTATTAACAGAGGATAGGTTCAGTTTTTGACATTCTTCCACAAAAGAACCCTAAATTTGCTGAAGGCAGTAAGTGCCCTTGCTAGTGTCTTCCTTGTACTTGAACACAGCACAAGAAGAGACTGCACGAACCAAGGAGCCTTGAGAGTCCAGGAAAAGTCAGGGGCATGGAGTGTGATGGATTGCATGATCTCCATGAGAGCAGATGTCCTGAAGCTTGCTGCTGCTAGTGGGAATGATGTAGCCCCAGTCTCCATCTAGAAAGGAAAGTTTCCTGGCAAGGGCTTAAAGGTAGTAAGAAGCCTGGATTTTGTGATTAAACTGCAGGTATTAGTTTGTCTGGGTTCGGGTTTAATCCAGTGTATGGAGCCACTGAAGCAACAGACATTGCTGGAGAACTCATAGTCTTTCAGTGTCTTACCACAGATTTGCCTGAAGGTATAGCAGTTTTATTCCCACAGTTAACTGAGAAAAAAAAATCCAGGTGCAAAAAAGAACCACAAAATAATCCTCTAATATACCTGGGCAAGTGTAAAGCGGAGTAACAGGTTCTGCTGAGGGATTCTTGCACGCAAGGTAGATTGATGTGGGTGTTGAGACATGACTGCCAGTCATCTGCTTTTGATGTCATGAAGTTAAATCTGGGACAGGAAGAGCACGGTCACATTTAAGTTAGCTTGTAGAGTCATTTCATAGCACTTCCTTAGCAAAATGAGTGGCTGCTTCAGTTTTTCATCCATGAATGTGTAACAGAGGATGACAGAATATTCAAAGTCCTCTCACAGAACAAATAATACCACATTTGAGAATACGTTTACTTATTTCAGTGCCCTGTATTGGTGGTTTATATTATATCAATTTGGATTGAGGATATCCAAATCCAGATACATTCTTGCTCTTTATGTGAGTGAGCAGCTAGAATGTATTGACTTCTGTCCAGGGGCGGATCAGGAGTGAGTTGAGAGTTTGTGGGTGCGAATTAAGGGGCAGGCTGGCAGGGGTGATACTGTTGTGGGTGTCTATTACAGGCCACCGGATCAGGATGAGGAGGGTGATGAGGCCTTCTACAGGCAGCTGAGAGCAGTCTCGCAAATACAGGGTCTGGTTGTTGTGGGGGATTTCAACTACCCTGATATTTGCTGGGAGGCCTACTCAGCCAGCCATCCTCAGTCCAGGAGGTTCCTCCAGTGCATTGATGATAACTTTCTGATGCAAATGGTGGATGAGCTAACTAGGAGAGGAGCGCTGCTGGATCTTATCCTTACTAACAAGGAGGGTCTGGTGGAAGAGGTGAAGGTTGAGGGCAGCCTTGGTTGTAGTGACCATGAGATGGTAGAGTTCAGGATCTCATGTGGCAGGAACAGAATAGCTAGCAGAATCGCAACCCTGAACTTCAGGAGGGCCAACTTTGGCCTTTTCAAGCAATTGTTAGGGGAAATCCCATGGGACAGGGTACTAGCAGGTAAGGGGGCCCAAGATAGTTGGTTAGCATTCAAGGACTGCTTCTTCCGAGCTCAAGATCAGAGCATCCCAGCAGGTAGGAAGTCAAGGAAGGCTACCAGGAGACCTGCATGGTTGAACAGGGAACTGCTGGGCAAACTCAAGTGGAAGAAGAGGGTGTACAGATCATGGAAGGAGGGGCTTATATTCCAATTGGGAGGAATATAAGTCTGTTGTCAGAGGATGTAGGGAGGCAACTAGGAAAGCTAAGGCTTCCTTGGAATTAAACCTTGCAAGAGAGGTCAAGAACAACAGAAAGGCCTTCTTCAAATACATTGCAGGTAAAGCCAACACTAGAGGCAATGTAGGCCCACTGATGAATGAGGTGGGGGCCCTGGAGACAGAGGATAAAAAGAAGGCGGAGTTACTGAATGCCTTCTTTGCCTCTGTCTACACTGCTGGAGGCTGTCCTGAGGAGCCCCGGACCCCTGAGGCCTCAGAAGAAGTCAGGATAGAGGAGGAATCTGTCTTGGTAGATGAGGGCTGGGTCAGGGACCAATTAAGCAATCTGGACGTCCATAAATCCATGGGCCCTGATGGGATGCACCCGCGGGTGCTGAGGGAGCTGGCAGAAGTCATTGCTAGGCCACTCTCCATCATCTTTGCTAAGTTGTGGGCAACGGGAGAGGTGCCTGAGGACTGGAGGAAAGCGAATGTCACTCCAGTCTTCAAAAAGGGCAAGAAGGAGGACCCGGGTAACTATAGACCGGACAGCCTAACCTCCATCCCCGGAAAGGTGATGGAGCAACTTGTCCTTGATGCTGTCTCTAGGCACGTCAAGGATAGGGGGATCATTAGGGGCACTCAGCATGGCTTCACCAAGGGGAAGTCATGCTTAACCAACTTGATAGCCTTTTATGAGGACGTTACCCGGTGGATAGATGATGGTAAAGCTGTGGATGTGGTCTATCTCGATTTCAGTAAAGCGTTTGACACGGTCTCCCACAGCATCCTTGCAGCTAAACTGAGGAAGTGTGGTCTGGATGATCGGGTAGTGAGGTGGATTGTGAACTGGCTGAAGGAAAGAAGCCAGAGAGTGGTGGTCAATGGGACTGAGTCCAGTTGGAGGCCTGTGTCTAGCGGAGTCCCTCAAGGGTCGGTACTGGGACCAGTACTATTCAATATATTCATTAATGACTTGGATGAGGGAATAGAGTGCACTGTCAGCAAGTTCGCTGATGACACAAAACTGGGAGGAGTGGCTCACACAACGGAAGGCTGAGCAGCCATTCAGAGGGACCTGGACAGGCTGGAGAGTTGGGCGGGGAGAAATTTAATGAAATATAACAAGGGCAAGTGTAGAGTCCTGCATCTGGGCAAGAACAACCCCATGTACCAGTATAAGTTGGGGACAGACCTGTTGGAGAGCAGCGTAGGGGAAAGGGACCTGGGGGTCCTAGTGGACAGCAGGATGACCATGAGCCAGCAGTGTGCCCTTGTGGCCAAGAAGGCCAATGGCCTCCTGGGGTGTATTAGAAGGGGTGTGGTTAGCAGGTCGAGAGAGGTTCTCCTCCCCCTCTACTCTGCCCTGGTGAGGCCGCATCTGGAATATTGTGTCCCGTTCTGGGCCCCTCAGTTCAAGAAGGACAGGGAACTGCTAGAGAGAGTCCAGCGCAGAGCCACGAAGATGATTAAGGGGGTGGAACATCTCCCTTATGAGGAGAGGCTGAGGGAGCTGGGTCTCTTTAGCTTAGAGAAGAGGAGACTGAGGGGTGACCTCATTAATGTTTATAAATATGTAAAGGGCAAGTGTCATGAGGATGGAGCCAGGCTCTTCTCAGTGACATCCCTTGACAGGACAAGGGACAGTGGGTGCAAGCTGGAACACAGGAGGTTCCACATAAATATGAGGAAAAACTTCTTTACGGTGAGGGTGACCGAACACTGGAACAGGCTGCCCAGAGAGGTTGTGGAGTCTCCTTCTCTGGAGACATTCAAAACCCACCTGGCCGCGTTCCTGTGTGATATGGTCTAGGCAATCCTGCTCCGGCAGGGGGATTGGACTAAATGATCTTTCGAGGTCCCTTCCAATCCCTAACATTCTGTGATTCTGTGATTCTGTGATATGTTTAGGCAGTGTACTTTTGTGCATGGAAGTCCTCTTCTGTATCCAGTCATAGTTGAAAAAACAGAAGTTAAGGCAAACACAAGAACCAAAAGACTAAAGCAGTGAAAGAATATTTTAAAACTTAAAATATACTGGCATTATGAGGCAACCATGTACAGCAGGTTTATTATTTGTAATTTAGAGATTTAAAGTCCATCTGTCTAAAATTTAGTTTGCACAACTGTCATACTAAAGAGCGTGTTCCCATTTGCTTGCTTTACGCCAGACCACCCAAGGATTTCCAGTTATTTTTAAAGAGGAGTCGCAGTGGATTGACAGTGGGAAGAATGTAGGGATGCTATTCTTTTCATTCCCTTCACCCTTCCCCTCCCCGCCACCAAATCAAAGACAATGGTTTCACTGTGGACTACTCATTGAATTCTCTTAAATCTGCACAGAGCACAAATGCAGGCATTCAGAAGCTTCTGAAACCTTTCAGTTATTCTTGGCCTCTCCTTTAAGTTATAAAATTTACTTTTGATTGTGATAAGATGCTCCAGCATATATTTAAAAAAAAAAAAAAACAACTTGCTGATCAAATACTGTCAGGATGAATGTATAGAATTACTCACGCAATATATGCACAGCCGTGAATGTTTCACCGTTTTTGGGATGCCATCTTCTAGGACTATAACTGTATCAGACAGAGCGCTGAACCTGCTCTTCAAGAAATATTTGTCATTTGAGCTGTTAGAGAATCCTTCTTAGTTGTATAAAACCCGCAAGAAAGAGTTAGGCAGGTCTAATTCCAGCTGGGAGAGGAGAGTCAAAGACATTTATTTCCAAGAGCTAGCTTATTATAGAACAGTGTGAAACCTAAGGCTTATTTCAGGAACTTACTGAGTTTTGCAGTTTATCTGTTATATAGTTAGGGTCATGTTTTCGTCTTATTTGTTTATTCAATTTTTATTTCTGGAGCACAGCAGAATCTATGTTTTAATCTTTTATTTTTTTGAACTCTCATCCTGATCATTCTAAAATGTAGTTGTATTGCATTCAGTAGCTCAATATTAAAACATGTAATGCGTGTATTTATTGAAAGAAATATGAAAATGTATGAAAATATCTAATTGTGTATACTGTTTGGATGGAAAATTAAAGATGATAACCCCTTTTCACCATTCAACAGAGCGTGAAAGAGCAAGAGAGATTCAAAAACTTCATTAATTGCTGTAACATGACGTTACAAGCCACCTGCACTTCAAAGAATTTACAGTGAAGCAGATGGATTGATGAATATGCCATCAAAGATTTTGAGAATGTTTGTTTTAAAAATAAACTGCTTTCTAAGTCATTGACAATCAAAGCATACAATTTACAAAAATGTCACTGCTCTTTTTTTCTTGTATCCTGCATACTTTTAAAAAACATATCCTTGTTTTTGGGAGTGGAATTCAGAGATGACATTTTCATAAGCAGTAGATTTAAAACAATCTTCATGTCATAAGAAGATTTATAACCCCTTATGTTTCATGCATGTCTAATAACTGAGGGCAGGAGTGGAGTGTTAGTGTTTTTTTACTTTGGCTGTGTGGGTCTGGGGCTCACGGAGCTGCGGAATTAGTCCTCTTGACTAGACTGAGTAGCATGACAGAATGCTGTATAAACTTAGCTAACATAATAATAATAATAATCTACACTGACAATTTTACAAAATTCTTAGTTTTTATTCACTTTTCAACAGAAAAGGTGGAAATTTGTACCACAATAAGTGACTTTATGATTAGTAAAGTCTTACTCATCAGAGGGCCTGGGAAACAGAAGTCTTGAACTGAAGTCACCTTATTGCAGAGTTGTGGTTGACATCCTAAGTCCAGTCATTCCAATAACAGAGGTATCATTATTTGTATGAGGTGGGGGAGATATTATTGTTCAGAACTAAATATCAGATATCAGGGACATTGCAGAGGGAAAATAGTAGCATTTCTCTTCTTTTGAGTGTAGACATTGCTACGTGTTCTTTTTCTTCTAGAATAGATTGATTTGTCAAAACTTCTTTCCATGGTTGAACATGGATTATATCAGAAACTTTCTGTTAAGTTACTTTTGGACTGACTTTCAGTGTAAATTTCCCTTTCATCAACTTCATTTACTAAAACCATTATAAACAGAAAAACTGCTAATTTTTTGATCTATTTTAGTACTGTGTTATAAGGCCTACTAGATGAGTTGTTCTAAGAGAGTAACTGAGATGCACGTTCTTACTTCAAAAAATAATTTCTAATTCTGCAGCTTGATTAGATGTTGATTGCTTCATAAAGTCCTTTCCTTGTAGAAGGAGAGTGAATGAATATCTCAACTTCAGTTACAACAAAATAGAAGTAAGGTTATTTATTTGTTGTGAAAAATATCTGAATGTGAAAAATAGTGAAAATTATCTAAGTCTACTAGAAAGAACAAAAAGTTGAAAAAGAAATTAGGGAAAAACCCTAATTATGGTCATTTTTATTTAAAACATTTTCTGTGCAGATGCTTGAAACATTTGAAAATGGGAATCAAAGGAAGGGGAAACACCAGAGAAAGGGCATGAAAGAAGCAGCATTTAAATTTAAATCTTTATTAATATTTACTGTGAGATGCATTAAGGACATCAATCAGGTTTTTTTTTTTCAGTCAGGTAGTGGTCTGCTTGTCTAGATCTCCACTTTCGTAAGGAAAATTCAACTGTAAAAGGATTGACGTCTCTGCGGATAGCAGGGCAATTTAGTCTACAGACTGAGTCACTTTCTTGCTTTAGGAAGAAAGAGAAATATAAAAGACAAAGATTCAAAGAAGATGAGGAAAATGGAAATACAGCTGTGTTTTGTCAGATTTGAGTTCTCCAAAGTTTAAAATGTATGATTTCACTGTGTCCTTCCAAGTGGTTTCAATTGACCTTCGTATGTGGAACTCGAATCATAATAGACTAAATATTTACTGAAGTCTTCAGTGATGAGTATTTGAACAATGCTGCTTTTTTTTCTTGCAATACCAAAGAATAGGAATACCAAAGAAGAAGAAATAATGTGCTAAATACTGACAGTGTATATGAAATACTTAACGGTGTAGGAAGTGTCAGAGAAAATGTTCTTTTTTTTTTCTGTTTGTCGGGGTTTTTTTTCGTTGTACATTTTATCACTGTGGTTGGAAGGGGAGAGGGGAAAATGAAATAAGAAAAACTTACTAGCTTAAAGAGATCTTTATACGCAGAAAAAAAACAAGTTAGTTTCATTAAGTTAACATTTGCTAAGCAGGAATTTCCACTTTCACTGGAAAAGAAAATGAAGGCATGTACAAATCAAAAAGAAAGATTGAAAGCCATTCTTTTCATTAAACATAGCATTGTTTGTAAGACATCACTGTTTAGAGGCATCCTGGTCCTCGAGAGACTGGTGGGACTGTTAGACTGTAGATTTACAATGAAGTGTTTGTACCTGGTGCTTAGCCATACCCCAGCCACGACAGCCTGTGACATAACTGTACCCTCAGAAGTGGTTCCTTTTTTCTTGCATGAGCTACTCATACCTTCTAGGTTACTAGATGGAGTGCTAACTGCAGTAAAAGGTTGTGTTTCTACTTTAATGGGAAATATTTGCCATTTTGCAATTTACAACTGTTGTCTATAAGCTACAATCTGCCTTACTGTTTTTCCTCCTTCTCCTAAAGACAAGAAGGTAAAATAAGCTTTAGTCAACTATTACTGCCTTTCCATCTTCCTTTATACGAAATGTGATTGAGATGTAATCACTGGACAAGTGATTGTTTTTGTAATGGGTAAAATCTGTCATTTGCATTTGGCTAGGTTTCATTAATATTATACAGTGTATGTCAAAGTAGATGTTAGGATGATATGTGTCTTTTAAATACCTAAGATACACAGAATTTGGTGAAATAACCATCTCTAAATAGGGTAGCACTTCTGTTTCCCCCTGATTGGTAGTATCTGAAGTAATAATACAAATTAAAGCATGCCTCTGTGCAGTTGGAGGAAATCTGAGATTCTAAACAACAACAAAATCCCTTTGTAATGCAGAGGTGATTGGAGAGGTTGGAAGGCACAAAATATGGGGGGAGCATGTTATTTTTCTCTTGAGAAAGAGGGAGTTGCTTTCAGATAGCAACTTGCCCAGATTTCACTATCCTGTCAGTACTTTGGAGTGTCGTTCTAAAAGATGACTGCAGCTCAGATGTGGTAACTAAGTGCTTTGATGTCTCTGTTCATCCTTTGCAGATCATAATCCATTTTCCTCCTCGGATCACCTCAGACTGTGATGTTAATCAGCACAATTTATATTCGCTGTTTAGAAGAGAGTCTGGGTGGTGTTATAAATGTAACGGAGTCTGCTTAAGTAATGTGTGATCTTTTTATTTTGCATTTATTTCAAAGGCTTGCTTGCAAAAATGTTAAGTTTTTGGGGAAGATATTGTCATTTCAATGGTTTATCAGAATGAGATTAAAAGCACAGTTAATATTTTGGGGTTTGGTGGCTATATTTTGTGACAAACCATTAGCTTCTGTTGAATTCAGTTGTGTTGTAGTGCATAAAAACCCTTTTAGTTTGTTTTTCCTGCTGATTTTTTTTTATAATGCTGAGATCAAATATGTGATCTGGTCAAGCATGAAATTGTTTCTCAGTGTTGAGAGAGATGATTCAAATGGCGCAAAATCAGGAAAACTGGAGATTTTTTAAAGTGATGCTCAGAAATATAAGAGCACTAACTCATAAAGATAACACATACAAAGGTATGTGATGCTTGTTTGCTAAACTGTTAATATTAATAAACACTGTCTAACTGGGGCCCATGTTTAGCTTTGGCAATACCTGTAGCCATAGCCACAGGTGCAAGAACTGGTGTAGATCTTACGCCTTATGGCAACTGCCACTGACAAGCAATTAGAGTTCATTATGACTGTGCTTATGCTGTACTAATTAACATTCCTGTTGTGCTGGTTTCCTTGTTTGACCATGTGACAGACACAGGCCTGATGGACTCTATGAATAATCAGCTGAGGAATTGCTAGCTGCGGTAGAATTTGTACAAAATGCATTCAAACACAGATGTGATCCTATCTTCTTGCACACAGTATAAGCAAGATTGAACTTCCACAGGAATCCCTGTGAAAGGACAGTAGTAAATGCATAGGAGGGCTAAAAGAGAATAATCTTGAACTTGTTCATGCCCATAACCATTTGCTGCATTTCTGTGTACAAAGACAAGTTATAGTGATCAGATTGTAAGCCAGTCTATGACTGAATATATGATAAAAGTGGTTTATAGCTTGGTGCTCTAAGCAAGCTTTCCAAGTCGCAGATTCTCCAGTCTCCTCTTCCGACTAGAAGAAAAGTGCTGTTAAACTAAATGCTTTGTCTCAAATAAGCCATAACTGACTTTCCTGTTTTGGGACTTGTTGCTTCCAGTTTGGAATGGGAACCTTCTAAGTCATAAAACTGTCTTGATGAGCACTGTGGCTATGGTCAGATTGTGCCCCAGCTATTCTCTAATAAATCCCTGGCAACATAACACTTTTACATCTTGTAAAGGTCTGGAAGAAGACAGTGTACAAGGCTTGGGAGATGAAAATGAGATGAATGAACAGAACAAGTAGATGGACAAAGTTTGAATAATTTATTCTCAAGTGTTATGTTTTTATATATTTAATGAAATAGAACTGGGTTTTAGTAAATATTTTACAAGTTGTTTTTTTTTCCACATCAAGAGTTTGGTGGAATGCAGTGTTTGCTGTGACTAGAGACCAAGGAAGGGACAGGTGTCACAACTCAGTCATGATACAGTCAGATGGTGGACAATTACCTCATTGTGCTGATGTCTAGGGGCAGAAGCTCTCAGATGTGTGAGACATTTCCTGAGCAGGGTAATGCACTGCCTGTTGGTCATGACAGATAGTTTGGCAGTTTTATGGCCAGTATCAAATTGAATACATTAGGTTTTGAAAACACATTTTCATTTGAGTTCCTGCAAAGACAAAAGATATTAAATGGTTCTGACAAAGAACAAAAGACCCATTATATTAGGATCTTATTTGCCTCATATATTGCCTTTCTTCATTATTCATGTTTGCATTAGAGACAAATATGTCAAGGTGGAAGTTACCTATCTTTATTTTACTTTTTGTTCAGTTGCTAAGTGCCAGGTCTCTGGCAAAGGACAGTTTAATGAATAATGTATGAGAAACAACCCGAGTATGAGGATGTTATCCTTTGAAACAACTATAGTGGGAAGGATCATGGATCATTGAGTGCAATATCTTTGGCATACGAAGCCCCAAGTAGTTTATTGTGTATGTAATTAGGGAGGGGAAAGAATTCTTTAGTGCATCTGCTATCCTGGCAAAGTAATGGAGAAAGCAAGGACTATGTAAAATGCAAGTGATAACACTTTCTTTTCTCTGCCGCCTTTTCTCTGACTTCTCTCCTTAAACTGGAAGTAGAGTTAGTTGGGAATATTCTGGCAGAACAGTTTTTCTTCAGGACTTGCAGAAGCACTTGATTTCAAGAAACTTTCACTGCAACACAAGTGAGATTCTGGCCTAGTTCTCTGCCATTTTGCCTGGGGGCTACTGGGAACCCCAGTCACTGTATCCATGACCCTGAGTTATCTCTGCTGGACTGCTAACTTGCATATCACCAAGTCAGCAGCTTCTATGGCTGTAAAAAAGGAGGAGCCTGGAAGCCTTGAGGGCCTTGTGACAGGCACTGTTAAGGCTTGCAGTTTGCAGCAGAGAGCTCATACACGTTTCAAAATCCAAGCTCAAACTGGGGCAGTCTGTGTTTCTGGAGTCTTGACTTGGTGGGCTGACGTTTGGAGGCAGAGGGCAATGGCAGTGTGTTCCCCAAGTCTCTGGGAGCAGAAACATCAGCAACTTTCTTTTGCAAAAATGTAATCTTTTGATTTAATACCAATAGTAGCTTAAAATACTAAAACTTCTAGAAAAGGAAGATGAGCTTTGCCTTGCATTATATGTTTGTACTGTGCTATCTGTGTTACTGGATTTTGTGGTCTTCTCATGAGCCTCGAGGCCCTTTGACAAATATTCTTTATAATTTTGGATGATCTTTCCAGATTCTCCATAATTTTGGGGGAAATTAATCTGAGCAATGATTGTTGTCTATTAGTTGTTTCCCTACCCTGGAAGTGGCATTGGCATCACCATCCAACTCCTTTTTTTATGGGAAACTGATGTTAGGTGCTTTGTATGAAAAATTATCAACACCAGATAATTTGTGAATTACACAGAACTATCTGTAGAGGAAATGAAATGTAAGAAATGGAAAAATACTGACTGTTTGAGGGAAAACAACACAAGTGACAGCAGAGAGGAGATTTAAAATAATCGACCAACACCCCCCAGGTCCTTTTCCACCAGTCAGCTTTCCAGGCACTCTTCCTCAAGCCTGTAGTGTTGCATGGGTCATTTACAGTATGACTTTTTCATTTTTAGAGAGCAATCCAGTGCAATCTATCCTGTGATTGCACAGGGCTTGGGATCCTGCTGGTATTCCCCCAAGTGTATGTGCAGAGGACATTGCTGCTTAGTAGTGGAGAGAATACTTAAACAATACTGTCTGTGCAATTGGGAAGATTAATTTTATGATATTCATTGGCTAAAAGTGGTGATGAATATAACATACATCACAGGAGGGATATAGGGGAGGTTTCATTGAAGGATGGAAGTCATGCAATTAGTGTCATTGTGTTGAGAAATATTCTTGAAGTTAAAACTTCATCAGTTTATTAGAACTGAAAGAAAGTCTCCTCTCCAAGTTTGCCGGAGACCTAGCGTGGCTGCCACCTTATTGACACATCCAACTCACATAGCAGACTGGAGCAAGATGTCAGCATTAGGCAGCTGCAAACAGTTTTTAAAAATTAAAATTAATTTCTGTGTTATGAGGTAAACAATAACTTACACTTGCTGGAGATTAGGTCACATGGTGTTTTAAAAGTGTGTGTTTTGATATTCTGTTTTATACCAGCTAAAAAGGAGGAGCTTCAGAAATGTCATTTTAGCTCTAAAAATATATTCAGTTTTGTGGGTATAAGTGTGGATGGTCAAAACATTCAGGTATGCTTTTAACTGAAGCATCTGTAAAGTGTAAGACTATGGCATACAAGAAATGTTCAGTCAGTTGTGCTAAGAATTTTGTATAGAAAATTGACTTTACCACTTCAATAAGATACATATTGGTACATACAAAAAAGAAATATTGATGGTCTGAGAGAAATTTCTTTTAGATATCAAAAGACCAAATCTGAAAGATATCACACAGTATCTCCAGAATACAAGTCAACCAGGAGCGTGTATATTTAACTCCTACCTGACAGACTTTTGCCCAAAATGAAGGAAACCTTATTTGAATTGAATGGAAATCACTATCTCAGTAGGTAGTAATGCATCCATCTAACCTTGAGTATGTCACAGATTTTGCAGTGGTATATCTTACAACCTCTTATGATGCCATTCAATATGGGAAATGGTTTGTATCTTTTAGACATCAAGCTTAAAGTTAAAAAAAAAAAAAAAGCCTCCATAGTTCACAGCACAGAACAATTAATAAATATACAAAATGGCCAGCTACGCAAGGTAGATAGTTGGGTCACTGCCAAGAAAACATTTAGATAAATCTGCTTTAATTTCCTTAGATAATTCAGGTATAGATGCATGAATTAAATTAGAATTTATAATACAGTTTGGTTTTGCTTATGGTATAGTATTTGTCCAGGTGAACGACTGCTGAAAGAGGGAAAAAATGTGCAGTGCCTGCTTTATGCCCTCACGCTCCTTCCTTATCCAAGTTTAAATAATGTTTCTCCAGTTAAACCTGTCAGTTGTGTACCTCATTAAGCATAGGAACCAAAAAATGCACATATGCCACTAGTGTCCACTTTCCTTCAGAGATTTAGGGTGATGAGAAGATAAAAGGTCTGCCTACCAGATGGAGCTTGTCAGATTAGCGACTGGAGCAGCGTAAAGAGCACTGTCATATTGTTTTTTTCTTTTCCTTTTCCTTTTTTTTTTTCTTGAGACACAAAGCAATCCCTTTATAACACATGTGCATATTTTATGGGGTTTTTAGGAAGAGGAGGAGAAAAAAAGGCCTCAGCAGAAGGTTGGTGGTGGTTGTACCACTAGCAGAGTAGCCATTGCCTTCGGGCACTTTCCTGCTTTCTTCATAATAAGGAACATTAGCAACCAGTGGCTCAGGAAAGGCAGAGTCAAATAAGTCTCTTGGGGACAAGTAGGCCACATGAAGTGAGAGCCATTAGACAAAGCAATGAGATTACTGCTCCAGAAAGGGTTTACCACATATATTACCACATAGATTTTACAGGGCTGCCAGCTCACTCAACTTACAAATGTCAAACATGATTTAAGAGGTTATTATACTATCAAGAGAGAAAGAGGATGATTTTCTATCATCACTGAAATTTCTATTTCATTCTGTTGCACATACTGCATCTTGCAGAGTCCAATATAGCCAAATAACCCGCTTTTATCTTTAATAAGTGTTTCATGGCCCTCAAATTGGAAAAAACATTTTCATTTTATTTGTGTTAGAAAATTTATCTTCTCTCATCATATAACGGTGTGATAAATATTGCATATAAGTCAGATATTGAGAACTGGAAGACTTGTCTTTTGGACTGATTGTATATGTGTGCTGTATGTTGAAAAGGGCACGTAATCTTAATTACTGTGAAATTGGAGTGATATGTTTTAAAAGCAGTATGTGTTTTCCCATTAGGCTGTAAAGCAGTAGGGCTCTTTAAATAGATTCAGAAACTTAGATACACTTGTCCCTAGTTTAGTTAACTATATGAAGGTTTTATTGTAACTGATCTTTAAAGCAAAATGAGAAAAAAAATGTTTTTTCATTTTATACACCTGGGTATTTTTTTCTAGCTTAACAGGGACCTCTGTTGGGGTGTGCTTTTAATTGTATTTTATAGCCAGACATCAATTTTAAGCAGTTGCTTCAGTACTAGCTACCCTGGTATCATATTTTGCTTCTCAATAAGAATTAAAATTGATACTTATTAAGTACTGGCTGTTTTGTGCCCAGTTACTTTATGACTTCCAGCAGAGTTGCTAAATTATACCATACAGTGCATCCTTACTTCAATTTTTTACCCACCTAGAGTCCGTTGCAATATGGAGCAAAAGCTGATTTGTGTGATCTGGATATTTAAAAGGAAACCTTTTATTTTTCTCCTTTCTTCTTCTAAGGCATCTTATTTCAGCTTCTCTAAAATAGTAATGATTTCTCCAGACTTGGTTACCACATGTACAAATCACCCCCATTCCCACAGTGAGTGGGAATTTGTATTTATTTGTATAAGTCTGTAAAATGTAATATTGCTAACTTCTAATCTTCGGCTGACTCCAAGTACAGCAGTACATTGGAGCTTGTGAAGAATGATTGCATTTGCTGGAGTTTGGGGTAGTAGGTTTTAATCCTTGATATTCAGATAATACAGATTATTTTTTTCTTTTGTCTTAGCCCTAAAGCATTAAATTTACCCCTCTGAACTCACGCAGGTACATATGTACCAAGATTAAATTAAAACATTTGCAAAAAGCTTACTGCTGAATCTCTGCATGAAAAGCAATGCTGAATTGTTCCAAAATCACGACGTCTGTTATCTTCATCTGTCACTGGAAGTTTGAGAACCTTCATGTTGTAGCGGGCAAAGTGCCTAAGTTAGAAAGGAAGCAATCTTGAAAGAAATAAGAAAAATCACCAAATTGCCCATAGAAGTAGCTTAAGAGAGAGTAATAATTGGTCTTTCCCATCACCATTTTTCTACAAAAATTTTAAAAAATACTGTTTCAGACCTCTGGAAAGAAGTGTGTTTTCTTTATGAACAAAATGTTTTACATTATATGGAGTGTCAGTCAGCTGGAAAAATCCGTGTGCTTCATTCTTGTTAGAACTTGGTATGAAAACAAAAAACAGCAAGATGAAAATAAATTAGGACCGCAGGAATGAGCTAAGTGCTCTGTTTTATCCTGCTCCATTGATGTTGAATTCAAGTGGCATAAACATGGAAACCTATTTAAAAGATTGCTTGCAAGATATAAATTGCCTGCTTCATTTTGCTTGGGTGCTGAGGACATAACTACTTGAATAATAATGATATTTTTGCACTTGTATAACACTTTTTGTCTGAGCATTTCAAAGCACATTGTAAACATCATCACATGAACTGTGTCAGCTTGTAAATAAGATCTCAGCTTTACGAACTGCGATAGCAAGACAAAGGAGGAGAGTGCCAGTTGTGTTTTGTGGTAGAGATTGAGAAGGAACCCAGGAATCCTAGTCCTTGGTATCCTGCTGAATCATTAGAAATTATGCAGGTTATAACTATCTTTAACAACATAGGGTCCCCATGTGACTCCAAGGTAGGCACTATGTCTGAAGCATAAAGGGAAATACTTATGAGATAGATAGACTTTTACAGAATCACAGAATCAACCAGGTTGGAAGAGACCTCTGGGATCATCGAGTCCAACCATTGCCCTGACACCACCATGTCAACTAGACCATGGCACTAAGTGTCATGTTTTAGTATTGTT
Source organism: Nyctibius grandis (assembly GCF_013368605.1). Lineage (NCBI taxonomy): Eukaryota > Metazoa > Chordata > Aves > Nyctibiiformes > Nyctibiidae > Nyctibius > Nyctibius grandis. The sequence continues at coordinate 11,002,600 of NC_090659.1, read as the reverse complement.
TAGATTTACCAACTTATAAGTATATGTATTTCTCAAACTGTGTTGTTAAGGATCTTGTTGTTTCAAGGGAAAGCAATGAATAAACAATTTAAATATTCTCAGAAGGCCAAAAGATCTCTCATGAATTTTTACCTGGGAAAAGAATATAGAAAAACTCATCTGGCTTATAAAACTAGTTCATACTGGTTTTAAGTGAGGAAAATTCTTAATTTTTTTATAGGGCAACCATGTTTAATGACAACTTGCTTATTGATAGAAAAAAATGAAGTCATTTATGCAAATTTAGGATAAAAAAAAAAAGACTTGATAATTTATACTTCCTTAGTATTCCCAAATAAACTTGGGAGAAACACCAAATCATTCTCCCAGACTAAGGGAGAGAGCAGCCGGGTTGTCTCAGTGGTGGTGATGCAAAATGCATGGAGACACAACAAAATTAAGAACAAGCATATGGCATGATGGACCTTGTTGCATTTTAGATAGCTGCCAATTCGGGGAAGCTATCTGATAGTTTTCTGGTTTGTGTTTGGTTTTTAGGAGGAAGAGGGAACCTTTTGAATTTTTCTATGAGGTAGTGATAATCCAAAGAAAGGAAAGTAGAGCAGTAGTGAGACAGCAGTCTGGTTCAAGCACTTGGATACGGATGAAGATACAGTAGACAGACTCAATTTATTACATTCTTTGAAAAACATTTGTTTTCTTTTTTCTGTAGTTTGTCCTTTTATATGAAAACTTAATCTAACTGCATTGTAGCAGTTTGTTGCATGATGCTGGAGTCTGATCCCAGTTGAAACCCTTGGGTACTGCTGCAACAGAAACAATGATGAGGAATTTGTTTGTCAGGTTTCCCTTTGGTTTTAATTGGATCTGTCAACCCCTTTTAGCTGGAATAAACTTCAGAAATGGTGGTTAGGGGACTGTGTACGGTCAATAGCTTCAAGGGATAGATTCTTCTGTGAAGACTGGTATCATTCATTACTTGGCATTTTTGCTTAGCACACACTTCTGCAAATAGAACTTTTCGGGTTTTGTATTCTGGTTGTAGCAATTTATTTGTATGAAGTCAAAGAACAACATTATTATGGTATCTGTATATTCTGTGCACTACTTTCCAGACATTTACAGCTTTGTTTCTCCAAATTTGTTTGCCGTCAGGAATTGCCTTATGTTTGGGGGAAGGAGACTGAAAGGTCAATGGAAGAAACTGGGGAGGTGTTAAGTTATAGTTGGGGAATGTCCTTCCTTGCAGGGTTACTTTGTACTGTTACTTATAAGACAGCAGTTACTCCAATTAGTTTCTATTCTCTTTGAAATCCACTTTCATGCTTGGTTATATTTGTTGATCTGTGCTGACTTACTGTGTTTATTTATTTGTTTGTTTATTTTTACATCAGTAACATGCATTCTTTTATGGACATTTTTAAAAAAACTGTGATCAGGCCCTGATTCCACTGAAATAAATCACAAAACTCCCACCAGCTCAGCTGAACTTGGCATTTTACTCTTTTTCATGAATCCCCACCATGCCAGCTTCTGTGGTGAGGATGGTTACTGCTACTTCTTGCCCAATCAACTCAGGTCCCTGGTTTCTGTAGTACCATGACATTTGTTTAATGTTCGGTGCAGTAAACCAGGTCATTACAATGCTTTCGTTTGCAAGTTGCTTTAAAAAAAAAAAAAAAGGCAATTGTTGTATCTCAAGAATACCTATAAGCAGCAAGATAGATGAGGATAGGTTAGAGTTTTTGAGATTTTTAGATGCTTAACATCTCTGAGATTTAAATAGGATTAGACATCTAGGTAGGACATAAGTGTGTAATGAGTTTTGTGGATATATCCACAGCTTCCTACTATAGGGCTACATTATACCTTAGTGCATTTCTCCACCTCTAAAAGGACACATAGAGTCTTCAGTCATTCAGTTACCTAAACGTAGGCATCTGGTGACATTTGAGATGTCCCAGGATGTTGTGCACACTCTAGCAGGATGTTGTGCACACTCTAGCAGCACAAGTGTCTGTTGCAGATTCTCTTTTTTTTCAGCTAGCCCTGTCCTCTAGAAATGCCTCAGATAACCAGGGAACTGAGTCCCATCATTGGTTTAGGATGAAACTCTAGGTTTTGGACCCATACATTTAGGTGTCTAACTGTAGGTAGCAATGAGTGAGCTAGGTGTCTAAGTGCCCATTTTAAACAATGAAGACCTGGTCAACACAGTTAATGGACTCGGAAAGCTACTAGGTCTGTCCTGCTGTTCTGATGACACAGATTTTATTGACCACTTCTTCACTGCCTTGTAATTAGAGCTTAGGCACCTACCTCATGTGTTGCCACCTGCATTTAGGCACCTACATTTAAGTGTCCATAAAGGGAAGCTGAACTCCATTGATTACTGCTGTCCCTTTGGGCAGAATGGAAATCACACATCTATACCAGAGAATCTCAACTGTTTTAGGAAAGCTCTTGTCACAGATGGTGATATAAGAAAAGGAAAAATACAAGGATAACTTTCAGATCTCAAATGGAATTTGAAGAAATATTAATTAGGACTCAATGTATTCTCTTCTGAACTGAGACTGTCAGGTAGAGAGGTAAATATCAATATGGAACTTCTGTTGGCATTTTTGTACACAACTTTCCGTTCAGCTTAGTGTCCTCGTTTGGACTAGGACAGAACGAATTTTCCTTTCAGTGGTTTTTCCTTTCAGTTAAGTTTCTTCTAAGTAACTGTGCTTTCTGAAGTTAACTACATGTTTTTCAGACAGTGACTGCTTCTAGGATTGATAATGCCCAAAGTTTATAGTTATTGCTAAGGTAACTGTAGGAATGGTATGGAGAAAGACTCTTGCTTATACTTATTCCTAGAGAAACCAAGGTCACTGCTAAGTCTCTTACAGTCCACAAGTGAAAGGCTGTAAAAGGGTTGTGCTTGTGGGGAGGAGTGGACAGAACAGGTGACCCAAAATTGACCAACGAAGTATTCCATCCCATACATGTCATTCTTAGTATAAAGCTGAGGGATCACGAGGGTCACTCTCTTTTCTTCTATGGCCAGTGTCCAAAGAGGACTCTGTCCGTTTTTCTCCTGCCTTCAATCCCAATCCATGCGTTCCTGAATCCAGTTCCTGTCTGCTGCTGAGTCCAGTCTGGGACTTCCCAGAGCCTGCCCTGCAGTGCCGGTGGTGAGGTGGTCGTCCTTGGGGGAGCTCGATCTTGGTTTTATATATATTTGTATATATTTAATTATTTCCATTATTATTATTATCCCTTTTTTTTTGTTGTTATTGTTTATTAAAACTGTTTTAATTTACCAGCCCATAAGTCTTTCTCCCTTTTCTCTTTTCCTTCCCCTTCTGGGGGGAGGAAAGGGTTAATAGAGAGCATCTGCCATCTGTTTAATAGCCAGCCCAGCTTTAAACCTTGACACTTAGGTTTTAGAGTTTGTCTGGAATTGTAAACATAAGAAAGGACTACAGAGTATGCATATTAACATTAGTGTGGGAGCCTGATGGTTTGTTTGGTTATAGATGTACAGGAAACATTTCACAATGGTCCAGAGAAAATATTTTGGCTTTAGAGAGATATTGATGGAAAACTTTATTTAATTCCAGAAAATTACTGACATATTGGACAGAGCTCAGCTAAGAATAGCACAAATTAAAGGGCTAAAGGGTCTAACTTACTAAGAATGACTATGTTAAATATGAAAAGTTTGAAGCGATAACTAAGAGGGATCTGATAACTATTAACAATATATAATGCCAAAAAGGAGAGAATAATTAGCCTGGAGGAACTGGAAGTAAAATACACCTACTAGGATAAAGCAAATAAATGGACAAGTTAAGTCATACACTTCTCATGTCCTAATTGCTTTAATGTTCTTCCCCCTTACTGAAAGCTCATATTTTCACTTCCAGACTGTCAGAAAAAATGACTGCCATTTTACCATGTTAGCCTTCTTTTCCAGTACATTCACTGACTTTCTGTCACCCCTAATATGAAGCACTTCAGTCTTCTCATTTTGCTTTCAGTGCCTGTGTGTTGTGCATCTCTAGTCTAGATCCTGACCTTGAACATCTGACCACTGGGACTTAGGTTCGTAAAGCCCTTTTAATAGAGAGAAATGGGTGCCGAAGTAACTTAGAAAATGATACCTTTAGCTTTTGTACCTCTGCTTACTTATCTTTTCTTCCACTTCCATAAGCTTCAATGCCTCATTTATTGCTTTTTCCTTTTCCTGCCTCTGTACCTCTTTCCATGCTGCTTTTTATGTATCTGTATCATATTAGAGCTGGCAAAAAAAAGCTTGGAAAGGTGGAAGAGGTGAGAGGGTAGCATATTTTCTGTTGCGTATGTGGCAGAATGACAGTTGAAAACTGTCAGCAGATCATCAGTAATTTGTTAAGTTGCTGTGATTCAGCCATTACCTGCACTCAGCATTGCTGCCTAAATGCTTAGCTCCAGCATGCAGGGCTTTACAAGGACAATAAATCCATAGGAATGCAGGAGTGGTAGTGCTGCATTGGGAGGCAGAGAGTGTGAAATACACCAAGCTATGAAAAATCATGAAAATCAGAATGACGATGGTCTGTTTGATTCATTTAGTAATTTTTTTCACCACTCAAAGTACAAGATCCTAAGAATAATTAACTTTTCCTGCGTAGTAGTAAACTCATCTCTGGAACCAAGCAAACAACAACAGCAGAATCTGAGTTTCACAGCTGCTAAGCCCATCAGATTTCAGTTGCCTTATATAGCTCCCCAGGTGGTCTCTTTCTGCCCTAGGTTTGCTGAGCCCATGCAGGGGGCTTCAAATCTTTTGGCAATCTCGGCTGAGTTACTTTTGGAAAGTTCCAGTAATCTCTTATAACAACCTCATTTGCTGTTTTTAGTCAATGCATCGATGTTATCACTTCATGTTTTCTAGCTAAAGAAGTGAGGTCCCATGATGCAATCTAATGGGATTCATACATATCTTAAATATAGTTTAATACATCAGTACCTAAACCAGTAAATGTAGAAATATGCTCTAATTATAAATTATTCATGTGTGTGTTTGAAAAATGTCGAACTGTTATGAAATAGTTTCTTTAAACTTTCTTCATGTGTCAAGAGTAGGGCAAGATAGCAAAATATCAAATTTGTCTATAATGGGCCCAAGGAAACACTTCTATAAAGTACAGTATGTGCTTGAATTAATAAAGAAAATGAAAGAAAAAATCTAGCTTTTGGCACAGCCAAGTGACGGGTTCTGTTACAAGGTTCTGTTCCTTCTGTTATGTGCAACAAGGGGGTTTTAAATAGGCCTTACTGGCAAAAAGAAACAGCAGGGTGAAGGAAAGCTATAAAAAAACTCCAGCTTCCTTTAGCTGAAACAGGATAAAATTCATAGAAAGCTGAGGAATAATACTTCACCACCTCAACTGTATCTGGAAAATGGGCATGGTTTCTCACTGTATGCACAGGTGGTGTGTATTATAAGGGCAGAATTAGGCAGTCTTACTGCATAAACTCTTTTAGATAAAAATTCAGCTCTGGTCAAAAATAAAACAGGTGCCTTTTTAGATTTTACAAGCTTCTCTTGGATGCTGAACTTTCAAAATATGCCTTTAAACTATATGCAGTGAGAGATAAAGTCAACCGAGCTTTAGCTTGTGAAATTTCATTAAGCAGTTCTAAATCATGTCAGCTGAAGGGTAAAGAGAACAGTTAGACAGCAAGATGGTGGGTCTGCACGGCACTGCAGGCTGCTCTCTGTGTCCTCCCCCTAGCTTTTCTGCCTGCTGGATAGGAAAGCAGTAGTGAAATACTTCACTGTTTATAATGATGAAGTGCTTGCCCATGTCTCAGCAGGTTGCCAGAAAAAAAGCAGCAGCACAAGCCAGTTTGATAGGAGAGCTCATCCAAGCGTTCTCAGCTAGAAATTCAGAAGTTATGATGTATGTGACATCTCTGAGGTGGTGTTGACAGATGAGTTGTAAAGGAAGAAGTACAACTGGTCATTAAGGTGCTAGGTAGTGGATCTAATGCAGATCGAGCAGGAATAGAAAATGGAGCTTCTTTTGTAAATAAATCACCATGTTTTGTTTAGATACCATATATTCTTTCGTAGTTACTCCTTGAGTAAGCAATTACTGCTAGCCAACCACAGTAGAAAGACCTGCAGATTTTAATGCCATACTATGAATAGAAGAATAATACCCAAATCTCAGTTGTATATAAAATAAGGATTTCCTTTGATAGACAGCATTGCACTGGTTTCCTTTTTTTGAACATCAGCTATTCTAGGTTAGCAAGACTTATTATAGATATAGAATAAGTCATTGTTCATGTGTGGTTTTCATAGATTTTGACAAAGGAGAGCAGAGAGGCAGGATTAATTGACTCCCTGATCTGTGTGTCACAGTTTCTGGACAGGATTGAGAACTAATGTAAAGTGAAAGAACTTGATATAAGGAAGAATTGTAAAGATCAACATCCATGCTTAGTTTATGCACGAACATAAGTCTATATTGAAACACATTTACTGTAAGTCAGCCAGCATGGAAACTCTTTTCCTTGAACAGAAGGTATGTAAAATACTGTCCCTGAAGAAGGCGTTTGTTTGTGACTGATGATTTTGACACTACATCAAGCTCACTGTAATATTTCTTCATAAGCAGCACATACCATCATTTGCCCATCAAACCAAAAGCAAAGAAAGAACATTTATTCTATTTGGATGATAACCCTATTTACTGAAGCAGAAGAGTGCTGTGGAAAATGTTTTGAGTTGAAGAAGTGACTAACATAGGATTGTAATACCTGAAGTTCACAACTACTTATTAGTGGACAAAAACAGGTCTTTGTTTCAGTCCTCTGGGAAGTACTTTTTCATTTAATTAACTGTCTGCAATTTCTCTGTATAGAGCTTCAGAGGAAGCATACGAGGTTTCCTTAAATGGTACTATGAATTTTATAGGTGTTAGCTGGCCAAAATTCTTGTTGAAGTTCAAAGGAGAAGAATGTAGTGTTAAGGAAGCAACCATTATATATGTTAAGCCACGTCTAAAGATAACATCAAAGTGATCTTTTCTAAGTCACAGAAGGACAGCACTATTGCCATGTGTATCATGTCTCTTTTGTGGACAAAGAATTTTACTTTTGAGCAATATTAGTGTTCAGGTTGTTGTTATTATTAATATAATTAAGTAGATTTTTATTACAGAAATAATAATATCATGTTATTATTATTATTGATTAAATTATAAGAAGGAGCATGTTGAACAAATAAGTAGTTTTAAATTTTCAGATGTATACAAGTATAAGGATAGGTGTTGCTTTTGCTGAGATACTTTTGGAACATGGCATCATGATGGAGGTCTGAGATGGCCAATTTTATTTGACCAATGTCTCAATTTTGCTACCAAAATGTAAAGACATACCAGTTGGTCTCTTGCTAAGTAAACTGCAGAGGCCAGGCATCATGAGCTGAATCATTACAGAACTGCAAAAACAAGTGTTCATGTAAAGAAACTGCACATGTTTTTATAGTAAATGGACACATGATAGGTTAGACTGTTTATTGAGTTTATTCCCTGGGGTGCATTCACTTAGTTGCCCAGGAATTTTTTGAGTGAATTTAACAAACTTTTATTGCACAACATATAGGTCTGAATCTACTTGCATCCTTATTTTATGTATTGTATTTTGGAAACAAACATTGTTTGAAAATACATTAAAGGGATATATACATTTATATTTATGTCCTGATCAGGAGTTAAGGCATGAGTTTGTCTCCCACTGCCTGTATGCGTTTGTAACTATGTCAGAACTTAATTCTAATTCTAAGTCTACATGTTTATCTGACACCTCTCCAGAAATGTGAACCTGACACAGGATACGGAGCATTTCATCTCACAATAGTCGTTAGGGTTATGACATTTAAGCAGTAAGATTTTTGGGATAGAAAACTGGGACAGATAGAAGGAAGAAGCTGCTCTGTGACTGTCTCTGCCATATCCTATATTTGTTAGGAGAAAATCTTAGTTTCTTCTTCAGGCATTAAAATTCACTTGAAAAATGTAAAGAATAGAAATGGAGTGGTGCTTTAAATTTGTTTGTTTTATGACATACATCTCTTTATCTAAGCAAAGGAGATATTACAGATTACTTAGAGTAAAAGGTGATTTAAAAAAAAAAAGAAACTCTTAAATGCCAATATGATGTGTGTGGGATCATTTTCTAGATGAAAAAATTTTCCAGGTCCTTAAAATTACTTCAATATCTATTACTATCCTAAATCTAATAATAATAATATTTTCTGTGATTACAGCTGTTTTTAAGTGTACATATACACATATATGTGAACGTGTACGTATGCATGCACATATATATGATATATATGGTATTTATAAATCTAGTTGTTTTCTAGGTGTGGTATTTACTGTTCTGCTGGTTTCCAACTAAAATTGTTGTGGCAAGCAGTACATTAGCAAAGTTACAACTTCAGTTTGCCAAAGCAACCTGTCATAGATGGATTCTCTCAGGGTTTTACAGATCCTGAGAAGTGCGGGAGGGGAGAGAGGGGCTGGCTGTTCCCATACCGCCAGCCTTCTGTCTCCTCCTGTCCCTGTTTCTGTGGCTCATACACACTCTTCCTGTTGAGTTTCTCACTTTTTCAGCTGTGAGAAGCTTGCTGAGTTCTGGCATTTCTGCAGGGTTTTCCCATGCACCATGAAGCACGCTTCTTTTTTGACCCTGGGCTTACGTTAATGCCAGTCAGAATGGCATTGCTGAGTGTGTTGCTGACTTGGAATAAAATAGGAGCCACTTGAGGAGGAGGAGAATTCAGGGGACGAATGCTTTCCAGGAGAGCAAGTGCTGTATACTTTCGTTAGACATTATACAGCCATATGGAACTGTAAGCAGAGAAAGATACAGCTTTGAAATGAGATTGGCTTGAGCTTTCTGTCAGTATTTAAAATGCAAGCTTTCCTTTCTCCTTTCCATTTCTTTCAAATCTAGTTTTTTGCCGACCGTGGTCCACCACGATAGTATCTTAATGACTTTTCATGTGCAGTTGATACCAGCCGAGGAGTCCCAAGGCATCTGCTTGTGTCCAAAGACTTGCTCTTATTGGAGTTCAGGGCTTTTCTTGGATGATGATGATTGTTTTCAGACAGTTTCAGCTTCCTTCTTGGGCTTTGTTAGCTCTGAGTTGTGGCAGGTTTTTGAAAGCCTCTATTTAGTAGGAAGGTCTGAATGAGAGAAATGAGTTTTCTCAGGAGTCTGTTGGAATAATTTGATCTCAGTGTTGTGGACAAGCGCACTAGGAAAACCGGCCTGAGTTGCAGTGCTTGAGATCAAAAATATCCCATTCACTTGCAGTTTCTTCCAGCCTGGGAACCTGGGATAGCAATACCAGCATCCCTGAATGAGACACAGTCAGTTCAGGTCTTTCTGTCACATTTAGGTCAGGTTTCCTTAGTTGCAGGTGTTCATGATTGCAGAAAGTCATTCAGTTCCTGAAAGAGAAGAGGGAGGTCGCAGGCAAGATTCCTCTTCAAGATTTACAGCTGAACCAAGTCTTGCTGTATTAAGATTCAAGCACCATGTTCTGTTTTGATTATGATGCTAATTTTCATAACCTTTTGATAGTGGTCCTAAAATAGCATTTCATTTTTTCTTAATCTCAAACAGGGCAAAACAGCTACCTGATATTTGTTTGGTTTTCCTCTTGCAAGCAGGAAAACAAGAAATCCATGAGTTTATGTTCTGAAGTCAGGAACACTGAAATTTCCATTAAAACAAAAGTCATCTTAGAACACTGACTGGATAAATTATTATTGCAGGCATAAAAGTGTCTGATTTCTGTTGCTATGCTGTGGTTTATTTTTTTCAGTGTTATGGGGTATAGCATACTTCACTCGGCAAAAAACAAAATAAAGTGGAAAATAAAAAAAAAAAAAACCAAACAGTAAAACCAATCAAACCCCAGTATGATGGCCTTTCTCCTTTACTACATCTCTTAAGGGTTTAATATTAGTTCCAACAAGCTACCGCTGGGAACAATAGCATTGGACCTTTATCCTGCTGTATTGAGGGTTTATTAAGAGCTTTGCCCAGTTTATTTGGCTTTTTGATGTTTATATGTAGCTTGATTCAGGATTCCACCTTTCTCCAGTGCTCATTAGTTGTAGTGGCCTTTCTAAACCAGGTCTTTTGGGAACGGCAGTGATTGTGACAGATGGTAGAGGAACAGAATTGCTCTGGGACGCTGCTTCTCACTCTGTCTCTGTCTCTCTCTTGTCTTCTTTACTCTTATTTCAGTGCTGATGTTGGATTCCCATGCATTTGCCCCTGGAGAGACACAAATTGCAGTAGTTACTTATGCAGCACTTCATAGGGTACTTGTAAGAATAAACTCTCATGCTTCTCTTTGTCAAATAGAAATCAATTATGTTTTTATTTTTTTACAATTGGATTTCTCTTTTTCCTTCTTGTAAAAGGTAATGCATTGAGACTATTGGAGAGTAAAGACACGTCTTTGTAGAAAAACACATTACAGTTGAGCCAAAGCATTCTTCAGCTGCTTTTCTGGAGTTGTTTGTAATTAGACAAGCTCGAATGGAGAAAAGTGGTATTTTAATTCTGGCCTCTAAAGAGCCAAGATTACTTACAGCAATATTATCCCCATTTGTATGATCAATATATCCTCCGTGTTTGTCCAGTACAAATGGGCAAGGCATGTCACTGTCAAATAAGCTGCAGAAAAATCATGTTTTGCTTTGAAGAAGCAAAGCAAAACTCAGAGAAATTTTCAGCTGGGGAAAAAGGAAGAAAATTAGGGGAATAAAATTGTCAAGGTGGTGGGAAGCAAGGAAGAAACAAAAGAGACACTGAGCTTTATTATTTATGTCCTTTCTCTTTCTCCTGATTGGCAAGATAAAACTTCAGCTTTTTCAGTCAGTCATGATGTGTGAGATTTTCTCAAGACATTTTAAAGAGTACAAAATTCCAAGACTTAGCATGAGAATGGCACCCCCTAAAATTTTTGTAAATTTGAACACATGTTGGAAAAACCACTTGGACATATCAGGAATGTAATCTAGAAACACTTACAATACAATGTCACAAATGTTTGTGCCATATATCATTTTAAACCTAAATGCATTTCTTTCTCTCTAGCCTGCCTGGTACTAAAGGCCAGATTTCCTTTTCTTTATTTAAAATAAAAATGTAATACAGAGTACTTTATTGACTTCAGTCTTGCCGAGGTGACAGGCATCTTCCTCCTCTTCTGTGTGTCTTTGCAAAGATTAATTGCCTCTTCAAACCCATGTGCATTTTGCCTTCAAAGCATTCTCCCTTTGATCCCTCTCCTCCTTAGCTGCCCATCAGCACTGGGCTCGTACAAGGGGAAGCCTTAACTGGATTTGCTTGTATATTTGTGAAACTCACTATGTGAAAGGCTACAGCTTGCGCGTTCTCCATTGCTCATGGAGTATTATTGGATTAACTCTAATCGTGAGCTGCAGTGTATCCTGGAGGGTACCTTGGGAAAACGGGAATAGTTCTGTAGTTTCAGGGTCAGTGCTCCACCTGTCTTGGTGTTCTCTTTTTTTAGTTGGGAAATAAAGCCTGCTTTTGTGGTCTCTTTCATTTTTAGGAGGCGATCTCCTAAATCAAAACTGTTTTAATCAGTATATAGTACTACAGTGGATAATCATAAATTCATTATAGTGAATGTTGCATGTAAATAAACTATATGAAGGAAGGTAAATTAATTACAAATACTTAATTGTAGGTACCTACTGGAAAATACAGTGCTCTCTATTTGTCGTCGTCTTGCTTTGTATAACCTTGGGACTTAGTGTTACTGACTGTGTTTAAAATACTGACTGTATTTAAAATAAGATTGTGATATATATTTTCATACAATTAACTGTAGAGAAAATCCTGCTTTCTACTGCAGATATAACCCTTTTTTCAAACTAAATAAAAAGAAACATCCGTTATAATTCTTAGGGACTTAAGGTCTTGCTTCATGTACTTAAAAGATTGGAAAATGAAATTTTACTGGAGTATGACTGAACTCAAATCTGCCTCCTTTTTACTGTGGTAGATTTTCTGATTTGTTTTGTGTTGCAAGATGTTTCAAAAGTTATTCAACTGGAAGCAGGCATGTGCTCTGTACGCCACAGCATACAATTTTAATTTCATGGGGGGCAATGGTTTTTTGTTCTTTGCCAGGCCTTTTATGAACATGCTGCTAGATCCCCTAACAGCACCTGCTGTGCTAGTGATGGGGATATGTATAATGGTATGTCTACCTTGGGAGATTATGGGTATGGTGAGGGCAGGGGACCAACAGGGAGGCCAATGTGTGTGTATACTTTCCAAATTGCTAGCTATGCCCCTGGCTAGATTGCACTGTTAAAAGTAGCATGCTGTTAACCCTGGAATATAGAAAGTGAGGATTAAAAAATAAAGTATCTCTGCATGTTAATGACTGTGTATTCTCTGTGCTTCCTAGCAAAAGCAGCAGAAGAATAATAACCTCTCTAAGACAGAGCTACAGAGCCCAGTCTTTCAGAGTGGCAACTGTTCCTTGAACTTGGAAAGCAATGTTATCTGTTCTAGCCTGTCACCTTAGGTTTCAGGCAATACAATGGTAGCTTTATGAATTTCACCTTATAGGGGACTAGTTATTAGGGCAGATGCAACCAGGGAGTTGACAACCTCCTACGCACGTTGACTGGACTGACATTTGCTTAGCGGTAACAAGCTGCCATAGTATGGTGCCATGGGGGCCCCTGGGCTTGATTTAAGAGTGCTGACACCAATTGCTTGTTATTTCATATTTTAGAGCTGTCAGATAGGCAACTGATGTCAGCATAAAATTATTTGATAGCTCTACATCATGAGTAAAGTATGAATCTATTGACAGCAATAAGTTAGAAATCAAATCGTTGAACTCAATAGGGAAAAAATTGACAACTGAATGGTATGCATGCACACGTATCATGGGTAGAATATGAAACTGTAGCCCATCCTGTGCCTTGGCTCTGAAATCTATGAGTGTGATTCTATCTTTTAATATCCTAATATAACTGCTGCTGTTATTGCCCAGCAGGTTTTCTAGGAACATACTGCATTGCGGTTTCAATGGTGTTCCCACTGAACTTTTATTTGGCAAATTTGGTAATGGTAACATTCTCATCTCATGTGGTACGTATAATCACAATTACATCTGTCTTCACTAATGGCCTTTTTGAAAATTTTGTGTCGAGAGGAGGCTTTTGAAGTAGGAAGATAATAGTGGCCTGTTAGACTCACTGTGAATATTTATGAAGCATACTGCATTCCAACCCCAAAAGCTGTATTGGTTGCTTTACCTGTGTGCCACTTCATTTTCTTAGATTTATTCTGGTGTAACTCCATTGCCATACAGCGAATCAAACTTGTAAACTTCAACTGTAGAGTACCAAAAAAGATTTTTTTTTTTTAGCCTCTACAATATTTCTTTTTTTCTTTTCTATCCCCCCCGCCCTAAGCCCATCACATGGATTTTGGGAGCTTCTGATTCTCTAATTCCGTCCCAGTATATACCAATTGAAAGCATTTAGTTGTGATTAAAGCAGATTGAATGAGATAATCCCTCTGAGTGAGCAGCTTCAAAAAGCTCAAACACAGCCCTTTGGGGACGTGAACTAACTCAACACAAGCTAATTCCTGCAGCATCTCCCATGTGATGTGTTAGGCATACCGCTTACTTGTTTTGTTTACCAGATCCCATTAGAATTTTTTGTTTAAGAACTGAATTTTTAAGTAAGTTTTAGCAGTCATACAGCATGGAATCATACAGTTTAGAATTCTTTAAAAGGTGCAATAAAATGAATATTTCTATGTTAGAAATCAGAGCAAAGCTGTTTCTAATGGAAGCAGTGATGCATTGAGTGATGACCTGCAGAGGAAGGGTAATAATATGCAAAGCACAGGAAATAGGATTGCTTCACTTTCAGCAATATAATGCTTTGGTTAGACAGTATCATGCTCTCCAAGTCCCACTGCCTGGCCTCGTGTTTAATACTTTACAAGATTTTGAATCTGAGGCCTTGTAAGTGCAGCTGGAGTTAAGGATGTTGTAACGTTGACAGCTTTTTCCAGAAAAGTATTTTCAGTTGAGATTATAGTGATTGTTATTTGTTTATATTTAAATTCCTTTCCTCAAATGTGTTATAATCATTATTTAAGGGAACCTAAACCTTAAGCTCTACAACCTCTGTAGATATTAAACTATCTGAATTTTTTCATTTCACCTTTGAATTATTGGAAGGGGCTTTTTTTTTGCCACATCTCTCCAGGATCCACAACTGATCTGATTACGGTGGTCATGTGCTAGCCATGAGACTACAGTAGAAAGTGATGCGATTGCTGTCCTCTACTGTTCACTGTGGAGGACAGGCTCAGAATTAAAATGTTTGGGAATATGAGATACATTACTACATGTATGTGAACCAAATTCAGTCTTTGCTGAATGCTGTGGTCATTGGAGTTCAATCCTAAAAAGCAATGAAGTAGTTGCTTCCTTCTGGTCCTCTCAAAATTTCTTGTAAGATCATTATTACTCTTTATTTTTAATGAGTTGATTTTCCACGGGTTTTTTAAGACCCATGTGTACTGATTTCTCTGCTTTTTCTTTCATCTGAATGTAGTCTTGCCATGTAAACACTGATAGAAACAAGGAAGCTGGTGTTCAGAAATCTTACCTGGTTGGTTTTCTTGAGTTGGGTGCAGAAAGTCAGCCTGTCATCTGAAGCAAAAATTTAGTAGGAATTTTTGAGTAGGAGAAGAGTAGGTGCCTCTACTTCAGCATTTTAGTGTGGATCAGGAGTGTGCTGTTCTCAAAAGTGAATCTTGTGATTATCCCCTGTTACTGTCCTTTGGTTGCTGTTACAGAGGGATGTTGGAGCATGGGAGCTATGCTCCTTTCAGAAGGAATTAAATCAAAACCTCTGTTTCAGGAGACACTCTAATGTGTTCCAGCAGCCTGTGGACGTTCAAACTATGGGAGCAGACTAGGTCTAGTTTAAAATGGCTCTACCAAAATAATGTACTGTGGATACTGGGTTCTTGGTGCCAAGCCTTTTATTCTACAGATCTAATCCTGTTATACTACAGTTCTTACTAACAGGGACATGACATAGACTAAGGTAGCGTGTAACTCTGAAAGGGGAAGCAAGGTGACAGTATTAGCTTTTTTTCAACACATCCGGGTTTTTGAGTTCTGAATAAAAACACAACCATTGTGATAATTTTATATATATATATATATATAAAAATTATTCTGATATGGCAAAAATATTTGTGATTGAAATCTGAAACTTGATCTCTATATAGTCTCTAACAAGAACTACTTTGCCGTGTTAAATTTGGATTGGGGAGAAATTACAAGCTAAAAGTTCAAGGCACTTGGCGAGATCCTTGGCACGTGCCCAGTTGGCGAGTGTTCATACGTTGTGTTAGCTCAGCTCAGTCCCTGGCCTTACAGTAGAGAGGTGGTTGCTGAGTCTGGGACAACTTTCACATGTGGGAGATTGTAAAAATCTTGGGTAAGTGCCACCTACCTCAATCTTTTCACAGAAGAAAAACTAACGCATTAGTGATAAAGCAAATTCTGCTACATTTTGCTGTTACTCACCAACAAAGGAAAAACAAGGGATTAGCTTTAAAAGTTGCATAACTAAAAGTGAACAGACTTTGATGTGCCTGAGTAAAAGCAATCTTGTATACTAATTGAAGGGGTTCCAGTCATGTGTTAACTGAACTGTTCGTCCAAATAACTTGCCAATTCATACCACCTGCAGTTGTAAATAAATATATTAGTGACACTTGATTTTTAATCTGGGGTTGATCTACTGGACCTGTTTTCCTGGAGATCATACCCTAGAACAGCGATGGCTCAAATCTTCTATCACTTATGGAAAAGGAAACCTTGCCAAGCAGGGAAGGAGATGTTGAGACTTAACTGATACCAAGCTCCCTTTGCAACAGGAAAGGGAAGAATCAGAACTGGGGCCAGACTTTTTTCTTCCAGTGTCACAGGAAGCTGGAAGCAGCAGGGCAGTTGTAGCCACTTTAGCAAACCTGGCTTTTCAAGATTCAGGTATAGGAAATGTTATTCCTGACAATTTTGTCCGAACTTGAAGTCAGCTCTGACTCAGTACAGATCTCTGTACTTCACAATTGTGAAAGAAATGTGGGAGACAGGAATAATGAATAAAAGAGGGAAAAGGGTCATGAAAGGGAAAAGTACTTTTTCACTTAAAAAGCAGTATCAATTCCCTGTCTTTATCTTCAGTATATTGTAGGGCCATTACAGAAAGGAATTACTTGTCAGTTGGAATTATCCATGACTTTCCAAGTTTGACTGAAGATGATCACCATTTCAAAGAGACATTAAGTTAACACTTACACATTGCGATTTGTCAGTGAAATTATCACAAGTCAGATGAACAGATGCATGGAGCAGGAAAGGAAATACTGGTGGGACTCTGAGGAATGAGCAGACAAAAGAGAAGGACAGCACTTGGCTGGACATGAAACAGTTATCCATGTAACTCCATGTATGACAGTTTTGTTTTTACCCTTGGGCTTTGAAAAGAGTCATATTTGTTTTAGTACCAAAATACTAATGTACTTACCTTTTTTTTTTTGGTAATCAGTTACCAGACTGCCTAGAATTGTCTATCCTTGGCCTAGCCATGCCGATTTCAGTGCCTGTTTGAATAGGCAAGGAATTAATCCCATACCTATGGACCATTCATCTTCAAAAAGCAAGAACACTTCCGAAGTCTAAGGGAAAATAAGATTACCCCACAATGTTTCTTTTTCTTGCCAGTATTTTATCTCTTCATGTAGTCCGGATATTCTAGAAAGGTAGAAAGCCAGGAATACTGGCTGGTTTATTTTCTTGAGAGACAGAATCATTCTCATTTGTCTCAGCTTGATGACTGAAGTAATAAATCTCCTGTCAGGTTGTTTTTATCATTTTAAGACTATAGGAAGATGACACAGAGATCAGAAGTCACTAGTTTTCACATAACGCATCTAGGAAAATTACACTACTGTGCCCAAGCTGAGAGCCCTTCACTTTGTAGGAAGAATCTAGTACTGTTCTTAGTCCCATGGGACACGTGAACAAAGTCAATTTGATTGGGAGAGGGGGGGAACAAAGTGGTTGAGTTTCTTTTGGTTTTAAGAGTTTTATGTTTCCCTCTGATTAAGTACCGTACATTGAAATAAGCCGACTTTAGACCTTTGATGTATTTTTCCAGAATATTGTAGAACGCAGAAGATGGGCTGCTGTTCTGAACCAGCCTCTCCCAGCGCCTCTTTTTCCACTGGTAATAACGGGGCTTCTGGAAGACAAGCATTTTGTTTAGGTGTCTGCCTACTGAGGTGTGGTTATATCACCTCGTTAGTTTTCCTAGTTGGCATTTTGTTTTGACAGACATATTTATGAAAGAGAAAGGAAGGAACCTCCCTCTTCCATGGCCACATTTTTTTTCATGTGATATATGAAAAGAGAATTACAGTTGTGGGAGTTTAATCAGTTGAATCTATTGAATACCATTAGGTAACTGCTCATTGAATTTTTACCAATAAGTGGACTCTAATATTACGTGCATTTACCTGTAATATCTATCCTTGTAAAACTGAACTTTTTTATTATAATTTTTATTGTATCAAGTTTCTTGTCTGATAGATCTTGAATAAGGCTCTACATGCATTGTTTAGGGAAAGGTTCTGTTTGGGGCTCCATTAATAATGGATATCATCCATCTGTCTCTCAAAAATGAATTTTCATGATCTCATTGTTTTGAATGTTATGGCTAAAGCTCACAGTTGTCATATGTAGGAGGAAGAATTTGCCTTAGTAGATTAGACCATTGGTCCATGAAATCAGGAATCCTGCCTGCACCGGCAGCCAGTTCATTGCTCTACATATTAAGGACACTATTCTGATCACTCAGTATACAGAATTTTCTCTAATTTAAATGAAAAAGCAGCATGATAGGGCTCTTTCATTTCCCTCCAGGATATTAGGGCACATTCATGGAAACGAGTCAGGGACAATACCACATGCTGTGAAAATCCTAAAGGGGGAAGGAGAAATCTGTAGAAGAGGAGTAGTGAACAGTACAGACTGTCATGTTGTACTGATGTTTTTCTTCATATTTCTTTGAAATCTTTTAATAACTGCGTAAGTAGCTGAAGCCCTTGGGCCGCTTTAACTTTTGTGGCAGCAGTTCAGCAGTAGAACAGCCTGTGCGCTAGTGACCTTGGCAGGATTATATTTTCACCTGCATAAAATGTTCTTCAACAATTTTTCTTTTGCTTTAGGCACAAATAGTGTTTTCTCCAATATCACATTGGTGTGCTACATTTCAATTTCTGTGATGCTGATCATGAGGAAACCTCTGTTCTCTATCCATGCTGGACATGCCATGCTCTGTTTTTTGTATTGAAAGGCTGACATAGGATGCCTTGTGCTGTTATCTCTTTTCTCTCATTTTAGGTGACATCACTTGGAAGGTTTTGCAGAAGTCACTTCATATTCTCAAACCTTGACTCCACTGAAGTCAACAAAATCTTTATAATTTGCTTTTGCATGGCTAAGTTAGGACAGCAGGAATTTTATCCCCTAAAGCAGGTTATTTCTGATGATTTTACTTAGGAATCATCCTCCAACAAAACAGGACCTGACAGATGTCTCCAGAATTTCTAAACCTAAACTTTCTCTGGAAGCTGCAGATATCTTGCTGTTTCTGGCTGGTAGCTGGAATGACAGGTAGCTCTGTGGGTGGTTTGTGAGGTGAAAGTTTGACAGACACTTTGCCCTTCTTCTCTTAACTTGCACATAATGATGAAAAACGAATAGTCATAAAATACCGATGGAAAGAAAAAAATGTTGAAAATACTCATGCATCTGTATATTTGCATAGCTGTTCCTAAAGAAAACATTCATATAGGAAACCTTTTGGATTTGAAAACCCTTCAAGTAGAAACCCTAAAAGACACTGTGTGAATTGTGTAAATAAATACATACCACAAGCAGTGAATTACAAAGGTCAAAAAAACCTGCCGGAGAAATATTCGAATTGAAAAGTCTGTGTAACTTACGCATGTTAACATATGTTTGATCTAAACCTTAATTTCAAATAAAGGAATGTTGAGGGTGGAAGGGTGATCCATGGTTAAACTGTGAACATGGGCAGTTTCTTTTTATATCTTGCCATCCTAGTAGAATAGCAATAATCATACTTTTTTTAGATCAGATAAATGTTTTGTAAATAAGGACTATGAAGTTGTCCAGCACTAGGGTCACAGTGTCTATGTATGTCATAGATAATTCACACAAATGAAATGGGACTGAATTAATTGCAAATGCTCTTGTTTCTGAATATATTGTTTTGTGCTGTTGTTGGCTATCCCATTCCATTTATCTGTTTCATTTCAGGAACATTTTTAAACACAGCCAGAACTCTCTGACAATTTCTCCTTTTTGATGGATTTAGTAGGTCGGTAACGTTACCCCAAACCTGTACTTGGGAACTTCGTAGAAAAAGATGTTAGACAGCAATAAAAGAGAAAAATACTGCTTTTGTAAAGAATCAGTTAAAAACAGTCTTCCTTTTCCTCCCCTCACTGGACTCAAAAAGTAGGTTTCTTGGATTAGGACATCAACTGATGTATATCATCAGATTTACTTGCACTGACTGCAGGAAAGAGAATTTACAGTGGCTGATGCTACTGAAATCTTTGCAAACATCACCTTCCAAATGTCATCTCTATGTCTTGTGATGTGTACTTAATCTGCCTTTTTGGATTTTTGGCTAAGTTGTAGTAGACTAGTTAAACATATACATTAAGTGGACTAGTTAAGTATATACATTAAAAAACAACAACAATGAAAGAAAGCCGCTATATATTAAGACATGCTGTCTTTGGAAGCATAGAAATAGTTTCCAACATTGCAGTTCACAGCATGTGATAACTTGGTGATTGCGGTCCAAAGGCTTCAGAAAAATAAACATAGCAATGTAATATAAATACAGTTACAAAACAACCAGTGTTTCTTCAAGTAACATCAGATCTCAAATTGATGGACTTTCCAGTAGCAAGTACATCTTCCTGTGGAACATTTGTGTGTGCATTTGAAGTATCAAAATGAGAGATATTACTTGCTTCAAATCAGAGACTATGTTGAGTCCTGAGACTGCACTGTCTTTTATATATGGGGTTGTGTTAGGAAATAGTGCAATATGATATTCCCATACCTAGAACTGCAGCTTGTTGTCTTGGTGCAGCAAATTGGCTTAACATTGAAAACTACATCTACTGCATAATCACTTCTCAATTCACTAGGTAACCTGAAGTTCCTATTTACAGTTGGTTTTGGGTTTTTTTGAGATTTAAACATATTCTTAAAAATATAAAACCAGTGGAACTATTAGACAGTTTTAAAATGAGAATTTTTATAAAAACAAAGACTTGTAATGCTATTGTTTCCTTTCAATAATTCTATTTTTTTTCGTTCTCAGCATCGTTTTTGCAGCCCTCTGTAGCTCTGTTGTTGTTTCTGATGGATCTTATTCTAGTTTACTCCAGAGAAAGGATGAACAGATTTTAGGTTATTGCTTAGAAGCTGTCCTTTGTTTGTCTAGTTTTTTTTAGTTAGGTAATGATTTTGTTTTGTTAACTGCTTTGCACAGTGTAGAGGTTACTGGTTTTAACCAGTAGATAGCAAGCAATCTCTTTGAAAGAAAGGAGAAATGACCAAGTCAGGTACGCTCTGAGACTGGGTCACTGTCGTTTATTGTCAAAAGCGGCGGTGTGGGCCATCACGCCAGTCCTGCCGGCAGAAGTGACAGGTGAACGGCCCCGGGGGCTTCAGTGGGAGCAGCCCGCCAATCATATTTCAAGGGTGCTCACTCAGTGCTGGAAAAACTAACCAAATTATTAAAAACACATCATTTTCCCCTGTTGTTCTCAACTGGCCAGTATTTAAATACACTTGTAATGCATTGAAATATATATTTAATAGAGACTGTGAAGTTACCATACCTAGGTGGGCCAAATGTGTAAATAAGGTAGTAGGCAATTTCAGTTTGTGGTCTCTTGCCTTAGGGAGTGTCTTTTAATGACTTGATGTGATGCCTTTTACAGTTTATTGCTGATGACATTTTGAGGACACATACAGTTCGTGGAACAAAGAACAATAAAACTAGGGTATTTTCCTGAATGTGGTTTATATGCCCTCCAAGTTATAAGCTTTTTCCAGCAAACAGAAGTAAAGGGCTACTATATATTATTCTCCCTGAAGGTAAGAAAAAAACTGCCTTTCTAGAGGAGAATAATGTTAGCTATGTGACAATAAACTGGTAGTAACCTGACACAAGATGTTCATTTTAATAAATAAAATATTATTTTATTATTGATTTTATGTATTTTCATTTTTTTCACTTTATGATTTTATTTTATCCCTTTTTATATCCCGTATTATATTTTTTCTGATCTTTAGATATCTCAATGTTTCCAAATTACCTATGTATCATTTTTATATGTATATATATATATATGTTTACTTATGTATTAGAAAATCACACTGCATCACGTGTGCAGTGGTCCTAATGTGAAGCTCCAAGTAATCATAGGTGCGCTCAACCCTCAGGTTAGTGAATGCCTGGAGAGTACAGACAAAGATGTTGAACTTGGCTTGTTTGCTTGTTTAAGGAACCAGAATCCCAGATGCTTTAGAGGGATGCTCTGGTATTCTCAGCCCTCTGTATTTCCTCAGAACTTCGTTCTCAGTCATGTCGTTTGTATGTCTTAATCTTTGAAAAGGAAAGCTTTTTTATTGACTCTGTAAAGAAGAAATGGGAATACAGCTGAAATATATGTGCAAGTGTGTGTGTGTATACAAATAAACATAATTTTCTATACATAAATCTTCATAGGATAGTATATTTATATTATCTGTAGATACAGTTTTGACAGAAGAACAGCAAACATTCTGACAGATATTACGTAAATGAACTCTGTAATCAAATTTGAGTCATATCACACCTGCTACATTGTGTGATATGTTCAAAGACTATTTGGACAGTCCTCATCGTTTAAAACTCTTTTGTATTGTGTTACTTTACATACAACTTTAGAGCTGCCTTCCACTTGTGCTTGTATTATAGCAGGCTTACCAGTATCTATTCCAAACAAATTTCTCTTTCCTTGTGTTGGGTAGAAAAGAAGGAGAATGAAACCTGAATTATCCTTCTGGTCTTGGTGTGATCAGGAATTGATAATGGCAATAGGAAACCACTGGAGGAGTACTTTGCAGCTTTGTCTGACACAGTCACAGCAGTGACGCTTAATCACCCGAAGTGAGATTAACGTACAATCAATTCAATACAGTCGTTGAATACTTGGCCAAAATCTATTTGTGTTAATAAATGTTACAAATAGATATCAAAATGTACCTCTGGTAACCTTCACAGTTACTAGGTATGTGTTGTTATTAATCAGACAGGTGTAAATATTCTGCTGTCCAAAACTTGAAGGCCTGGTCTTCAAAAAAAAAAAGTTTAAAAATCCTCCATTAAATGATTAAGCAATTTAAAGAAAAGTGTGCTCATGCTAGTAATAATGTTTTCTTTCGGAAATTTTCTAATCTACCTTAGCCAAAACCAATGGCTCACTGAAGCAGCCACAGTAAACAGGAAGCTTCCTGCTGGATTATGTTCTCCATAATGGTTTCACAAATCCTGGTACTCTTCCACCCTTGTTTTTCCATCTTAATAGGTGACGAATTAGTTAGGACTGACAGGACAAACTGAATACTGCATTGCAAATTTTGTTTAGTTAGCCCTACAGTAATAGTTAATAGTTAATATTTTGTCTTGTGTATTCTGCACGTGTGGCTGCAACCCCCTGTTACCGTTCAGTGTCACAACAGGGTTTCAGTAGCTGGCAGCTGCCACTGGATTTATGCTCTTCTTCAGGAGGTGTTCTTTTCTAGACAGTGCCCTGGTACCACCTGAAGAAAAATGGCAGCAGCCAGTGCAGAGGAGGCATTGCTTGCTTCTTTAACTTCAGTGCAGTTGTTAAACCAGAGAAGCTTGCCAAGGCTATAGAGGCTATCGGTGGATATACTGGCCCCGTTTCCATTCTGAGAGTTTCTGTCTCATTAAGTCTGATATTTTGGAAACAGCTGTGTTGCAGACCAGCAGCCTGTGGCAGTGAGGTGGGGGGCTGGGGTTTCAGTTAGATACAGAATGTAAAAGCACATAATAAATGTGTGATATCAGAAATGCATTAATGAGGAGCTGGTTGTGAAGTGTTAGACTAGCCTCCATATCATAACTGCATGTAGAGTAATAGTTTTAAAAGAAATAGGCACATATTTTAATTTGCCTATGAAAGCCATAAATGTACAAGAAAGGAAGGAAGGAAAGAATCAAAACATATCTATTGCTCTTTGTGTTGCACTGGGATGCAATATCACTTATCTGATACTAACATATTTTGAAGGGAACCTTTTCTACCTTTTCTCCCTGTATGATATGATAATTTTTATTTTAGTTTTAGTTTATTTTCATTTTCTTTTCACCCAGGTCTCAATATGTTCTCTTTGTATAATTCCTCTTGTTCCTGATAATCTTTTTAGTCCCAAACCTTATTGAATCTACTTAGGTCAGACAGATGCAGGGAACCTTTCCTGGTGGAAATCTCAGGTGCTGATGCTGCCCCATCAATAGAATAACTTGAATCAGAATGGTACTGCCTGGAAAATACATAGATAGACGTGTTACCATTGACCTATCTGGGAGTGTCAGTTGAGTGGAATAGAAAAGCTGGCCAGTGATGGGCTAGCAGAAGGACTGCTCCAAAAATTAAAGGCTTGAGTGCATAAGGCACAGAAGGTGATGCAGTGACTTTTGAGATTAATCTAGTGAATTAGGAACCCCTATTGCTCCTTTCTTCCATGTTTTCCTGTACCTGGCATGGCACTTGGGGCACCACAGCTATCAGTTCCAGTGCAGTTGTATCACTGGCATGCTCAATAATTTTGCCCCCACCAACAGCTTAATTCCTGTGTGTAATACATCATCAGCGATAAAGTGTGATTCACTGTTTGAGAAGCTGTCATTCTCTCTAAAGATTTTTAATTTGCTTAACAAATAATATTCCTTCCACTGCAAAGTTAAGGGGGAGGGTGGAAAGGGGTAAGCAGAATAATTTATAGCTGCACCTTGACCAAAACAAGGATATTCCCCTCTTTTGTAGCACAAATCAAGTTAAATTAGTCAAGTGGCTGCTTCTTTGCCAGCAAACGCTGTCTCAGCCCTAGCCTTGGAGCATACATCCCAACAAATCAAGTGGTTTGCATTGTGCAATAAATCTGTAGGTATTTGCTGAAGTCTAATTCCACTGTCCTTGAAATGCTCCACTGAACTTTTAAGATTTTAATAACTTCTCATTATTAGGAATACTAATGTCTCAGCTTAGATGGTGGACTGTGGAGGGTTAATTTCTATCCAGGTCAAAGATCAAGGGTTCAGTCAACTGTCATGAGAATGTGAAACAGAACAGTAGAGACCTCTGAATGACCCCCTTTAAAGCAGATAAACTTGCAAAAATGTTTAAGACAGTAATTTTCTGTCCAAAAATAAAAAGATAATGTAATTTCTGCCTGCAAAAAAGGACAGCACCATTGGTTTCTCCCTGCTACTTAATCTTCACTGAGTTATGACACAGGTTATCAGAGAAATGAATGTACAAATACAGTGTTCTTTGGAAATGAATGCCCTTGATTGTATTTTAAATGTGCACACAATAGCCAGTAAACTGGCAGTTTCATATATCTTCCAGTCCTCAGGAAAGCACCCACAGTTTTCTGAATATCTGGGCTGTGATAGGCAGAATAATTTCCATAACACACAGTTCCAGTGTCATGTACATGACCCAAGGGAGGCTGGAGCCTCACCACTGACTTCAGCTGATCTGTGTCTTTTTACACAAATTGAGGAACTGGCCTATAGCTGCCAAGAAAATCAGAAGTCCACAAAATGTGGTGCTTTTTTAGCTATTTGTGGACATTGTGGGAAGAGAGAGGGGAAAAAAACTGCCAAAGGATTCTAGGGAAAAGATTAATTTATTTTATTCTTTTTAGAGTGGCACAGGACTTCATAGAAAGAGTAAACAGAAATATCACTTAAACCATGGGAGATAGGGAACAGTATGTGTTAAGACTTTTTTGTAGGAATAACTGTTTTCTTATTAATTTCTTTTTTATGTAATGACAGTGTTTTCCTATTACGTAATTGTAAATAGAAGTGGTATAAGTAAAGTCGTCTTTTTCTCTTCATGTTTTTCAAAGAAGCGGGAGGTTATGAAAGCATGTTTTTTTGGCACGTTTATTTTTGTT
The DNA here is from genome assembly GCF_013368605.1 of Nyctibius grandis. Lineage (NCBI taxonomy): Eukaryota > Metazoa > Chordata > Aves > Nyctibiiformes > Nyctibiidae > Nyctibius > Nyctibius grandis. The sequence continues at coordinate 10,977,126 of NC_090659.1, read as the reverse complement.
TTAAAAAAGGAAGTTTACTAAAACTATTTTTTGAGCATCAGCATGTTATCGTAGCAATTCTTCACTTTTTTTAAAGCACCTGGGTATATGCATTGATGAATTGTGTCATGCATAGATTAGAATAAGATAGAAAAGTCCACAATTGATAAAACAAATAAAATATAACATTTCCCCATCTCTACTTCAGTACTATCCCTGAATTGTGAGATTAGTGAAGGAAATTCTCTTTTCCTGACCCTTATGGATAAGGTTGACCCCTCACCTTCAAGGTTGTATTGCTCATATTTGGCACATTAATAGGCATGGAAGAGCAAAGTGCATTTCACTTAATAATGGCTTCTGTTTGTCTTGCACGTGTTAGTAAAAACTGAACTGAACACAAACAATGCAACAATATGAATACAAGGGCTCTCCCTTGATTTTCCCAATTAAATGAAATGAAGCAGCCTATATCTGTGTGACACACAGAGATTACCACACATCTAGGTTTAGAGGCCTCTGGGCAGGCTGAGTTTTTGAAATACATGAGCTGAAATACATAAGCAGAGTTTTGTAAAAGGAATCTTTGAGAAATGAAGTAACGTCTTTTCACAGGTGCTGTTTTAAGGTCCATGTTCACATGCAGAATAAACTCAGATAGTCTGTTCATCTTGCTTTCCAGTATTTGAGGATTTATATCTCCCTCCAGTCTTGTGAATAAATTTTGACTTGTGTGAATGAATAATGAAGGTTTATTTAATGGTGATTTTGCTATCTTTAAAAAATCACTTACTATAGGCAGAATGACTTAACAAAGCAGGTGCTTTCTCTTTCATATATAGGCTTGGCATGACTCTGGCAAAGTCAGCTGTTTGATAAATGCCAAAGCTCATTCAAGATTTGGGGTTTCTAAAGACAGCTCTACAGCGTAAAATGGCTTTTTAGCATGTTTATCTATGAGAGGAAATCTAATTTGACAAATCAGGCCTATATATATATATTTATATATATAAAGCGCCTATCACCATATTGATAAAAATTCTTTGGAACCGCTCTGAAGGCAGAAGTAAGAACAGGAGTCAGTCTGTTAGTACCTCAGCTCTTCTGTTTCCAACCAATTTAAAAAAAAAAAAAAAAGGCCAAATTTGACAGAGCAGGCCACATCTTGGAAGAGATCAGAATCCAAGTACGGGAAGTGGTGTAGTCACTGTAACTTTCTAGAGCCCAGCAAATGATCTTAGAAAATCTTCTTTTTCCAAATCTTGTGTCCTTTTACAGGTTTGATGTGGAACTAAAATATTTATGTAGGTATAGAAAAGGATGACTTAGAGATGAAGTTTGTTGATTGGGATCATTATACTATATCTAAGAGATGGCATTAGAGGGAAAGGTGTGCCAGTATAGTTTCTTGTTGGTTTGGTTTCAGCTGAGTATACATGACCTAGTGTGTGCATCTTTTCATGGTAATGTCATCCTTTATTTCCTCTATTGAGAAACCATTTCTTTTAGCTGTTACCTCTGTGGCTACACTTTACAGCAGAGAGCAGCTTTCCTTTTTGTAGCTGCACATCATGAATAACAGCTTTATTTGGTACCAAATGAGATGCTCTGATTTGTGAGCTTTCCATAAACATATCTGAATTGTTCAATTTCCTTCTCATTGCATAATTTCCATCTTGGCCTTCTGCCTGCTGATATTCAGATAAAGAGTGCATTCAAGTAATTTACAAAAATGCTGTGAAACTGAATGTAGCCTGCTATCAAACATAACAGGATTGTTCGATTTTTATTTATGTGTAATGTAAGTACTGTTCACCATTTTCTTTTAACAGCTACTTTAACAACCGTCTTGCTGTAAAGAATGGTAACAGGAGAAAAAAAGAGCATTAGAAGTTACCTGCTTAAATGAATATGTTCCATGTTCATGGCAGAATGTAACATTGATTGTTATTTATAGGTTTGTTTTAATGCTTTTTTCGTTTGAGGAAACAAGCAAGATAGCTTACTGTTTTCTTTTTTCTTTTCTTTCATGTCCTTTCAATGTGGTGATGGATTCCTAATATGGATATCTGAACTGCTGTGCAAATGGCTTGGCTTTGATATAACTTCAATAGGTAAGTGAATAATACCAATTACTACAGTACTTTTGCTGAAACATATTTATTTAAAATTTAGAATGTAAAAGAGTTAAAATGAATTTCCAAACCAGCAGTAAAACATGTTTCATATTGAGTCCAGCAAACAGCAGACTGGGTTGACAAAAGAAGGTGGAATCAGCCTTATTGTTCTTTTTCCCAGGGAAAATGTATCTCACCACGTTTTGGCCTCAGTGTCAGGACAAATGTAGCACTGGCTCAGCTAATTGCATTGTAGCATTTATTTAATATTCATGGTTAAACCTGAAGAAAGAGTTACAATGGAAAAGGGATTCTTTGTCTTTGAGAATGTATTCCATAGTCAAGGAAAGGGAAGAAAAAGGATAAGAAAAGAAACCCTCTCTTCAGCCACTAAATTACAGGAGTTTTGTGTTATCAATGATGTTTATATATATTGAGCTAGGAAGCTTGTGATGATGAAGATGGTTGACAAAGGGCAGCAAACCAAGGTACATTAATGTGAAAAACTGTTCTCTGAAATCACTCTATCCTGTGAGTAAGTGTCCATTGGATACCATAGTTACAGTGTCTATTGACTATTAGTTTATAGTAGTAAATATGACAATAGAGATAACAGCAAAGTGGTCTTCCTGAGGGCATAGACACTTACTAAGATTACTCCATGTCCAGACAATTCTTGAGCTAGTCTTTCCTGCATGGATAGCAGAATGATGAGAATATATATTAAAAAAAAAATGCTGTACTTCATTCCACAAACAACCAATGGAAGATTTTAAACTATGATATTTAGTGTTACATCGCCTATGAATCTGGCAAAGCTTTTTTTGTAAATATGGACTTTCTGTGTATTTGTGTAGTTTTATTTTGGCTTTTGTAGAGGCAGGGAAAGAGTGCTGGGGCTATGTGTACATTTAAATTGGTGTTTGAACCTGAATTTGCACTGACATCCTCACCCTGATGCCCAGGCTATGTCCTAGCCTTGCCATGTAGGACCTGACTGTGCCCTGGTAAGAAGGATCAGGAGAGGACCCTGACAGGCACTGGAAGGGTGACCTGCAAGAAGAGCATAGAATCATAGAATCACAGAATCATAGAGTCACAGAATCATAACCCTTCCATGGATTGGAAGGGACCTTTAAAGGTCATCTAGTCCAACCCCCCTGCCGTTAGAAGGGACATCTTCAACTCGATCAGGTTGCTCAGAGCCCCATCCAACCTGACCTTGAATGTTTCCAGGGACGGGGCATCTACCACCTCTCTGGGCAACCTGCTCCAGTGTTTCATCACCCTCATTGTAAAAAATTTCCTCCTTATATCTAGTCTAAATCTACTACCTTTTAGTTTAAAACCATTACCCCTTGTCCTATTGGAACAGGCCCTGCTAAATGTTTGTCCCCATCTTTCTTATAGGCCCCCTTTAAGTACTGAAAGGCTGCAATAAGTTCTCCCCAGAGCCTCCTCTTCTCCAGCCTGAACAATCCCAACTCTCTCAGCCTTTCCTCATAGGGGAGAGGTGTTCCATTCCTCTGATCATTTTTGTGGCCCTGCTCTGGACCCGCTCCAACAGTCTTTCCTGTGCTGGGGACTCCAGAGCTGGACGTAGTACTCTGGTTTGGGTCTCACCAGAGCAGAGTAGAGGGGCAAAGTCACCTCCCTTGACCTGCTGGCAATGGTTCTTTTGATGCAGCCCAGGATGCGGTTGGCCTTCTGAGCTGCGAGCACACATTGCTGGCTTATGTCCAGCTTCTCATCCACCAGTACCCCCAAGTCCTTTTCTGCAAGACTGCTCTCAATCCCTTCATCCCCCAGCCTGTATTGATACCGGGGGTTTCCCTGACCCGTGTGCAGGACCTTGCACTTGGCCTTATTGAACCTCATGAGTTTCACATGGGCCCACTTCTCGAGCTTATCCAGATCCCTCTGGATGGAATCCCATCCCTCAGGCATGTCAACCTCACCACTCAGCCTGGTGTTGTCTGCAAACTTGCTAAGGGTGCACTCAATCCCACTATGTCATTGATGAAGATATTAAACAGTACTGGTCCCAGTACAGAACCCTGAGGGACACCACTTGTCACTGATCTCCATGTGGACATTGGGCTGTTGACCACTACCCTCTGGACGTGACCATCCAACCAATTCCTCATCCACTGAACAGTCCACTGATCAAATCCATATCTCTCCAATTTAGAGAATAAGGTGTTGTGGGACACTGTGTCAATGTGCATGCTTAGTTACAATTGAGTTTAACTGATGGTTAAAACTGTGTTTCTTTAACATTTCTTTGCTGTTACTGCCACTTCATAGCTGAGATGAAGGATTGCAATCCAAATACAGGAGCCATAGCTCTGGAGCTTCCCTCATTTGTATGTTCTTCAAACATAGGGTGTAGATATGTCCTCATTATGACAGTTAGAGCAACATGACTCTGGGCAACATTTCTGCAGCTGCACACAACCACCTGCAATATAATGCTACATGATACAGATATTGTAACAATCTCTTGAATTTTTTAGACTATGGCAAGGAGAAAGATGAGAAAACTCAGCAATCCTCTTGTTGAGATTGTGGTCTCAAAAATATCAGTGTTTGTTGCCAAAAGCAAAATTTGGCCTGTAATATTGCTAGGGTCCCTCAATTAGCACACTTATTGCATAATATTCGCTTTGCTTGTTTTCACTAGGTAGCCAGCGTTTGGCAGAACAGATTGTGACAGTTTGCATTATTACAATAGAATCACAGAATCATAGGATCATTTTGGTTGGAAAAAGGCTTTTGAGATCATCAAGTCCAACCATTACCCTAGCACTGCCAAGTGCACCACTAAACCATATCCCTAAGCACCACATCTACACATCTTTTAAATACCTCCAGGGATGGCCAATCAACCATTTCCCTGAGCAGAACGTTTATGAGAGATGCTAGGAAGGAAAGGATATACTTTAGAATACTGTGACAGGGAAAGCCAAGGAACTACGGAAAACCTGCTAGCTGTTAGGCAGATAAATTATTTTGCTGGTTTATACCAGTCAGATGTGCAACTTCTTTCTGTGTATTTGATATAGGTAGACAGGAAGAAAGAACAGTCGAGTCTATTGTACTTGTCCAGGTACAGTACAATTAATCAATGTTTTTTTCTTGAAAAACCTGACACTACTGTACTTCAGACTAGAGTTGCAGGGTTCACCAGGGAAAGAACAGCTGGTGTCTTTATTAGATTTTATGTTGTACATAAGGAGGCCATGTTTCCCATTGTCAGAGTGTAAAAGAAAATGAAAGCTCTGGGCATCATTAAAATCTTGGAAGTGTAGTACGTGTCAGTTCCATTCCCACAACACCTGGGTCAAAAGCTTGGTGTAAGGCCACTTAGCAAACAAAACCAGACTGTTTTCCACACTTCAGATTTTTTGCATTAAGTTTCCAGTAACTTTCTATTTAAACTATGTTCAGCAATATTGTCTTGGGTATTGTGTACTTCTGGAGGGTATTGAAAAAGGTAAGTAAGCAACCGTAGAAAACAACTTTTTTATGTACTTCTGAATATCTTTTCTTCTACACACCGTGAATTAATACTAGCAAAAATTTTAATTAGAAAAATATGCGCTTTGATCCAAAGGCCTAATAGAGAGATGTCTCTGGGTTTGTTATTTTGCATTTTTGCATTTTCACGTCTTCTAGAATGCAATGCACATTACAGGTCTTGAGTTGCACAGTTCCACCCTCACCACAAGGTTTGCTGAACTAGGTGGGTTAATAAAAAGAGAGAGAATTGATGATGTCTTCTTTTGAGTTTCATAGCTCTGAAAGACTACACATTACAGAGTAGAAAGGAGTCAGGCTAACTTTTAGCAGTTTTTGTGCAAGATGATGACACAGGTTGTTATGCCAAGATTGAAGACAGATATGTGATGATGCGAATATTTCAGGAGAAATCAATGACTTCCATCAGTGTTCAAAAGGCTCAGTGAGTGTATGTTAAATAATGTAGTTTCCAAAATTGTCTACAATTCCTATTAATACAACAAATTAGCTTTGTAACTAGAAAAACAGTTAGCAAGAATAGGAAAGCATTGTCATCTTTCTACATCTTAGAATCATATTTAAGATCTGGGGTGCTTTTTGCAGAAAACCTAGGATTGTGAAGAATGGTTAGGCAAATTAAAATGAGGCTTGTACTTAAGAAGTGTGCATAAAGCAGTGATGAAATAGGTAATTTATTCCAAAGGGAAATTGCAGTGGAACAGATACTTGCAAAAAGAACCATTATTGGTCCATTTTGGAGATCAGAGGCATCATTCTGAAAAAATAATAAATAGGAGAGAACAGGAAAATTGGGAAAAATTGTAGAATTCATAAATTAGGCAAGGTCTGAATAGATTATTTATCCTTCCAATGTCACAAGAGGACTGTTTGTCTTGGAAAGCTGGTTGAACAGTCGGAGACAACGAGTCGGAAGTGATGTTAGGATTGATCATATTTGGAGAGAATTTGTGGAGCCAGTTGAAGCTTACTGAAGTCAGCTGGGGCGGTGTTCAAAATCTCTGATGTTTATTGACACGAATCTTTTCAAGCAACATTTTTAACTTCTATATTCCTCCTGTTTCCTGCCATTCAGTATATAACACAAATTAAAGGGGGATGATGATGATGATTATTATTATTATTATTGTTACTACTACTACTACTTCAAGTAAGAGAGGTCTGAGAATTTCCATCTCTCTCGTCATTGTGCATTCCAGCTCGTGTCATGGCCCAGCAGTTCTATCCCATTTCTTTCTGGTTATTCCTCTTCTTTCCTGTGGCTTGAAATTGTATTGGATGTGGTCTTACACACCAGAATTTCTGTATTTCACTACTTTTATGTGTATATACGTATAGATGTGTGTGTGCTGCTTTAGTTGCAAAGTGTATTATACGTGTTGGAACATGTTGCAGAGAGACTCTGAAACATTAAGAATTGTGCAGCATTGAATACCAAGAGGTCACCTGTTGTTTTTACCTTACAGCTGAGTCCCTTCTCTCTTTCCCTTTCTGCACACATCATTTTATTTTGTCTTCCAAATAGCATTTTAGATAGGTTACTACCCAGCAGACTGGCTGCTTGCTGCTTGGTAACGGTAGTCTTAATAAATAATTTATGAGATGCCAAAATAGATGGCGGTCTTAAACACTGTTTCTTTCCAGAGCCACACATGAGTAACACCATGAAAATTTGGTGAGGAACACATAATAATCCCCTTGAATGATAAGCATCAGATTTCCAAAAGTTTGGCAATGTTGTACCTTGTGAAGGCAATAAAGAACATTTCCTGTCCTCGGGTAAGAAGTCATGATACTGAGACTGTGTTTAATATGAGGGATTTCATCTGGATCGGCACTTTATATGCATCCATTTTACCTGGAAAGTTAGATCAATAGTAGAAGCAGTAAATAATGGATTAGTCTTTAGTTTTGATGTATGTATGCATCTACGTAAAGGTATTTTCCAACCATTTCCCTCCAATCATGTCTGTATGCACATTTGTGTTCATCATAGGAAAGAGCTACCAAAAGTGCTGTAAAGATTTCAATTTCTAATTAAGGAAATATTGGTTTACAATAAGCCGAACTGGCATTTATAGCATTCCAACTAATCCACAGTAATATCTACCCCTGACCCTCATGCTATTTTGAACGTATGACAAGTGTCATGAGGAAGCAAACTTGATTTCACCAGCCTGAGTGTAGCATGGGCAGTTATGGAGTCAGTGTGGAGTCACTAGTGTGCTGTAAATTCACAGCCAAGTCTTCTGGGCTATAATGTCTTAATGTAGAAAAGCCCTTTATCAGAATTGGGGAGGCTTTATGAATTATTTTGATCAGTCTCTCCTATCAGGGTTTTCTCTGGTCCATTTCTCATTAATGGTCTATTACAACTTATATCAGCATAGTAGATCTCTGCGAACTCCCACTATCTGCCATTATTTGTCGTGTATTTTATTGACATCTATATTTAAACACTTAATGCTCTTCATTATGCTCAGGATCAGTAACAGCAGGCCATCAACGTAAAGCAGCTCAGTGCCATTAAAACTAAGCTACTAACTTATCTTGATCTAAAATAGACTTGAAGATGCAGATGTTGTTGCTGTTGTTTTACCGACTCTGTATCGCTTTTCATTCTGTTTCTTTTGAACAGTGCATGTTTTTAAAAGCAAATGAATTAAAGCTCAGAGACTATATTTAGGAAAATATTGAAGCATCTACATAGTAAAACAATACTAAATGACAGGCACACGAGTGTCCCAAAATGTGTAAACAACATCTGAATTTTAGTCTGTTCTATGTTTGAAACTTCCATTCTGTTTAAAGAAAAGGGAACAAAAATGTCTGGAAAGTTCTGACTAACTCGGAATGTGAATTTGAAAGAGAAACGCATTTGCATGTCGCTTTTTAAAGAGCTATTACATTGTGGTCAAAGTAGGGCACAGAGAGACTTAAAGGACAAAGGCTGTTTCAGAAAGTCAGAAAAGAGAAACAGCAGGAAATGAGTTTGCGCCTGCCTCCTAATAAAAGATGTATATTTTTCAAACAAACCATTGGAAGTGCTCTTGAAACATATAGTATGACCATTGCAGCATGCACTGCATACACACTGTACTGGTGGTAATTTCTTTAGAAGGTGACCTTTTCCCTGAACTATTTTTTCCATATATAAAATAGGTATGTAATTAGCAAATGACTATATGCACGTGCCTTAAAAAAAAAAACAATAAACTGTCCATACTGTTTTTATAGACACTTCGTAGATACCTGAAGAATAAGCCATTTGATTTCGTTGGTGAAAGTGAGGTTGGTATGGAGGGGAACTGCTGGTTACACAGGGCATACATAAGTATACCAAGACAATAGATTTAGACTTGGACACCTTGAAAAATCCTGATCACCATTATTTCATCTTTGGGATGTTTTTCTTTGTTTAAATAGTAGGGAGAGAGGTGCTAATAGGTTGAGGTATGTTCTTTGTTACATTTCTAGGCATAACAGTTCTCAGCAATAGAGGCTGTAGCATCGCAGAACAACATAGTTCTGCCTTGCTTGTGTCTGCTATGTATCATAGAATCATAGAGTGGTTTGGGTTGGAAGGGACCTTAAAGATCATCTAGTTCCAACCCCCCTGCCATGGGCAGGGACACCTTTCCTCTAGACCAGGTTGCTCAAAGCCTCATCCAGCCTGGCCTTAAACACTGCCAGGGAGGGGGCAACCACAGTTTCTCTGGGCAACCTCTGCCAGTGTCTCACCACCCTCACAGTAAAGAATTTCTTCCTAATATCTAATCTAAATCTACCCTCTCTCAGTTTAAAACCATTCCCCCTCGTCCTGTCACTACTTGTCCTTGTAAAAAGCCCCTCTCCCGCTTTCCTGTAGGCCCCCTTCAGGTACTGGAAGGCTGCTATAAGGTGTCCCCAGAGCCTTCTCTTCTCCAGGCTGAACAACCCCATCTCTCTCAGCCTGTCTTCATAGGAGAGGTGCTCCAGCCCTCTCATCATCTTCATGGCCCTCCTCTGAACTCGCTCCAACAGCTCCATGTCCTTCTTGTGTTGGGGGCCCCAGATCTGAACGCAGTACTCCAGGTGGGGGTCTCACGAGAGTGGAGTAAAAGGGCAGAATCACCTCCCTTGACCTGCTGGCCACGCTGCTTTTGATACAGCCCAGGATACGGTTGGCCTTTTGGGCTGCAAGCGCACATTGACGGCTCATGTTGAGCTTCTTGTCAACCATCACCCCCAAGTCCTTCTCCTCAGGGCTGCTCTCAATCCATTCTCCGCCCAGCCTGTATTTGTGCTTGGGATTGCCCCGACCCACATGCAGGACCTTGCACTTGGCCTTGTTGAACTTCATGCTGTTGGCACAGGCCCAGCTCTCAAGCCTGTCAAGGTTTCTTGCAGCTAAATTAGTTATTTTTCTTGCCCTGCCCTGAACTGTTTAAAATGTAGGGAAATCTGGCTTCTGAACTTCCTGATGTGGATTCAGGGGCCTGGTAACCCTACCACTATGGGGGACTTCTATGGAATATGTTATTCCATAAAATAATATATTTTATAGTTATTATTTTTCTGTAAGTAAAATGATTAACTTTTAGATTTTTTCCATTCTGTGAGAATTGAACACTTATATTAACATCATCCTTCCATTTTACCTCAATATTTTTTGCGTTATAAATTTCTTATCTTTCGCCATCTATAGAAGTTACTGAGAATGTAATCAGTAATTAAAATGCATGTTTTCATCTCACTGATTTTTTAGAAGGGGGACTTGACATTTGCATTCAATTTGATCACACCAAATTAGGTACATACATAGGCTCTTGGACTGATGGGATCCTGTGGCACGAACCTCTTTCAGCCACTTCTCCGGACCTTTTTTGAAAGAAAAGAGTGATGGCTGATATGTATAGCAGTGTGCAAAGCAAATAGTTGGAGAATGGAAGCACCATGTTTTAGAAGAAGTAATAAACTGGTATGGACTAATAAGTAATAACTGAGACTTCGGCACCTTTCTTAGACGAGCAATAAAAAGAACATTCAACATGAAAAATTAAAGGTGTTATGGAGATGTTGAAAGTGATTTTCTGTTTCTTACTGAGGGATTATGACAGAGATGAAGGATTCCAGTCTTTGAGAACCGGAGATAGTAATTTCTCTAGCTCTGTGGGACATAGTATGCTTAGGAACGAAACTGTGTCTAATAAAATCTGAGGCTGAAATATTACCTCTGGCTTCCAGAACTTTATTCCTTTTATCCTCTCAAAGGAATGCTACATTCCAGTTAACCATCAGAGTACCAGGGTTCACCAGTGCTTGACAGTTATTTGCGATATATCATCTGTGTATTTCTGTGTGTGTATGTATCTCTGCAGGATTTTTCCAAGGGCAGGGATGGAGAGGGAGAAATGTTTCAGATCTATAAAACTGTATGATAATCTAATGAACAACTTGCAGCACAGAAATGCCTTGCTGTATGTGTTAACCATAATATTTCCTCCCCAAGATTTTGTTGATGAGACTATTAAATCATTAATGAGTAGTAGTATACAACTTGCATGTACACATGTTAAAGGGTCAAATGAATGTCAGACAATAATACTCCAGTTGAATCTTCTTTGTGTACCCAAACTATTTCTAATAGATACACAGAAATTTTAACCTCCCATGTTGACAGAAAAGCAGGAATCTTGCAGGGATGACATCAGGAACATAGAAAGGACATTAAGGCTGCAGTCTATTTACTAGGCATATGTTCTTCCTGGCTTTGCCTTCTTTGTGTAAAATGTCTTGCAAAGGACATATTCCAGTACTGAGCTATCTAAAATGTGAAGATAATTGTTTTATTTTGAGACAAACATAATACATTTATCCATAACTCTTGCTATTTTGTGTCTTGCAATCTTTTCCCTTTACTTCCATACATTTCCTTTCTAATTTTCTTTCTTTTCTGAAATGTGGTTAGAAATAACTTGCATGATTTTTTAGTATTGTGCATTTTTAAGGTGAGGTTACTAGGACAATAGTTTACAATTGGAGCACCTTCCTCTGTAAACATTTTAGAAGTTGTATTGGCTGTGGAATTACTGAAATGTATTATTGCCATCTCTCAAGGATTACAAATACATCTGAATTACGCTCCTTATTTTTGGAGCCTCATTAAACTCAACTAAAATGTATGCTTGTTAGGTCAGTTTCCCTGAGGCCAGTTGCTTAAGGCAATCTTACCTAAGGATACACTTGTGAGAATTGCAAAATCATGGTCTCGTCGGTTAAGTGCTTCTGATTCTGTCTTTCCTTCAGTGAAGGCTTTTTACTTAAATTGGTTATGAACAAGTTAAGAATATAAACTGAAGCAGACATATGGAGATAGAAAGAAAAGTAGGGATGGAGTCTTTAAAGCAAAATACATAGACTTTAACCCGTTCCTGGTCTGGTTTAATCGTTATTTTAAGGACAGTAGCCATAATTTGCTTTCCTTTGGGGTACTCGATTCCATTGCTGGGGGTGCTGCTCTAAAATAGAATCACAGAATCATAGAAAGGTTTGGGTTGGAAGGGACCTTAAAGATCATCTAGCTCCAACCCCCTGCCATTGGCAGGGACACCTTCCACTAGACCAGGTTGCTCAAAGCCCCATCCAACCTGGCCTTGAACACTTCCGGTTTTATTAGTTTAGTATATTAGTTATATTAGTAAAATAGTTATATTGCTTGTGTTTGGATTCTGTTCTGCTTCAGATTCATTTGTCTCCATGAAATGCATAAGACAAAGACAATGGCACCCTATAACTATTTTTGCAGTGACTTTTCATAGTTGAAAATCCTTGTTAACATCACAATGACAATAAAGAATCAAGCCCTCCTTAGCTACTTATTTTTCTACACTGGATAGTGTATGTGACCAGCCTTTGTTTCTGAACCTGCCTGCCTTAGGGTTTAGAGATGAGGAAGACAAAGTACAACATCTAGTCAATAATCCTAAATGCAGAAGCGTGCTTTTAGTAAATTATTTTAAAATTTCCAAATGGAAGAGAGGAGCTTATTATTTTACCACTTCCTTCTCTTCTGGGGTTGTAGACTGTGCTTTAAGGACTCTTCAGCTACATTTTTCTTTTACTTTAGCTAGCTAAGTGGGTATTTTTTATCCCATGAAGGAAAGATCCATTCTAAAAAAAAAAATCTTGTAGGAGTTCCTAATTTGTGGTAGTATGCTGAGAAAGAAAGGGGAAGAAATGGTGGGGAAGAACGTCTGGGCTTATTTTTTTTCAAAGTTTAGAAGTAAGGCAAGGTGGCTCACTAGATTTTCCATAGTTCAACTGACAAAGAAATTTATTTTAAAAGGGGTTAAAGCTCTGTAAGTTTTCGTTAGTGTCTTGAATAAATACCACAATATTTAGAAACTGACTGAATTAAGAAAGACTTTGTTACACCTCCTTGATGCTTAAATGCAATGGAGATTTTTCTTCAGGGATTCTATATTATTTATTGTACAGTGTCTAAATGATGAGTCAGATGTGGCATTTCTTTGGAGTAAGTGCATAATTAAAGTGCAATGTGTAATAAACCTAGAACTGTTTCAGTGGAAAATAAAAAAATTCACAATTTGTCTTAATTATAAGAAGAAAGACTTGACCACAGCAAACTCTCTTAATTAGACCTTTCCAATGCTCTTTTGCAATTTTTTTAATAAACATGCACAAACTACTGACATATTTCCTTAACCCTTCATTTTATGCTTTTATATTATATAAAATGCTTCTCTTGCAACAGAAATAATAACTATGTGGGACATCATCATTATGGAACTTTATAATTCAGTTACAGAACTCTTGATTAACACTATCATTTAATAAGTATTAAACAGTGACAGTTTATTTATTGACGGCTTTAAGAGTAAAACTGCAGGGAAGCATAAAGGGTATTTTGCTTTAAGGAATTATGTCCTTACTGTTCAGCTACACCTGGAGGAAGAGAGCTTCTGAGAGACGTGTATTTTGATGGAGTAAGCTACAGAAATTATAGCTTCGAGCAGTGTCACTGCAGGCAAAAATTGGCAACCAGGGAGGAAGGAAAGGTGACTCGATTCACCCCTGGCCAGCTGAACTCCTGCAGGGCACCAGCGCGGCCCTGTCTCCAGAAGGGGTCAGTGCATACCAGGTAGAGCCTCTGCGCTCAGAGCTGGAAGCAGAGAGACCGAGCTTCAGAACAGGCAGGTGTATTGCCATTTGCAGTGCCTTCTGCCTGTATAATGATAATGCCCTTATCAATTTCACAATGAGGAGGGAAAGGATATATTTAATCAAGTTGAACGCTTGCCTATGGCTGTCTGATGCACGTGCATGGTCTCTATGCAGAGAGACAGTTGGGGGAGGTTCAGAATATGTATTTCAATTCCCTTTACAGTCAATAAAGCCAATGGAGCCAAGAAAACATCTTAAAGCAGACATCTCCTGGATGACTTAACTGAGTGTTTCTAGATGCCTTTGACTATATTGACTAGATCTCGGTTGACTGTCGTGGGAGCTTACACACCAATCTCACACACTGACCTCAACTTTTAGCTGCGTACATTTTGTGCTGAAGCCCATCAGCTGACTTTAACTGCAGGATTCGGTTGCCTCAGCATAGGCTATTATTTATTAGCAGTACTATTTTAGAAGCCATTGCATATTCACCTCTTCCACAACTTCCACCTACCCAGGAGTGGGTTTCCCTTGAATCATATCTTCCAGCCCTATGCAGATATCTTAGATACCCCCAGGCATCTAAAATGGTACTAGGCACCCATATTTTAGGGAATTGTATGTCAGCCTTATTCTTTTACCAGTAGTTGCAAAGAAGAAGTAGTAGCAAAGTAAAAGTTAACTTATCTTTTCCATTTTCATAAGTTACAAATGCAAGTCCATCACTGTTCTTTCACTGAAGATACTGGGTCTTTTATATAACATGGATAACTTAAGTTGTAGGTGTATGAATTTGAAGGAAGACTAATGTATCCTTACTAAAATAGTCCACGTTTATAAAGAAAAGATATCATAGGAAATATTATTTCTTTTAACTAGAGGTGCTCTGAGACACAACTATATTTAGTCTGCCTAGCTGGCGAACAAGTAGCTGAGAAACCAGAGCAGCATTGGATACCTAAATTGTCCTCCAGCATCCTTAATCAGCAATTAAAAGGTTATAATCATAATTTCTCCTAAACAAAGACTAGTGACATCCTAGGTTAAATCATAAAATGTTATAATCAGGACAATAGGAAAAATTATAGTAGGTTTCCCTCTCCAGCTGATGGCTGTCCCAAATGGTATGTTAATCCTGCTTTTGTCTTCATGTGGATAGTTCAATAATTCCAAGTAAAGGCTATGCTGGTTCTGCCTCAAAATAGGCAATAAGCAGTACATCACTATTACGTGCAGCTCTGGTCAATGCATACATGCAGTTCTGAACAACTTGTGGCTATAAAGAAGTACAAATCAGGCAAATGTTTGCAGGAGAAGTATAGAAATAGTGAATTGCTCTGTAAATGAAGGGACTTAGCTCTGTGGGAAGGATGAAGCTTTAAGCTCACAGTATGTTTGAATGGGATGAGGCTACAGATGTATCTATTCACAGTGAATAGATATGTAAAAAGAGATTTTAAAGTCATTTCTGTCAACTCTGTTGGAGCTGAACAAGAACAAGGAAGTATGAGCACTGGATCAGTTGCATGGAGGCCTGTTTTCCCCCTCCTCAAAGGGTAATACAAAGTTGGAAATCAGATTCTGGTAGCACTCAGGAAGAAACTACTGCTAGCTGTTTGGACCCCTGTAACATCTTGATAGAGATAGGATGAGATGTCTAGACATTCTTCATATATTTTACTTACATTGAGTTATGTTGATTAAAAAGTACAAGACAACTGTTTTGTTTGTTTCTATTTTAAGGCATACTTGTAGCACCTCTGACTTTTCAGCTTTTTCTGGAGCACCACACAAGGATTGATTTTGTGTTGATGCCACTATTAGAGAAACTTTATGAACTCGCATGGGTTCTGACATTTCTGTGTACCTTTCTGGTGTTTTTTAATGCAGTACAATGCATAAAGAACCTTCTGTTCTCCTGAAGATCTTCTCAAAAGCCTTTTCAGCTTTAGTATGACTATTTCAGAGATGGAGAGGGATTTAGTCATTTTGATGCTGAATACTCATTTAACATGTTGCAGCTGATCCTGGTGGAGTGCTGTGTACAACTTAAGTATCAACAGTGGGGTTTCAACAGAGCTCAGAGTTGCTGCAAATTTCAGTTCTTGGCAAGAATGTCAATTTTGTGTGTGCCAAGTGTCTGTTATTTAACCAAGCAGAGGATATTCAGTTACTGTAGCAGAAGCAAGATGTATGATTCATGTTTGCATATCCTTTTTCAAAACAGAAACAAAGAGATTTCACTTTTAACATGTCATGCTTCTCTCACTAGCCTTTTTGCCATTCACATTGCCATGATTTAGTAATAAAAATACAAGCATTAAGTATTTATTCACTTCTTTAGTGAGATGGGTAGCAGAGCATGATGTCAGGTACTAAACTAAACTGTAGGACCAAAGACTGCAGCAGTATAGTACTCTTTAAAGTAGAGTGATACTCTGTTATTAACATTCTGCTACTATCAAATACAGTTTGTTTTGAATAAGAGTTAAAAAAACCCCATATTTACAAAGCAATAATGATTTTAAATCAAAAGTTTTATTTTAGGCACTTATTCTGGTTTTGGTGGTGACAAGTTTTGATATGTTTAAGGCTGGGGGTTTTTTGATAATTCCTCCTCCTGTTGCTTTTGAAAAGATTGCCTTTTCAAAAGATACATTTGGGTGCAGTTCGGATTTGACACTCTTCCTTTAGTGCTTTATCTTAAGACTGCTGTCACTGTCAGAACAGATCATATCAGTGCCCTGTTTAAACCAGTTTTGTCAGTGTGCCACTGCCCGCCACTGACTGCAGCCGTAAACAGGGCAGCGTGTTCTCCCATTTGTGTCAGTTCCCTGAGATATATTCGACCATTCACCTGGCTGCTGCTGCCCACCAGCTCTGCTTGCTCACGGCTGTTGGTCGAATGGTGTTCACAAGCTTCTGAGGACCTGATGAAGTTTTCTACAAAAATACTAACCAGATTTTCCTGATTCAGCTATCCTAGCTTAGGATGGTTGTTAAGGCCATTCAGCATATAATGAAGTGGTTATACAGATAATTAACTTTTGGATGGACATTATTTTTTCTGTTACAGAACTCAGCTGAAAAGAAACTTTAGAGCATGTTTCATTTTCTGTTCCTGATTAATTTTCAGGGGTGGCAACTGACATGAATTCAACATAAGTATCTCTGGATAAAATGATGGACTGTAATAGCATGACCTGTCTTGTCTGCTCTGTGGCCTTACCCCACTCGTGGGGTAGGCATGCAGAAATAACTGTGACCCTTGCCTTGAATCCCTGGTAGCTTTGTGTGATCAGAGAATCATGCAGTTATCTGCACTGCCTTGGTAGGTGCCAGTACGTGTCATACATGAGTAGGTCCTAGACAGGTCACCTGTGGATAAATGACACTGCCATGGACCACAGAAGCGTATTAAAAAGTAACACGTACAGTCTTTTCAGTTCATTCGTAGCTATACTACATTCATTTTACTATTGAATTAAGATCCCCAAGATATTTGAAGGACTATTAGTGGTTCAACAAGGAGAAAAGTGTGGTCATCTTAGATCTGTGTGATAACATTTCCAGTACTTTGTCTAACACACCTTTTATTTTTATTTTTTTTTTAAAAAAGGAGCAATTCTGAATAATTTGTAACTCCTGGATAATTGTAAAGGTGACATGACTTAAAATGAATATAACAGTTGTGACCAAATAACAGCACTTATTTTGCATTTCATTAAAACTTTGCACTATTTAATGTAGGATTTTATAGTTAATCTTAGCTTCCTGGTTAGCAGGAGGCTTTGGTTCCAAAAACGTTTGTTTCTGACCTTTGGGTCTAGAAAATAGGACAGGAAACATAATGAAAACCAGTTTAACGCAGTTTTCATATTCTATTTCAAGTGGGATCACACGGTAACGAACTGGGGGAGGGGAATTGATGAGGAGAAGTTAGATTTTATCAGCCATACTGTGCTGCTTATGGGAGTCAGGTGTCCAGTTTGAGTAAAATGGGCAGCATTTTGCTTTCTCTATAAAATTTCCAAATAAGGATGTCATGAATATGCACAAAAGGTTCTTACTAATTCTCCCATACGCAAACATTTAGGCTAAAATAATCTATTCATTGATGTTACTCTTATAGAGTGAAGCAACCAAAATGGTTAAATGCTTTCTGAAGCAATTGAGAGGCAGTATTGTGTATTTCAAAACTGGAAAAGGCATATCCATAGGTAGAACAATTGTGGGCATTTATTTTTCATGAAGCTTCCCAATGATTTTTTTGCGAATTTACTTTAAAGTTTTATTGACCTTTTTTGTTACTAATATGCAAAAATCAACTTTTATTTTGAACTTCCTGTTATTGTTTGAAATAAAAATGATATCTGTGCTTATCTTCTGGGATTGTGAACAGCAATTACAAATGGATAAAGCAAAAAAAGACTTACAGTTTATTATGTACACAGATGTAATTGAGTGGGTCATGGTAGCACAGAAGTGAATGGGAAAGTTTGCATTCTGGTAATGCCAGAGAAAACAGTGCTAGGCTTTGTCGTCTAACTAAGATGAAACATGTATGTTCTCTTTTTTGCATTCCCCTTGTGAGAAGTTTTCTTCCTAAGCTTGGCCTTTTTTTTTTTTTCCTTTTAGGAGTCTTTTCCAGGTTCTGTACCGTTTTGTCATAATATTCAGGCTCCTAAAATAATTTCTGAGGTTAGATTTTCATGGACAATGAACTGCCAAAGTCCTGATTTGAATCTGTGTCCTCGAATCTGTCATGAAATTGAAGCTATGAGACATAACTGTATTTTTCTTGAATATTTCATTCTAGGGGGGAAAAACCTAATTATATATGTCATAGTACTGAGATGTTTAGATTTGGATTCTTTTAGAAGAGCAAGAGGTATCATTTTGGTGATCAGAGCTGCAGAAGTAAAGAGAAAAGTAAGGGAAAACAGTTTCCGTAATGTATAAAATTGAGGAACTGAAACCTAAAGGAACACAAAGGAGACAAGAGTTGAAAGAAAAAAATGATAAAGAAAACCAGCAGATGGGGATTTGGGGGAAACCAAAGAAGTAACACAAGTAACCGTGCTTTGTTTTCATGTACTGCTTGGCCTTAAAGCTGTGTTAGGCTAAAGTGTCCTTTTTATCAGAGCAGTGGGTGTTGCAGAGATTATTTCAGTGGCGAGTCTGTGCAAAGATGAATGTGCTTCTGTTTCCCTCTGCTGATTAGCACAGTCCCAAATGGCAAGTGTGATAAACCCTGGTCTTTTGATGCCCCTTTTTTCCCTTCAACTCAAAGACTTTGAGATCACAGGGTAATTTTTTTTTCCTAACAAGGCACCGGTGTTTTCTTCTGAATTCTTCATAAATCAGACATTTAAAATACTTAAGACGATGTCCTTACATTTCCTGTTTCCATGGAATCTATAGGAGGTTTAAAGTATTCCAGGATGCCCTGCCAGCCCTTAAAGCCATTATCAGATTTTCAGTCTCTTGTGTCTCACTTAGATCTTCTGAGGTATAGTGTATAGCTGTTTTCACTTGAGCAACTCTGCATGAGGAGCTCTTAAATGATGCCTTCTAAACTTCCTGTATTCCTTTGATTTCACACTGGGCCTATTTTTTGCATCTTACTGACATTTGTCATTCCCTTGAGGCAAGTACTACAGCATATACAACACCCACAGCTAGATAATCACAAGCTTGGACCCGTGACTACTTAAAGCAAAGTCTTTTTAAAGGAAAAACTGAAGAAAGTGTTCTTGTAGTTAGTGCACTGAGATAACACCAGAGGGAATGCAGCTGTACAGCCACTTTGCATAGGACCATCTTTCTGAAATTCCCATTTCCCCATTTTTGTTTCTAAATAGCTTCTTTTAAACCCAGTTGTCCTAACCTTTTCCTCAACTTGTCCAGAACTGCTGCAGTGCAGCATGCAGACTAACAGGACCACTGATTAGTGCACCTGACAGCTCTGCTCTCTTGCCATGCATGAAGACAAAACATGGTCACGTTTAAAGCAGGACTTGTGCTATTTTCTTCAGTGGAACCAGGCTTTGGACCTGAGGGCAAACAAGTCAGAAATCATGGCTGAGTGGTTTGGCATAATAAAGCAGCACAGCTCAATAGGATAAACCTCCTGGCCAAGAAGAATATAACGAACTTCAAATCTTTACTGTAATGCTGATGCTTTTTTTTTTTTACATGCCATCTTTGAATGTAATTACTGAAAGGTTTCCATTTTTAAGAATCCTTTTCTGCAGTATGCGTTTCAAGCATTCCCTCACGAGCTGTAAGTTGAGCAACCAGTAAGTTGCTTGGTTGTTATGCAGTGCTAAAGCATGACATAGCTTCTGTGCCCTAGCATAATTATTCTGTTTATTTCATTTTAAATGTTCATTTAAAATTTAAAAGGAGGATAAAACATAGCAAATAAAAGAATGCGGGAGACCAGAACGAAAGAAAGAGATAATTAGAGTCTCTAACTGTAGGACTAGAGAACAGAGATTTGACTTCTGGAAGAGCAGGGAAATTACAGTTCAGGGCAGTGGTACTAGAAAAAGAGCTATGACAAAGGCGGCTTGTCATGAAATATGGAAAGGCTATGCTAGACAGCCTGTAATTATGAGCAAATTTCCATGTTTGGCAGTAGTACCCTCTGAAAATATTGCTGCATCCATCATTTCTTGCCAGGCTATGGCACACCGGCTCCCTCAGGTGTGCTGGCAGACATGTTCGTGGCCCCACGCTGTGGAACCACAGTTCACTTCCACTGAGCAGTCACTCAGCATATTTTCTAGGAAGGACACAAGAGGAGATTTGGTAGATTAGGTTGCCTGAGCTGAGTCACGGTGTGGTCCCCACAGACTACTGTGCTGGCACAGCTGTGGTAGCAAAATGAGAGCAGGAATGGGAGGGAAGCAGCTGTTGTTGCGCAAGCTCTGTAGCTGTTGAACTGAAGTGTAGATATTTGGTACTTTAGTGTCAGGATGGCCTTAAGTGGTCAGAATTGCGTATTACAAAGTATTTCCAAAATCCTTTTAAGCTTCAGGCGCAGCAGATTGCCAGGCTTACTGTTCACTGCCTTTTGGCGTGAGGTCTGGTTGTATAAGCAAGGACAAATTTGCAAAGAGAAAAATTAAGGTTCCCACCTCTTCCATCTTCTGCTCCCACCCGCCTGCCCTTTTCCTTCTGCCATGCCCGGGCCGGCAGTGGAGGCTGAGCCATGTGGGCAGCAGGGTCAGGGCCACCACGGTGTCGCAGGGACTGGCATCTGCAGCCCTGGCCCGGCTGGAGTGGGGCCAGCGGAGGGCCCGGCCTTGCCACCAGGCCCGGACAACTTCTTCTTGGTGTATTTTGGATGCTTCTCTTGCTGCCTTTGTAGCATGCCGCATCCATATGGTAGAGGAGTAATCTGAAATCTGATTGTATCTATATATGAAGTTGTTTTAGCTTTTTCCTGCTCAGCTCCCTTTTCTGAAAGAATTTTTGGGACAATGTAGTTAAGTTGTCCCAATATCCCCTGAATTGATTCCCATTGTTTCAGAGAAAGATTAGTTTCTCCTTCATGTGAGCCTCGTTGCTGATGCTTCACCAGGATAACACTGTACTTGCTGTTAAAAACAAGGCATAAAGGCATTGAATATGACCCAGCATATGGCAGGAAACCTCTGAAGAGCATGCAACAGTGTGCAGGTGTGCTTTTGGAAATCTGCTGCGTAGCAGTCACAGATTTTGTCAGATTAGGGGTTTTGCTGCTAAGTAACGCTCTCTGGAAGAGGACAAATAATCATATGATAAGGTCCTCTTGCACTAAATACTGTTCAAGCAGTAACTGTTATTCACATGCCTACCAAGTACGAAAAAATTCTGCTGTTCTTCGCTAGAATCAATCCTGATTTGCACTGAAGCAAATGAGAGCAAAGCTGAAGCAAAATCAGGGCCAGGGCTATTCAGGTAAATCCATAAATTTACAAACCAATAAGGAAGACACAGAACAGAAAAAGGATAACTATGATTAAATAGTGTTAAAACATTGTTAAATATTTATGTTCTCTTTGTTTTACACTATGATACACTTCACAGGTAGGTAGAGCCCTTTTAAGCATGGAAAGTTAAAGGAATAAGAAATACTATTCACTTACTGTGGATGAAAGCCAACCCTGTGGAAGTTCAGTTATTTAATTTAGTAGGGTCAGGTTTCTACTGTTTATAATGACCTACTGTATGTTTGGACACCCTTTCAGTACAGGAATTAGCTTCCACTACTTAAATATTTGTAATGCTTGTAAAGATCAAGTGTAATCATTCTGCAGCTTTTCATAGGTGCTGAATGTTCATTTTATTTCCTAAATTATATTATTTTCTGGTAGCCAGCTAGTGAAGACAGCAATGGGATAAACTAATTCAAAGCAACAATGTAACTGTCTCCAGCACAGGTTTTCCCTATGTTTTATATTTTGTAAGGAAGAAATAGGGCTCTTTTGCAAAACTGCAGGAGGAAAGCTGGGTTTCTTTCAGTTTTGTGGAAGATACTTGTGTATGGTAATCTTTCTTACGGTGTTGAGCATAAATGCCAAATTCCAGTTTGAGCTGGGACATTATCACAGCTCTTCAGTTTATGTCCTTTTACAGCCAGCCTTTTACAGTAAATTGACTGGAAATCAGAAAAAAACTCTCACAGTATACCAAATGGAAACTGTAAAAATCTTCGTGAAGGAGTAAAATTCCAGAAAAGTAACTCTTAAATGGAAGAGGGATTTAGCAGTTTTAGGTCAGCATTAAAACGACGGAATTGCATGTCGATTGATATTGCCATGTTTAGAAAGCTGCTGGAGAATTAGCCATTGGCAGAATTATGCCTTGCAAGGTTTAAAGTCCACCACCCGATGATCTCGTCTGCATTTGTCATTAACTTGGGCTTTCTCCCTGTCAAACCCCTCAGTGATGCATTTCATTTCCTTCATACTAATTTTCCAATTTTGCTTTTTTTTGTCAAGTGAGCAGTTTTACAGCATCTCAGATGGAATTTCTACATGTATTCTGTGAATTGCCAACTTTAATTTCACTTGACTGTCTCTTTGATAGAATTTTCCTTACACCACAATTGTTTTTATAATTCCAGATGGATAATTATGGGCTAGATGGTAATACTTTGGGGGAGACAGGAGAAAGTAGATAGTATGCACAGTGAGAAGGGATTTGAAAAATGCTATTGGGGTTGGCAGGGAAATGGAGAAAGACATAATCTTGTGAGAATAAGTTGCTATGCCTTTAATTTAGCTTTAATTCAAACACATGATTCTCTATATGTTGTTTTTTTATGTGATATAGTACAGCTAACAATAGACCAGTGATGTGTGCAAGAGGAAGAAAAAAAGGCCTAGCTTTTCCTGAGGGATATGAAGATTCTTAAGCCTTCCCATTTTCCTAGATTTTTGTCATCTGTGCACTCCAAATTAAATTGGAATAATAAATAAAAAATCCACTGTATAGTAGGGCAAAGGTTTCCTCTGTAGATCTGTCTTGTTAGCAAGTGTTATCCTTCTCTGTGGAGATGCTTACCGATTCCTGCTGATTCATTATGGCAGGAGTGTCTCGTTAACTCTTGCCAGAAAGATGAGTGACAAATGTGGCTTTCTGCTGAAAAAGAGCAGAAGGGCTAAGCCTGACCTCAATGCAGTGAGTATAGATTTTGTTCAGAGCAATGTGGGACGCCGACCTGGGAAGTAGATTTGGATTTTATCAAGCCAAAAATGTGTTTCTAAAAACTTTTCAAGCAGCTGCTCAAACATCCTGATCTAATGAGATACGGGCAGACAAACTGCCAGTTCAGCTAGCACAGGGAGAGGGCTTGAGTGCAAAACTTGGAACAGTGCTTCCTGCTCCCTGAAATGTTTGTCCTCCTTTTGGCAGCTTGCTTGATGGGATCGTTTGACTTCATATGGCATGGTGATTTATATGGGCTAGATCTATGGCACAAAGCTTGACTGTACGGAAACTTTGTGAGAGAGCATAATTTGATCTTGCAGAGCAGGAGTACAATTTGGAAGGTACATTGTGATAACAGTTCCAGCTTTTGTAGTTCATTGATTTACTTACATAAATGTGTTTATATACATAGTGTATACATATATGTTACAGTGCATGCATAAATATATATGAAGCCCACACTTCTCACTTTTAGTGTACTGTTCCTTCTGCATGTTTTATTACACTTGTGTGCATGACGCACAATGAAAATGTATTTTGAAAGGGTACAAAGAAACCTCTCAGTGCTGACTTTGTGTCTTGTTGTCATGCTTGGAGTTTGAAAGGAATTTTTCCTCCAACAAAAGGGAAGTTTCTGGTTCTCTTGACAGTGTGAACATTGGCTTGCTTTCATGGGCTCGTCAAGGTACATTTCAACCAATAAGCTTACTGGCTTCTCAAGTACCCATGTATACTCTAGCTTTCTGCTGTCTGTCTGTAACACACACTTTGAATGCTTCAGTGGCTGAAATACTTCAAGTAACATTTATAAGTCTGTGCAGTATAGGAGGTTTTTTTCTTGTCCTGCAATATAAAGAATGCGAAACTAAATGGCATGGCAGAAGTCCCTTTCATAGATAGCCATGTAAAGATGGTACTAGCAAAGTGTAAATGAAACAAAAATTAAATCAGGATATTTGAACTTTCAAAGTTTTAGTTACATAGCTTGCTTATTGAGACAGCAAGTAGGGCAGCTATTTATTTCAGTGATAAAATTGAATGGCTTTCTTAAAGTTCAACATATCTTTCAGTGTCAGAATAGGCAAGATCCTTACAGTGCAAAAGCATTGGCTATTGCTACTCCAGTGTGTAGGGCAGAGGAAGGAATACAGTAGTTGCTTCAATACTTATCTGATGGCTACTACTATTAAAAGATTTCTGTGAGTCCAGCAAATTGTCATTTTCCTCTCTTATGCTTTCCCTGGTCTATTTAATGATAGAATAGGCTATCAACACATAGGCTGTTGAAAGAATGTGATTCAGCTTTCAATTACCCTGCATGTGGTAACATCACCTAGGAATTAGTTAAGATTTCCATAAAAGTTCATGTAAAGTATTTGTTTAGCTACATGTAAATACCTAATTAGCACTATGCTAAATGGTTTATTTCTTTTCTGCCTACTACAGTATACCCTGAAAATTACTCTTTTCCTTCGGTATGTTGCTAGTTTCAGAGCACCTTTTGCACATGTGCATTCCAGTTACAATAATTCATACATTTTGTACACAGTTTTAATCACTTGAAAATCTGAATTAGTCTTTTAATTATTAATAAGGTGAAATCCATTGATTTTCTCCAGTTGTTCAAACATGAGTCTGGCCTAATCCTGCCTCAGGCCTGAGGCGCACTGAGATGAACAGCAAATCCTTGAGCTAAACATTCATTTCATGGGATTTAAAGTGTGCGTATGGGGAGGAGGAGGAGGAGGCATCTCTCTTTTTTTTCTTCTATGACCTTTTCTTTTAGTTTTTTCCATTTTCTTGTATGCAAACATATATTTGAAAGCTATAATTTTGTGATGACAAAAATAAGTGAAAACAGAATAGTTTGAAAAAATTGTTCAAAAGCAAGGTTATTGCTTACTTAAATGTACCCAATTTATCTGACTGTCTGCGCAACTGATGAAAGTAGACCTGTGGTGCAGAAAGAAGTCGTATAACTAATAAGTGAACCTGTGAGTGTTTTAGCACATAAAAGTGCATAAGATAATGCAGGACATGTGTGCTGTGTTAATGCACATGTGTATGTGAGGTTTATCCTATGATTAGTGTCAGATTTTCCCTTTTGTGTGAAGGACTCTTTTCACTAAAGCCTCTGGCTCAGCTGCAGATCCGTGGTTTGATGCAATTTTGTCACAGTTTATTTCTTTAATTGATCTGATCCTCCTTGTTCTTTACATATGACCCTAATTACTAAAACCTGGCATCCATCCATCCTACAGGAGTCAAATAATTTGTTTTACTCCTTTGTCTTTTATCGGTTTAGTTTTCCTTCACCTCAGACTCACTCATGTTGTATTACCATAAGAAGTCTCTCCTATGAGATCTGAATCCAATCTAAAGTAGCTTTAAAAGATGGGGGGGAGAGGGGGGGATAAACTTCAGCTAACATAGAGTGTGATTTAAAAAACCCACAATTTGTTAATATGTAATTTGAAGCTGTCCTTGATGCTTTTCTGGAAATCATTGCCAAACTTCTGAGCTTGACTTCATTGTTTTCAGAATTTTTATCCTCTGAACAGATCCT
Source organism: Nyctibius grandis (assembly GCF_013368605.1). Taxonomy (NCBI): domain Eukaryota; kingdom Metazoa; phylum Chordata; class Aves; order Nyctibiiformes; family Nyctibiidae; genus Nyctibius; species Nyctibius grandis. Next base: position 10,951,050 of record NC_090659.1, on the reverse strand, counting down.
TTTCAACTGCTCAAGAGTCCCTGATCTTGGGGACTTAATTCCCAAAATGATATAAGCATTTCAGAAAGCATCCATGAATATAACAAGTTCAAAGTGGCAAGTACCAGTACCTCAGTTGTGCACGGGAAGACTGTATCCATCTTCTCTGAAGAGAAATAGTGTTTTTCACTGCTGCCACTAAAGGGAAGCCTCCTTTGGGACCTTGTTAGATGCTTTCATGTGAGGACCATTTGACCCACTTCTGACTAGTGAGCAGGCTTAGAAGGCAGTAGTTGTTGGGGGTATGCCTTGGGCTGATCTCCTCCCCCTCTTTGCAGTGAGAGAAAACCCTCAGTGGAATATATTAGGGATAATAACGGGGTAAAAATGTCAGTTAAAGAAGGGTGACGGATGGAGGTCCTAGCCAAAAAAATAATAATAATAAACAAAAATCTTCAAAAGGTGTCTCTATTTACCATAAAGACAGCATCAGGATAACATCAGACATCGTTTTTAAAACAAATGAAAAAAGAATACCTGTAGAACTAATATTTGTTTTTAATAACAAATAGTGTTAGTTACTGAATGTCACTTAACATAGACTTTGAAATTAAGCCCAAATTTTCCTTTAACATGATGAAATCAATTTAATGAAATTGAAACATACATTGTTTGGAGGAAGATTGATTGGTTTTTGACTGCCTGTTAATCAACAAAGAAAGGAGAGGGATTGTTTATGAAGAGTGTATGTTTAAGCTATCAGAGAACAAGGTGGTAGAAAAAGCAGTTTTATGGTAGGGAAACCATCAGCAAAATAATTCAGAATAAGACAAAAGAAAAAAAAACTTTCAGCCATAATGCCTTTTCTTAGCCAAAACAAAATACCTGTTATTTTTCCATCTTGATGAGTGAATTCCTTTGCCAAATACAGTAATTTTGCTGGTTTTCAGTAGTATAACTCCATTGTAAGGCAGCCAGTTTGAAACGGGTAACATCTATTTTCTTTTAAGATATTGAAGATCTACAAAGCCTTTTTATTTTTTTACATGCTACAACAGGCCTTCATACAGGTACCAGTGTTTTCTGGATTATGAGAGTATTTTATTCATGTCCCTGGGAAAGCTAGTTTTGATGTATGATTTCTTCCCCAATCACCTCTAAATATGCAAGACAGGATCTACAGCAGTGCACGTGGAAGAGATCAGAAATAAGTAACTTTTGGAAAAATGATTTAAGTTGAGTCATGTATAACTACATGAAATATGAAATATTCTCCTTTCCTGCTACTGGGGTTCCTCATAAATAATCTCTCTGACTCTGTACAGAACAATATAATAACTGTATCAAGAGAGAAGCTAGAGAAACCAATTCAATTGTTCTGGCAAGTAGAAAACAAACAAGAGAGAGAACTCTCTATAAAACAGAAAATTTCTGCTATTCCTTTGTACTTGGAAGTCCATTTAAACATTGGAACTTTAGATCGCTTTTCAAGGTTTTATTTGTATCAGTGAAAAGAAACTGGAAACCGACAGATGAATGTCTGTTGGAAAAATTCTTCCCCAACATGTTTTGAATGCTTGTCAGTACCTTTCAAATAAGGGTATGACTGAAAAACCAACCCAAAGAGATAAAACCAGAATGCAGAGGCAATGTTAGGCCTGAGGAATCCAACAGGATGCAAGATGAAGACATCTGTAGCTGAATAAAGAGGCCGCCTTTAGGAGATTATCCTGAAAATGATTGCAGCTGCCACCAGAGAGCAGAAGTGCCAGATGCTGCAGTAGCCCCCTGGGGAACTGGCTGTGTGTGATGAGTTGTCGGAGACAGGAGGGTTGGAGGAACAGGCATGCTTCTCCAGATCTTAACAATAAGAAATCAGACTGTGACAGCCCTACCGTTAGCCTTTTTCACAAGTAAGGGAAAATTCGCTACAGGCCTCTTGCCATCAATTATCTTTTTTTGGCATTTGAGATGTGACTTGTGGGAAATAACTATGATGCTACTTTGTATGGATGGTAAAAGCTCTTTGCATACACTTTGAACTGAAAATGTGTGTTGCTCCATAAAGTGTTAGGATTTTTAATTTTTTAGTCATATATGTCATACAGCAAGTATGCATATGTAAGCGAAGTAGCAACATTTTTATAATAGAGGTGGTGTATCAAGGCAGGAAAATGAAATATTTTTGTTTCATTAATTAAGTATAGCGCTGTTCACTTTATATACAGGAAGCAAATATGAAGTTGTGTCTGCTCTGTGAAACATTAGAAGTAAGATCAGGGAAAGCTGAAGAAGCTCTTCAGCAGCTGGAGAAACTGAAACTAAAGATAGCTTCTACATGCAGGAACAGTCTGCTCAGAGCAAAGTTACTGCAATTCCAGGTTTGTTCCAGCAAAGTTTTGTCCAAAATTTCAAATGAGATTTTGTGCATCTGCAGATATCTCACACTTATCCTTTCATTTTGAATGCAACAAATAGCATGGCAGCAAGCTAGCACAGTATCTATAATCAATTTACTAATAACATTCCAGAAAACACTCTAAAAATTATTGTTATTATGAAGAAACAGATGTTTTTTCTGATTAATTCCTCAAATATTTGAAGAAAAGATATTTGTGATAGCCTTTGCCTTTATGTAAATATCTTGTTCACCTCTTTACTAACTATCAGTAAGAAACTGTAGTTTTATGCTTGTCTATTAGGGCAGGTACTAGAGTAATGAATTTAGTGCCTTTAAAGCAGTTTGACCTGCTTTTATTGTTTAATACCGAGTCTTTAAAAACAAAGAAACAAACAAAAAAATCCAAACACCCATAACTGTGAAGAAAAGCTTGAAAATGTGAACTCAGAGGCACAGAAAATACAAGGTTTTACTAATTCTTTTCTGTGTCATGTATGGAACTTTTATATACAATGTCTGATTTCAAGATTTTCAAACAAATTCTGTGATTTTGGCATGAGTTTCATGATTTTGGAATGCTCACATTGACAGTGAAGTGCTGGTTAGTAAAGAGGCTTTCTTGCCTATCTCAAATAGCCAGAATGTTCAAAATTATTTTAGTACTAGTTCTTAAATCTGAATTTCCACTGCAGTAACTGTAAATCATTATCGGCCATAAGAATGGTACTAGTAAAAGCCTAAGCATCTTATTTTTGAGTCAATTATTTGATTAATATGAGGAATCTTTCACACAAAGTGAGAAAACATATTCTGTTCCTATGCATATATTTGTTTTTCCTCTCTGTGTGTTTGTAGATAGTTACATGTATTTCTTCATTGCTGTGTAGATATATTCACATGTGAATTGCTCCTAAAATAATTCAACTTTCCTTAAACATTTTTGACACCACAGTGCCTCTTGTCAGCTGTACATAACTGGGGAGCTTAGAACCAACAAATGTGAATTAGTACTTTCAGATTTATACCGGTAATTCTTTAATTGTAGTGCAACTGAAAGGATTTTTATGATAATGATGTCATTTAGAAATTCCAAAGGATGCCAAAATGATTCAGGTCTATGTGTCTGTAGTCTGATTTTAATGTACTTTTTATTAAAGGGGAAGTTTACATATACATGAAAAGTTCTATTAATTCTTAATTTTTTTTCTTTTTTTGTTTGTTATCTGCCCTCTGTATTTATATTGGTATCAAACCCTGATTCTGATGTTACTAATTCCCTCTCTATTACTGTGTTCACATCAATTACTTTACCACACAGGCACTTAATTATGCTATAAGTAACTCTTTGCTCGCTTGTTTAACCCACTCGGCATGTTGAGTTCCTGATTTTAATATCTATCTCAGAGTTTGCCACATGTCATATGTCTTATAGACAGAGTTTATAGAAGATAACCCATATGTCAGATAATAACATCACCATCCTATCCTGTTGACCTCACCCTTTGACCCCACGATGGATAGATTGCTGTCTTGCACAGTCACAGTTGCTAAAGTGTTCTGCTCAGCGCCAATTAGGATGGATGTCCTGAGCTTTCGAACATATACAAAATACTTTAGCCAATCAGCTGTAGGCTGTTGTGCCATTTGTCTTCATCTTGCCAACTTCATTTTATGTTGTGGGGCAACCAAGGAAAATGGAAGCACTTTTCTGGTCAAAGCTGTGTTATAATGCTGGGGGAGCTAATGGATGAAGATTTTCTTCTCTGTTCTATGAGTAGTAATTAGTTCAACATAATGATGGCAGATCTCAACCGTCAGGCTTTAAAGTGACAAAAACAAGGAACAAGTTTGTGTGTCAATCATTTTCACCTAAATGCAGTCTAGAAATTGTAAACAGGAGAAATCATAACTGTTATTTGAATAGATTTTGAGAAAGGCTCCATGGTTTTTATGTGTTATACTTTTTTCATAACATTGATGTTCATCATATAGATTGTATTCTGTTCAATGATACATGGATCATATTCTGTTCAGCGATACACAAATTTGAGCTCAGTCATTTCTGGGTTGGTATACATAGCCCTAGGTAGCTAAGAAGAAAGTATTTATGTATAATTTCTGCAGGCTGATTTTATTAGACATTTTGGAAGAAGAAATATCATGTAACTCCTCAGACAGAAAGAGTTGTCTAGTTCCCAAGTGAAGATGTCTGTGGAAACATTCTATAAATTATGCTGGCCTTAAATTATTTTATAATTATCCTGGCATCCATCCCAGAAGCAAATGAGATGATAATGCAGTTCACCTGTAGATGCAATGGACCTCACCACTTTTTAGCAGTTTTTGTCCACAGCCTTATTCATGATCTGAAGCTTCTGAATGAGCTTTAAGAGCAATTTTGGAAAGACTATACTGCAGCAGAGAGTATTTGAGCTGACAGAAATTTGAATTTGCTTTGATTAGACTCTGTCACTGAAGAAAAGCTAAAGTTTCTTTGGAAAAAGCAGATGAAGACTGCATTTTAACCTACAGCAAGCCTAAATTTCCTGCTGCTATTATCAAACAACATCTGTTCTCTGTTTTCTGGGCTTCAAATTTGTTCCATTGACGTGTGTTTCTTAGCTAATTACTGGCAAAATCTGCCAGTACCCTCTTGAGGCAATTCTGGACTCTGGAGTTACATTTCTATGTAGCATGAAGTCTTTGACTTGCCACCTACTGCGGCTTTATAGGACTGCCTGTATCAGAGCTGCCAAAAGGAATGTAGACTTGTTATCTGTAAGTTTAATGTGTTGTTAATCTAAACTCTTCTCAGCCTTAGCTGTGTCCTTTAAGCCTTGGTAGGTCTGTTGGGATGCTGTATCAGGAGGCCCTGTGAGAGGCTGAGCAGCTATTTCACAGACGAATCTGCCCGTTCTCTCTCATGTGAATCAGCAATAGTTCATGAGTATTTTCATCCGAAACTGATAGCTGTCATAAACTCACGGGCATCTGACCTGTGTTGATCTTTAGAAAGAGATCATTGACCAAAGATAAAAATGTTGTCTCTGTGGAGAGATGTACAAGTAAAATCTTGCCACAGATGCAAAACCCAGATAATCCCTGTGCAGATAAGCACTTCTACATAACTGTAATCTTTTTGATATCTCCCCCTACTCCCTCTCCAGCATTCCTAACTAAGCAATGATTTAGATCAATTTCTGGGGACAACACTAAGTGGTATGCAATCAATGGTAGGAAGTAAGGGCAGAAGAAAAAAACCGCTGTTGGTTTGCTCCCCATCTCATTACCTGTGAAGGATTGTTCCCTATTGTATATTTTCTAGTGATTTGTCTGTTCTGCTCTTAAAAGTTGCAGGGCCTGGGTTTCTACTACCTCCCTTGAGAGACTGGTATAGTGTATCTTCCTGTCAGGAATTTTGATCAGTCTTCTTTCTTCTCCTTAAGTCTTTTTTTTTTTCCTTCCTTTTTGTTTCCCTGTTACCCTCAATTATATTAAAATAAATGGAATTACTATTTTAACATGTTTTATAATGAACAGATGAGCTTTTCATTTGTAGCACATATTTAGAGTTTTATTTGTATCTGCAGCTTCTAAATCAGGATTTAAAAAATCTTTTTAAAACACTTTTACAGGCCCCAAATAATCTTTGTCTTATTAGCAAGTTTATCAGTAGGTTTTTTTCCTGAAAATTGTTCAGAAAATAAGGTAGGTTTCTTAGTGGTGCCCCAGCACAGTATGGAGAAGATTCATAAACATCTGGCTTTGCCAATTGGCATATCCTAGTGTAACAAAAACTATGTTAGACTTTCTGTAGACATTTCTTCAAATGTACATCTAACTTTCTCTGTATTAATGTGGTTTAGATGGTTTTTCATCCCCTTATGCCTACTTATTTTAGATTATTTCCCCTGCAGCATGTTGTTCACTATTATAAGTGAATATTTTTTCCCTTGTATTTCTAGGAATCATTCATTGTATTATTTCTTCTGTCCTAAGTGACCAAGCCAAATTTTCAAACAGTTTGTGATTTCTGTGGCTTCCCTTTGAATTTACTGTTAAAGAAATTAGGAAAAATATAAGAATCTTGTTGTTGAATAAGTAAAGTTTTTAATGGAGAGACATTTTAAATTACTTGTGTAATAATGCAGCCGCTAGAAAGAGTATGTTTTACAAAATATTTTTAGCACTTGAAGTAACAGCAGAGTGGTCATATTAATTCCTAACCCAGTCATCAAATTGAAGTGATTGGTAAGTAAGCCCTTTTGTTTACCCGTATGAAAAAAATCCTATTTACTCATTTTTGGTCTTTAGAAAAGTCACGGTGTGGGTTTAGCTATTATTTAAGATTTGCATTCTGTGGTTTAAAATTGATCAACAGAACTTGATTTCTATGATTCCTCCTGCTTCATCCATTTGAATATGTATAGTGGTAGTAATATTACCCTATCAGTAATATTAGGGGATTTCTACTCCAGAAACCAATTTGAAGTCATACATTTCCATTTTGCTTATCCAATATGCATAATAGTGACATTTGAATATTGGCTGGATATTGCATGCTGCAAATCCTGTCCAGTTTCCAAAAATCCATTACTGCATACACATTCAAATTGTTGATAATCTCAGCACTGCAGGTTTTGCATCAGTTAACAGCCAGGAAAACATAATTCCAATAAACGTGAAGTTGTTTGTGGAGATGATACATACTTAAATATTACATCTCCTGTCCACAGAAGTGGAAATCCAAGATCTGACTTTCCTAAATCTAATTTCATGTGAAATAATTAAGTCTGGTTATATTACTCTATAGTTAGTATTTTCCCACCATCTAAATATTTCCTTGGACCTGCTTACACTTCTGCTCTAGCTATTGCTGTAGGAGAGGAGAGCCCTGTGGGCATGCCTATGGCCAATGAGGTGATGAAAAGTCCGTGCTTGGATGCCTTGGACCACTCACTGGCACAGAGAAAATGTATTTTCAATGGTGCATCGTGTAAACTTAATCTGATGGAGGAACAAGCCTAATTGTGCATAAAGGAGTAATTTGTGTTTTCAACTGCGATACAAATTCTGCTTTCCTTACAAGCCAAGATACTGGCAAAGTAAGAATATTTGCAAAGATTGAACACAAGATAACAAAATGCACACTATCTGTCACATCTTGCCAATGTGTTTTCATGCAGGTCCCCCAGAAACCGTTATTTGTACAAAAATTGTATAATTTAGGAAAAAACTCCAATACAGCATCTGGAGGGAAACTTGTGTCTTACTGCTATTTCAACTATTTTTTTGTTTATTTTCTCCTAATTTTCTGTCGCTAACTAGCAAAGTGGCATCATTCAAAGTGACCAGAATACTGAAAGCTGAAAGGCACAATGAAGGTTCCTTGTAGAGTTCTGCCATTGACTTTAGTAGAAGTAGAAGAGACCATAAAACCTTAATTTGAATTAACGAGAGGCTTATAAAAGTGAATCAAGCCAGATTTTAAATGGCTTGATTCAATTTGCTAGTCCAGTTTGGTATTTTGGTTCTGACCATTTCTTCACATGTGTTCTAGTAAAAGTCAGATGTTATTTTCTTGGTGTCCATTAATGTACACATCCATGTTACGAAGTGTACAGTGTAGAGAATCTAATTCATTGTGCCAAAGGCATTCCCAGTTTCATACTTAAAGGTGAATTTCTATCCTTTGGTTAATGAAAATCACTTTTTTCCTTCGTGACTTTCCTTATTTTGTTTTTTAACTCTGAGCTGATCCTTTCCAAATGTCATTGCGCTATGTGAAGATCCTGGATTCATTAAAAATATTCCATTGAGAACAGGTAGATATTTTACAAATGTTCCACTTGTTTCCAGGTGACCAAGAAACCTAGGCAGGCAGCTTGTCAGTCAGCTTTTCGTAAAACAGTCAGCCAGGCAGTTTTTAGTAAAACAGCATTTTAAATAGTTGTGGGGTTTTTATTTCTCCTTAGTTAAAGTATTTTCACTTAAATGGTAAAGCAGTGCATTGGGGAAAAGAAGGAAAAATAATGATAAACAAAACCCATGGTCTATCAGAAAAAACAATTCCATTTCTAAGATGTGCTCTTTGACTTGATATATGCATATGCTGAATTATCAAGTGCTTTATTTTCTTACAAATACCACCGTTTGCAAATATTACTTGACCCACAAAATATATACAGCTCTGCTTGTCTTAGAAAAGATTAGAACTGTAATGAGATTTCTGCCAAACCAGTTACCTCAAATCTCTACAAGAACACAAAAAATGAAAGGACGTTCAATTTAGGAAATACTTAATTTCTCTAAATCCACACAGTGAGATCATTAGTTTGTCTTTCATTGGTACAAATGACCCTCCAGTGGCGTATGGGCATCATTGTGGGGCACTGGGTCAGTGTTACTGCCAAAGGAAAATATTCAGCAGCTAAAACTGTGCCTCCCATAGCTGTGGTGCCCTGAGGGTGCTTTGAGAAATTTCACATTGAAGTATTTTCTAAGCCCCTCCCTGCTGAGTGTGTGAGAGCTGATGAGATCACAGCTTGATATCAGATAACTGCAGGCCACATATTCTCTAAGAAGATAAATAACCCAGCTATATAGGTCGCTGGAAGAAGGCCTGACTTCTCGAAATCCAATGAAGGCAAGGTTTCACCTTATAGGTATGTAAGTAATCAATTCACTGTCAAGATCTAGTTACAAAAACAGGTTGTTTTGTTTGAAAATGTGCTTACTTTTCCCTACTTGCTCATGAAACTTTGCTTTATCATTTTCAAACAAGTTTTTAATGTATTAAAAGCATGAAGGATTATAATTAAGCTCAATAATTAGTCTAGTAATAAATATTCAAAGAGCAGACCATCATAAAGGCCTGATTAGGCTATGCATAAATATATATGATAAAACTACAGCCCTTCTGCCCTTTTATACAAAATAGGATACCTGCATTCATATAAACAGAATGCTTTGCATTTTTAAACACTTGAACAAACAAACTAAATCACATAGGAAAAATGCAGTATTTTATAGAGATATATGGGGAAGTTTTAACATATAGATTGAAAATATCTTGAGGTTGTCATTTGGGGAAAGCAAAATCTTCCACTGTGTTCATTCACAATAAAAAAGTAGGACTTCTTTCCATTCACAGCATGTCTTGCAATATTAATTTTTTTGAGACTCAGACTTCTTTATGGTTTGATTATAAAATCAATTACAGTAGGATAGCCTATGTGAAGAGATTCAACTTTTTTTTTTTTATTTTTCCTTGCATTGTTGTCTCTGACCAGCAAATGTGTCCAGAGTCCTGAAAGTCCCTCAGAGCAATTACAGCTTAAGTGTATTTTTAAAACAAACAAGTAAAAGCAACCATTTGCAGCCTTTATCTCAATATTAGCCTTTTGCAAAATGAAGGGGTTTGTCAAACAGCCTTTGACAAACTTCCATTATGTACTCAATTTTTTATTTAAATGTTTTCCAAAACCTTATCAGTCAAGTAAGCAGTTTGAAATTTTTGCTCAGAGCATAAGATGACACCACAAGTGAAATGAAGCAGTGATCTGGAAGAGGCACCAGTCACCAGTGAAATTACACTGTCCTGCTCGGAATAGCAGTTTTTCATCCATGCAGAGAAAGTGAGATGCCAGGGAAAGTTCTCAGTTCTTCAGCCACCTCCAACAACCAGCAAGTGGTCTGTGAGCCTTTTCAAACAGGCAGCGTGCATTTCTTTGCCATTGTAAGCCTTAAATGAAGCAGCAAATAAAAAAGCACATTAAGGAATTAGGAAAACTCTCTGGGATGTCTCTTAAGAAGGTAAGGCAACCCTGGGTGTTAGTTAATGATGCAAATATTGTGAAATGTTGTGTAGAAAAAAGGCCATGACACAAGTAGTTCCACAGAAACTTGAATTTTTATTATATGCCCTTCCATCCTTAAGGTTACAGTAAAACTCTTACACTAAAAACTTTATTTCATAAATTTAATTGACACTTGCAGTACAGATAAAATCTCAGGTCTTGAACTTTAAAGCTGAGTTAAGACCTTAGTGGATGCATTTGATTTAAGATTCCAGGCTTTTGACATAAATATTTCCCAGTCCTTTATGCTGCACTGTAATTTGTTGCCAAGTTTTGTTTTGATCAGTTTATGTGTTACATTAAATCAAGGTTACCTTCCTAAGGAAATATATTCCTAATTTTTCAAATGTGTTTCAGGTCAGAGGAGCTTTGAAAGCTCATATTTTGTTTTGCTTTTATTAATAAAGAACAGAACAACGGAAAAGGCTTGTTTTTAATTGGTTTCTCTGCCAGCAGACAGAATACTAGCACATGGAAGAGAACTTTTTTCCTTGGTTTGACTATTATATTTTATACAGATTCTGTAATCAGCTTGTGTTTAGATTGGTACAAAATCTGACGATCTGGTAAACTTCAAGGCCTGCCAACAGCAGATGAGAACTGATAAAACACAAAAAGAAAGCAGAGTCTGAGTAATGAAGAGTGTATGGGACAATAAACAAGAAAACCTTGTGATCTATTTTTAAAATATATATTATATTCTGTCTGCTTTATTGCTGCTCCCCCTCTGCTCCCAATTTGCTTGTGCTCTGAACACGGATGCACACAGGAGGGGATTACCTCTCACAATGGAGGAGCACAATGGTGTCTACTAGAACAGAGTGAAGACCCTTTTCTGTGTTTTTCTCCCTCCATTCATGTTACCAAAGGCTGGGGGTTTTTTTCTTCTTCTTCATGATTGATGTTGTCATAACCAAAGTTAAATGTTGATCCTTTGACAATCAGCTAATAAAGAATATACCTCTAAAACTGTTAGACCACATGTGTGGAGCACACATGAAAATTACATTGTATCTAGTTAGCATTGCTAATCAATATGTAATGCGTATCCTTCAGCTAATCTTTTTGAGCAACTAAAGCAAATTCAAAAGAGAGATTATCATGTGTAAACAATGATGGCTTAGATATCTTGCCTACTGGCCTAAGGTCTCGCAACAGATCCTGCAGAGTTTACCTTCTGTATCAGTAGTTAATTAAGGTGAAACATGAGGTAATTAGGGCTAATCCCAGTGCTATCCTGCTGGCCTATTGCCTCTCAGGCCATGCCCTAAACCAAAGCATTTTCACAGCTTGTGAATGTTGCCATTTTCAGAGCAGATTTTAAAAATTGATGCCTGTGTTTATTACAGCCAGTGTTCCTAATCCTTTAAGGGAGCTACAGTGAATATGGTCCAAGCAGAAAGAGGGAAAGGATGGCTTCATTTATTTTCCTATGGGTTTGAAACCTGCGCTGTTGGTACAACTTTATGCTAGGACATTCCTTGTAATTGACAAAGGATTAGGGGGATTAAATTTGTACTCTACACTTGTTTCCAGCTGTTTGTGTGAAGCTTTTTTTTTTTAGTGTTTTGCATTTGTAGACACAGGAAAGGGATGCACACTCTTAGAAAATGAGTTCGTGCGCAGATGTACCAATGGGACATAAATTAAAATATGTATGGTGGTACCTGGAAGAGCTGCCTCAGAACAACATAGCGGGGTGTTTTTCCTCAGGAACAATTTGGCTGGCCTTCATGAACCAGTAGAGAGGCCCTGCTGAGTTCTAACTGATCTCTGTCCTTCAGGTTAGATATTCCATTTGCATGAGGAATATTTCAGATACTAGAAATGATTTTATTATTGAAAGAATGGTTTTAACTCCTCATTAGATATGTCTACCTACACAGAAAGGCTCACTCTTTTAATAGAAAATACAACAGATTTATTTTAAACCAATAATAAACTAAGTATTCATCCCAGAAGGTGCTTTATTAGGCTTTTAAATTTTTAGCCTAGCTGTATTATCTTGAATCACATGTCAGATAAAATGACTTAATTTTCTAATTAGCTGCAAGTTAGTGTGAATACATTATCAACCAATGACTCTTGTTTCTTTTGTACTTCCTGAGTGTAGTAACCTGGTCCGGTGTTTCTGAGTTGTATCTTGCATCGGAAAAGAATTTAGGTCCCGGTACTCCTGTATCAGATTCATCTTCAATAGGCTTTGTTCCATGCAACTCCCAAAGAAAAAAAAAAATAAATTAATAAAAGAATGGGAAGAGGTCAAAATGTAACATTCAAAATTTATGGAAAGATATTTTTGCTCTCAGTTGACATGTACTTGCCTACTTTAATTCTAAAACTGACATAGATGTTGATGATTACACTTTTTTCATTCATCTCTGCTTTTCCGAGTGTAGTATTGTGCTCAACTCTGCCATACAGTATCAAATATCTGATGTACCTTTAACAAGTCAAAGAGCTACCCCTGTTTGACTGTATTAACAACTTGTTTGGTTAATTCTTTAATACTGCCTTCCTCAGCTTTCAGAAGCCAGGGAAACTGAGACTGTCAGTCTTCAATTCGGTATCACTTCCCTGACTACTGGGTTTTTTTAAGTGCTGGATAGTGGATGGATAAATTTCTTCAATTCCTTGTCATCCATTTTGTTTTTCTAGTTGGAATCTTTATCTTTCTGTGTGTCATAATCCTTACAGTTTAGAAGAGTAAGTATTAAAGTCACAGACCTAAGAATAAAAGATCCTGTCTTACATTTATTGTTTTTTAAACATTTAATACGCTTTTTGCTTGATTTCAGCTTCTAAAACTGGAGGACGATCTTTTCTTTCTGCATAAATGCAAAGAGGATTTGCAGCATGACATTTAGAAGTATATTGTATGAGGTTTGCTATTGATCCCTCTGGTGGGGATGAGTGCTCAGAGGGAATAAATGGGCTGCTTTTATGAGGCTCCCTGTCATCATGGATTTAGCTGTTTCATTTGCAGATTCCTGTAAATGTTTGCCTGATTTATGGCCAGTAATTTTCATTGGAGAAGGAATCGACATATAGTCAGCAAATTACTGCGCGTCGTTAATACTTTCAAGTGGCATCTGAATATGTTCATGCACTTGCATTGATCCAGACTGCTTCCCACTTTACAGTTCCAAATGTTTTAGTGTTTTGTTAATATTACATACATGAGGCTTGGGACGCATTTCATTAGTGGGGTGTGGGAAAGTGTTAGAAGAATAAATCATAATTCAGATTCATTGTGTTGAGCGAAGTTTAAGCAAAAAGAAGTAACAGACTCAACTTCAGTATTAGCCGTTCCACCTGGTAGCCTGAAATTAATTTTATAGTATTTTAGTGACACAGACAGTTGCTGGAGGTACTTTTCTGGTTAAAAATAAAACAGTGACCCAAGTCATAAAGACTCGGTAAAACTTTTCTAGATTTAAGCATTTTCAACTTGTGTTCTTGGTCAGCTTCAAAGTCGATTAATTATATTCTAATTCTTTAAATTATTCTTACATCATTTTATTCTTTGCATCCTGTTATTATTGACAGTTAATCAGCTGAAGCATCCCATAATGAAGGTCAGTGCTCTGGTGCAGGAATTCACATGACTACAGTAGTTGGGTATTTTTCTAATAATCCATGAAAAAAATTACTGAGTTTTAAAGCTGATATTAAGAAAATGTGAAGCCTAAAAGTGTCTCTGTTTTTACTCTGAGTCCTCTGTGCATTTGATATCTAAGTGTGAAAATACTGGGTCTGAGTCTTTACACTTACAGTGAGATATGTTCTTCAGGGAGGCATTCATATTAACATAATGGCATTAATTTTTTTTTTTTTAATCTACTGGTGATATCCATTGGTTTTATTTGATGGTAATGCCACAGTAGCTCTTGGGCAGGTGATTTTGTTATTTACCTATTCTGTATGTTCGATGCTAGTAAGCTAGTAGTCGTGCTAGTAATATGGTCACTAGCTACACAAAGAAGAGTGGAAGATTGTACGTTACTTTTCTTGGTACAGCCTAGGCTATGTCTGCTTGGTGTAGCTATTCATTTCTGAAAGATCTGAACTCCAGGGCTTTACACTGTGTGTTTAAAGGTGCCAACTACTTAGCTTCTTGGCATAGAGCTGTAATACTGTTTCCTGTTTTGTATAATCTGTAAGGTCTCTGATACCAGTGCAGAACCATGGAGTACTTAATGTTAAACATCGAGATATCAAGTACAAAAAGACTTTATAGAAGCCTGTGTAAAAATGTGAATGGATACTACTGTAACATAACTAATAGCCAAAAAAATAGCATCTGTTTCTGTGGGAATTCCTATATTGGCCTCACCATTCGCATACATATTTACATATTAAGTTCTTGCAGTGCTTCCAGAATAAAAGACAGCATCTAAATTTACATTCCTTTCTGTCATTATCATTGAATATGCATCAAGTAAGACAGAAATTAATAGCCATGGAACAAATGTTAGAGAAGGTTACTTCAGGTGAATCACTGCTTTTTCTTAAGTAGAGTTGCTCCCAAGCTTGGCTGTTCTATTTGTGATAAAAATTATTTGTGATATCAAAAGCAAGATGTGAAGAAAGCAGGTTACTCAAGTAGTCTTTCATTTCCAGGTTATCTGTTTAAATCCAGTTCAGCATCAAGGTCATTGCAAAATGAAGCCTTCAACAAGTAGGATCTTTCTTGTTACTGGAACACAAGTATGCACAAACTTTTTCTGAAGACACTGACGTAGTCACCACTATTATGATGATCCCAGGAGATGCCATAGTATGAATAAAAAGAGACAGGGAGGTAGGCTCTCCTTTCTAGAATTGGTCATCCGAGTCAGAGCCTACTTGTGATTCTTGGAGGGGTCACATTACCTGAGTGACTTGTAGGTGTTAATATTATTACTGTGGATTTTTTTTCCTGAACAGGCAGCAGGCTTCCTTATTGCAGACAAACCAGCTTTTCTTTCTGCTTTTTTATGGCCACATTAGGTTGCCCTTTATTTAGTCTCAGAAACAACAGTTTCACATAGAACATGGGTAAATGAAATTATGTTTGGCAACTAAGTGGTAGTTAAGAGGTATTTTTATTATTGTGAATTTGGAGGAAAATGTATCTTATTCGTTCTTCTGTTCAAGTATCCCCCTTGTATAGCCAATGCTCGTGTGGAGATATCCCTTAATTAGTCAGAAATTTGCTGCACATTGCCTTTATTATTCCACGCAGTGACTGCTCCACCTCTTTCTCACCAGCAGCCTTCAGCAAAACAAACCCCCCAGGAAGACAAGTTGCGGGAAGTGAAGGAGAGGATTATTCATTATGAGCAATTGTTGTACAGAGAAAATGTGATCTGTTTCAAGCCAGCCAGCTTCCTCGTATGTTAGGAGCTCTGTGAAGAGTATTTTAACCTGTCTTTAAAAATACAAGCAAGAATGCTAACTTTGAAAAAAAAAAGTAACAACTGGTTACTATGCAGATGAAATTGTGACCAAAGTCTATGTACTTCTCTAACAAGGTATTCCTTCCATTCATAGTATGAAAGTGCTGTACGAGAATAGATTTGTTTCCAAACACTAACTCTCCAAACACTTTTCAAGAAATTAGTGTCTTTTTTCTATTTTAGTAGTAGGAATCGTGAAGTGCCAGTATATAAATCTTTCCAGTGCCCAATCAGCAGGTGAGCTGGCAGAAACATGCTAACCTCCACAGCTCCTCGTTCACTGTCTGCCCATTTCCTCTCGTAATGTACAAAAAGATAAAATATATTAGTAATATTTTATACTTTACCAGGTATTGGAGGATCTCAAAGTTCTTTGGTATTGTTAGTGAAAAAATGGCTCACAGTACTCCTGAAAAAAATGCCCATGCCAGTACGTGAATCTTGGTGGACTGTGAAATTGTTTTTCCAGAGGCAGCCAGTTATAATGTTTCCTTCATGTCTATTCTATTAGTAAACAAAATGAAATGATGGTAATATCTGAAGCAGCTTATCTTCTTGTTTCTTTTTCTTTTTCAATATCTTTTACAATCTTGGTTATCTGAAGATACATCTTTAATTTTTAGGGCCATATGCATCTCTGTACTATGACAGAGCTTTTATTAATGCCTGATGAAAATATAAAAAAGGAAAATAATTAAGCTATGCTGAATTATTGCTGATATCAGAATCTTATGTTTATATTGTCTCTAATTAAGGTTTTGACTTTACTGTCACTCATAATTTCTGCTAATGTATGAAATAAATCATGTGCTACTTAACCTTGAAAATGGAAGACAAAAAAAAGTAGGTTTATTATATTTATTTCTTCTTTTTAATCATTCAGTGAAGATGGGAACGTTAACTTGTTAAAGGGGATGTATCTGTGGTGCTTTAAAAAATTATTGACGTGAATGACTTTGAATACACCAGAATCACAAATTTGAGAGGGAAAATGAATGAGTGCGTGAATGTAGGGGTTTTTTTTAATGTTAGGTTTCTGAGAAAACTTTAGATTTGAGCAAGCCTGTTCCGTTTTATTCAAATAAAAAAATGGGTGTCTTAAAGAATTAGAAGTCAAAAGTTGAGCTTGTGTAAATAGTAGAGAGTAGAAGTTTGTGAACCATTCAAAAAATGTGGCAGTATAGACTGTTGGTTTCCAATGCTCAGGAATATTCCTTGGCCCTGGTTAGTATAGTAGCATAGCCAGAAGTTGTCAGTGTCATTGTGCTGGAGAAGGATTGCTTTGGGGCTTGTGTTGGAGAAGGATTGCTTTGGGGATTATGCAGCTGAAATAAGCCCAGAGTGTTCTTGAACACTGGAGCAAAGTTCAACTCTGACTGCTGTACATAAACCCAAGGAAAATGCAGTAGAGGTAAAATGACTAAGCTGTACTGCTGACATACATACATGAAGGTAACGCAGACTGTTCAAATCCTGCCTATCCTGGGCAGTAACAGTCATCATGGACAAGCACTAAAACAGGTTAATATTTCAACCAGTATGTCCCAAACATACTACAAAAAAGCTTACATTTTTCAATGCCTATAGTTAAGTCCTTTTTAGTAACTAAGTAGCTAAACTTTTTGGCAGTAATTCACGATGATTCATTTTTTAATAATAATTTTGGAGTGTCTCCTTGGGGTCACCTCTGGTTCAGAATAGTCTCTTTCGGATATTAGGAATTCCTTTTAGGGGAGAAGGTATTTTTGGAAACGTGGCCTAGGTCTGAGCAAAGTTGTTAGAAACTTCATTTGAAGTCTAAGCCTGGAAATAACACCAAGGTATTTGGACTCTAACTGATGCATTAACCCAAAACTACTGAGGTTACTTTCTGGAGAGAGGAACTTGGATTACTCTAAATCTTCCGTTCAGGCTTTTGCTATTCTTCTGATTTTCTGTCTCTTCGTGCCTATTTCAGCACCTCCTACAGGCTGATTAATGAAACCCCGTTGCTGGCAGTGGGGTTTCATGAAATATGTTGCATGTAGCATCCTCCCAGCAGGAGAAAATGTTGCTTGTTGACGGTTGGCTGCACGTGAGAGAAAGCAGCTACCCCAGGCTGAAACTGTGGACTTTTCCTGCAGATAAAAGCTGGATGGCAAAAAGAAGAATAGACAAAAAAGCACAGCAGGTTTTTGGATCCATAAAACATTTGCTCCCCAACTGTCATGCTTGCAGTCTCTGCATCTGGTGTTCTGTTGACTCATTTCACCTGAATCAACCAGCCAGTTTATATGTGTTTAAGTTTTCAGTTTTAACGTATAACATGAAATCCTTTTTCCAAATACCTCTGTACTGCATCAAATTCATAATTTTAATAGCCAAAATAAGTGATTTTGCTTTCTCTATTTAACAAATCTAAACATAGGCATTCCAGATTTTATCTATTTGTTGATGATCAGCGTTCACTTTTGGGCAGACAGCAGAACGTTTTAGCGCCTTTAACTCCTTTAGGTAGCTTTTAAAATAATAAAAAAATATGAGTTGCTTAAACTATTCTTTGTGCTGTTTGTGCCTTACATTTCTCAAGAATGATTATTATTCATGGTTGCACTGACTAGTCTCATAACGTTCAAAGATTCTTACAGTCTTCTTTCATAACAGAGACTAAAACATAAAGGAGGAAAATCTAATCTGGAAGGTTTAAGAAGGAAACATTTCTTGGCTTTCTCTTTTAATTTTTGTTTAATTTCTTTTTACGTTTTCTTTTAATGGGCAGCGGCTTGAATCTTTTCAGAGTTTGGTAATATTAGAGGTCACTCCAGTGGGAATAAACATAATAAAAGGAGGACTGGTGAAGACAAAATTGCATACGTATATGTGCTCAGTTATCCATGTTCTTTTTTTAACCAAGGACAGTGACTATATGCTCATCCCTGTTGAGGACGGACAAGACGCAGAATCTGCCCTCAAATACTCCACAAGGCAAATTGAATTATTGTGCTGTGCCATTTTATTGCCTGTGGCTGGCCAAAACTACCTCGTGTTTATTTGGGCATCTCTGTACCACAACTGCACCCGACTACTCTGGACTAAACAGCATTAAATACGGAGGAGGAAATACAGAGGAAATACAAAGGGAGGAGGGAGAGTGGAAAGAGCGTGTTAGTTACTCGGACAGGTTCGGCTCCACATACTAGCTACCAAACACTGTCATAAGGGAGAGGGTTGGGTGGAGCTGACCTTATCTCAGACCATGTTCCTCCTGGAGCTTCTTGCTCCATGTGGAGCCACCCCATGGGCGTGGCATGGTCCCTACCAAGTGAACAGGTTGACAGACAAAGGTAGAGAAGGATGCGATCAGTATCAGTGTACATCAGGCAGTGATGGGGACTTGGCTGTGTGTTTTGCTAAAAATAGATGCTGCATTTGACTGGATTAGAGTTGATAAAGCTTCACAGGAGAACTGTGCCGTGGAAGTATATATATGTAATGCATAAAGTAGCATATGCGGTTCAGATTTTCTTTCTCTGTAGCTAGAAGCTTTGGAGCTTATGTTATAGTCCTGGATGTTGACAAGTTAAGCTGAATGTTGATTAGACACAGAGAGAGGAGGAGAAAAGATGGGATTATACAGGAAATAAGCATTCTTACCTTCAGAGAGTCATACTTTTTGAATTTGGAATGAAATGAAAGAATGGCTGTGTTGTGCTGCCTGCCTTTCTTTAAATCCAGGACTTCACACAGACGTGTGTGTATGCGCTCCTACGTACATTGTCATTTTCACAGAAGAGAATTAAAAATTAACCACTTCCAAAGGCATCTAGTTAAGTGTCTTTCAAGTTCTCTGGCAGCATAAAAATAGTAACCAACTATGATAAAATGAAACCAAGAGTATCTCACATATGTGGCATGTTTAAGGATCTTCTTTCACGTTTATTATTTCAAAATCTAAATTGAAGTAGAAATCAAAACATAAAATAATCTTTTGCAATTTATGACAGAAAGTCGTTAGAGGAAAAGGAAAATGTGATTCTGGACAGAGATACAGAAGAAAACATTCGGTTTCTCTCTTGAGGTCCAAGTACATTTTTTCATGCAGAGATGCACAGAGTGAGTTTGAGAGTCTTATCTCTTTCGATTTTTTTTATTTTCCCTCCTCTAACCAAAAGATTAGAGGTAAAATCAATGGGGTCATTTCCACTGATGCATGGTACCTTCAAAGCATAACACTGAATGATAAAAAGCAGGTTGTCTATATTCGATCTATCCATCCGGTTCATGGACTGTCTGTAACCAAAAGAAGAGGGAAGAGTAGCTCTGAGAAATGTGTTATTTTTTGCTAATGCGGTGAAAAATATGAATTTGTAAAACCCATAGGTTTTAGTCACACTGTAAAGGAGATTTTTTACTTAATAATTTTTAAGACATAGAAATACATTAAAATGTATAAAGGTAACCTCAAATTTTTAAGGTTCCAGAGCGGAAAAGACTTGGCAGGATACTTACGATTTTCAGATTGTTTTTTAGAGCAATGTTCTCAACTAAAATGTGCTTTGTTTTTTAGAGCAATGTTCTCAACTAAGATGTGCTTTCATCGGTTCTGCTGATCTTTTTCTTACCCTCCCTAAGTATCATCTTGCTTTCATTATCTCCCTGTGGAGCTTGCACAGACAAGATCATTCGAAATTACAGTGGGTCTGTGTGCTCTTGTCTCCCACAAAATCTCACAGAAAAGAACAGCCCCAAAGCAAAATCCTGCAGCTCCTTACAGAGTAATGGAGCTTGGGCATTCTTCCACCCCAAGCAGTGAGGTCTCCCAGGGCCTCGATGAAAGAGTATCAGGAGGTCTGAGCAAGAACCTTCTTGATAAAGAGGCATAGGTGGATTTGAACAAGTTGCTCGAAATTTCGAAATCGGCATAGCTGTGGTGCTAAGAGTGATGTCCTGACTCCTTGGGCTGATCACCTCCCTCTCAGGGCGAATGCAGTTGGGCTGTTTCTGGTATGGCAGCTGACTTCTGCAAATATCCAGGTGTGGGCCTCTTTGCAGGTCCTAATGCCCCATGAAGGGATGGTGATTTGCAGCTCTGCCACTCCCGAGGCTACTGGCCCTCACCATCTGTGTGAGAGCAGCATATGCTATTCAGAGCAGCATGCAGCACAGCGGGACCTGCAGCCATGCCGCTGCTGACTGCTCACCTTCAGACATCTGTTACTTTCTACCCGGGAACTGGATATCCTTGTCCCACCACGTACAGCCTTGACACACGGCTGGTTTCCCTCAAAGCTAGTAGGACATGCTCATGAAGTAAGATGTCGTTCACTCTGAGTTTGTGTAATTGAATCTAGATGAAAAATTAGTGCACGACTCTCTCTCTTATGTATACTCTTTAACTGATGGAAAGAGGCAATTTTTTTTTTTTGTAGCTCTTCCCTTCAATTTGTAACGTTTTATTAAAAGGAAAAAAAGTAAAGTGGAGTCACTGTTCTACCTATCTTTATTTTTTTTTCTCCAGGAATTTTATCCTCTTTATTCAAGTTGTCTTCAGACTCAAACAGGCACTTCTTTTTAATAACATGAAGCTTATGTTTTTCTTACTTCCTCAACGGTTATTAGAGAGTTATGTTTTTCAATGTGAGCAGAGAGTCTGATGTAATTACATGACTCACAGATTAGCATTTTACTATATTCCCTGTGCCTCTTATGCAGCTCTTCCTAGACTTGAGTAAACATTGTGGGCTTGGGACCTGAATTAATGTGATACTTAAAAATGAGTTCATAATGATGTGTGGTAGGAAAGGACAAAGACATCTCTTGGGTCAGCAGTGCACTCACACTAAACTAGAATATATATAAGTTTGCTTGTGAATGTCAATAGTGAGTGGTGGTGGGGTGCATTTCTTGTTCTGGGGACTGAACATGTTGTGTTTGAGTGGGTCTGTTCCTGTGGAGCTGCTGAGCCTGGCCTCTCTCCATAAACTATCTCAAGCCGGGTTCCTCAAACCAATAGTTTCCAGAGAGCAAGGCCACGGGCTTCTGAGAAGGAGTCTGGGAAATGACAGTGTGAAAGAATAACATAATCATGGGCAAGGAAATTAGAGGTTTCAGGTGATGTTTAAAGGATGCTCCCAGGTAAGCATAGGAGCAGGACACCAGGGAAGCAGTCAGCAGAATAGCTTTGACCAAGTGAACAAGGGAAATACAAAAAAGGAGACAAGCCAGGGTAGGAGAGAGGAAGAAGCAGAGAATAATGCCAATGCCCAAACAGAAGTCTGTCTCATTGAACTCAAAGCAGGTTTTGCCTGAATAAAAGTGCTGTAAGAGTAACCTCCATTAACCCGCAACAGGCCTAAAAGTTTTAGACACAATGCTCGTAACTGAGAGCTGTTGTGCATGATGAGTTGCAAAGGATTTGTGGTTCTCTGTTCTTTCAAAGAGGAACTTGATCTGAAAAAATGATAGTCCAGAAAGATTTTTATTGCTTTTCTGTTGTTCTTTTTTTAAAACACACAAATACTACTACTTCATTAGCTTCTCTGTCCATGATCTAGCAATGCTGTTAGATTTTAGCAGATCTGCTTTGCTATAGATAATTGTAGTGATAGACCATCCTGATTTGATTTTTGCCAAGTTAGGATTAGTGTATTGCAATTAAAATTTTGCTCTGGATAATATCAAACACTTCTGATTGATAATTGCTAACTATTAATGTCTTCAGAAACTTCAGAGTTATTATATGGTCTTAACCATATAGGCAATCTTATCATAAAATTAAGCATTACTCAAAATTATCATCTTAAACTAAATTGGAGAGGAGGGTTTTAACTGTATTCTTTGGTGACACTCAGGTTTGATGCTTTAATTTTCTTACGTGTTTCGTTTTAATTACTGTGTCCTTTCATTACCAATACAAAGTCAAAACTTTGTATGTAACCATTGGGGGCATGATTTTTATGGAAAGTATTGTTCCCTGAATTTCTTTAAAATAGCCACTTACTTGCAATTGAAGAGAGTTTGAAATCTTCTGTTTAAGTGAAAAAGTCTGCACAATATTTTAGCAGCTTGTTAACAGGCCTGCAGACAGGTACTAATTATACCCCATCAGTTTAGCACTATTGATCTGTTAAAAAAAAGAAAGTAAACTGAGCAAAAGCCAGTCTTGTTGCTGAAGGAATGATGTATTGATTCCATCTGACAGTGCTTTGTCTACAGATCAATGTAAATGTGCAGTATAGACCAGAAGAATGAGACAGGGTCATCAAAGGTCAGTAAAAGAACAGGGTGTCCAAGATTATTTGAGACAATGAAATGAACATATCATAAAGTAGGCCTGATTGGTATTTGTAAAGGAATCCACCAGTAACAGGTTTTATCTTGTAAGATACGAATAATACATTCTAATTTACAATCAGTTTTAGATTCTGTCCATTTAAGAGAGTTAAGGAGGATTCAGTGTCAACTGAGTAACTTGCTGACTGCAAGGAGTCTTACAAAACTGAAATAATAAACTGCTTACAGCTCTCTGTGTTTGTAAAAAGTGGAAGCTACACTGCTGAGAGACGTTAGTCTTTGTCCAACATAACAGAACATTTTAAAATTCAAATATTCAGAAATGCTTAATCCCTTAAAAACTTCAGCCCCTTATTTTGATGGTTATAATTGCTGGTTTTGCAGTGCACAGAGATTCTAGTTCTATTACATTGAAAAAGTAAGCAGGTATACGCCGGTTTAATTCAACAACAGCACTGAAGTGTACTTGTACCGTGGTGTGTTATTCATTCACGTACTTCTTGTTTCCTTGATGTCCTCTGAGACTGAGGGCTTTATATTTTAAATAAGGAGGAACTACCATAATATGATTAAACCCTTACAGCTTTCATGCCTTCTAAATCCTTACTCATTCTGCTTTAGAAATTTAACTTTTATGATGAGGGGGATGTCTGCTCCACACAAGTATTACAATTTAGGGCTTAATCCCCAAAATTAATGTTTAATCTGCACTGCTGCCTTGTTTTAAGAGTTACTGAATAGGTGTCATTCAAAAAAATTGCTTCCAGAGCTTTCTAATCCACATTTTTACATCAATGCTATGATTTCCTTAGGTTTTACCATATTTTATACCGAAGTGTCTAACACTGGGTGATGAAAGGTTAAGGATACATGTTCTTCTAACATAATCACAGAGGAACAATTCACCACACTGCCACTTTAGCCTCCCCTCTAAGGAATCAGATCTAGCACAGTTTAGAGTTATAGATGCATAGTCACTCTATCTCTTCAAAGCGTATAAGCTGGTTTGGTTAAGAGTGGCTTTGCAGCAAGGGAAACAATATCTGTACCTTTTATCTCAATCTGCTTTTTTGTCTTCTGGGACAAGATACTTTTTATGGAAGATGTGCTACACTAGCATTTAGTACAACTGCTCTTAAGAATAAAATTGCTTATAATATGAATTATTCACAACAGAATACCTTGGGGACTTCAGGTCTTTAAAACGGTCAGATGTGATCTGTCAAGACAGTGTAAAGGGAATGTTGAAGTTTTAAGAGAAAATGTTTTCTGGGACAGTGCTAGATACCAACAGTGACAATCTAGCTGAATTAAAAATTACATAATATAATGCACATATTTATGGCAAAAATTCCTGTTGCTAGAATGTATCCTACCTCTGCCTTAAAGAAATAGATGTGGAAACAATAGGTGAGTTCTTCAAAGAGCTGTTAGATTTTTTTGTGGTTTTCAGCCTAGTCATAATTGGAATATTAGTTCTCATTCTTTAAAAATCCTGCAGAAGCTTTCAAAAAAAAGAGGTAAACGTGCTGAAATCACTTCTTTGACTGTTGGTCAGTTTTGAAGTTCACTGCCTATGCAAAGTCAGGCATAGTGCCTATTCTTTGTTTACTTATGTACTCTATTTGCCTTTGGAATAAACAGTGAATTTCAGTTTTTTTGGTATGTTTAATCCTTTGCCATTTGTATGCATGGTGTTAATCACAATTTGTCCAAGCATATAAGGGAGGCCAGAAATATCCATTCATTTGTCTCTTTTTTGAACATTACCTTATTAACCATGTTGGAAATATCCCGAATAATGCATTCATTAGAGGTAGGCACTGTCTGAAACAATCATTTCAAAATCTGTCTCCCTAGGGGTTTGGATTTATACATACTGAGTTAAATGATTAATGAAACTATGGCACATTAAGTGTTCAGTATTTCAAGTTATTGGGAAGTGTTCATCAACGTTAAGATTTTGATTTAAAACACCACAGTCAAAATTTCTGTGTTTTCATTTGTAATTTCCTCTTTCATTTTGTTGCAGTCATGAAGGACAATATTAACTAAATTCCATTTTGCAAGGTGCTGACCCTCCTGAAAATCACTGCCTTTCTTAGGAGTTGATGGTTTTACTCATCTCACAGGAAGACTTGGTAACTTTCAGGTTTTAATCCATTGAGATCAAGAGCAAGTTGACTAAATAGCACAAAAATGGGAGTGCATTTTTTTATATTGTTTCTGATGGGAGGACTCAAGAAATCTGATCTCTCTCCTCTATAAAATAACAGACATTTATTTAAAATAATGTTTGTATCTCTTCCTATGAGGTGAAAGCAATTATTCTGGAGGTTTTGCCTTTAAGATTCACAGCAAATTTCCAAGACTGTAAGAGAAAGAAAGAACAGGGGCTTGACTTCACCGTGAATGTGCACTGGAGGTGCTAACAGGTATATATTGGATGAACATGGTCTAGTGGTGTACATGCTGCAATACAGCTTTGAGCTTCATGCCACACTGATGTTTCTGTAGGTCTTGGACTTCTGTGCCACCGTGAAGGTTTCTGAGAGTTTTTGAGAACCCAAATTCAAAATACCAAATTTCCCTAAGCAGTTACCTGCATTTGTAAAGTGTGAGTGGGTTAAAGCCAACACCCACTGGCTTCAGGAAACAGAGCATCTTTCCAAATAATTTCAGTGTCTCTGCTGGGAGGGTTTTCTTATTGATAAATATTAACATTACAGATATATTCAGTTTGATACTCTTCAGAATTACTACATGTGTCCCTTTGTACCTAAAATGAGGTAATGTTCTTACTGAAGTCGGTGTCTTTTGCGTATTCAGTACCTTTTCAAGGCAGGCCACTGTATTAAAAAAAAAAGTATTAGGTGAGTGTTTTGATCCTGGTTTCTTATGGAAATGAGGCTTGTATGATCAGTGTTAGTCACTCTGTGTGTCTGCCTACTGACCTTTTTGCTCTCTGATCCTCATCATTTCAGTTAAATTTGACAGAGGTAGAAAAATTTTCATAGTATAAAGTCTACTTTCTGAGAGTGAAGTGCCCAGATTGAGAAGACATACTGTGCTCTAAAGAGGGAGGGAAGGAGCCCAGTCTGTGTATAGAAATCTGTAGAATTAATTGTTGTTTTTAAAGGATGGAAATTAGACAGTGTGGGAACAGTTAATCCCAAACAATGTCCTGCTGAAACTGTGGAGATGTTGGTGAACAAATTCCCAAACCCTCATATTGTCCTGATTAAATTTGTCAGCTAATATGATACATGTTACCAAAAAAAGACCAATATTCTCGTGGCATTACTCTGGCTATTCCTGTTACTCCCTCAGAGAATGTTCTCAAGTGGTTTGGGTAGAAAAAGACATTTAGGAACACAGTCCCTGTACATCCATTATGTGTAAAAGAAGAAGAATACCTTACACTATTTACAGCTGGCTGAGAACCATTTATTTTAATAATGACAAATTAGTCAAATCTTGTAAACCATTAACAAACAATTAACTTTGTTTCTAGAGTTTCAGCAGACGAGGCTATTCTTATCACTGTAACTACCTAGGAACTTTATCTACCTCCCAAAGCAGCTGACTCTTTTAGATGGCAATATGTGATAAAGGGCTTTGCTATGTCACAGGTGTCTTGGAAAAGGAGACAAATCAGCCTTTTCAGCTGCTACTGAAATCCTCTAGAACTGTTGTGGCCTTCTCTCTCAAATGCAAGTCTGTCAGTACAGATAAATTTGTGCAACTTCAGTGGGAGCAGTACAATCAGTGCAATGTATTTGTCCAGTACAGTGTATTTCCAGACAGGGAGGAGAGCTATACTTTATACTTCATTTTGTACCAGTATATAAAGCATCTGAAACAGGCAGGCTACTAATATAGCACAACATTTTTACATACAGACCTGGACTGTATTATAACTTGCATAAGAGAAAATAGCATTATTGATAAAAGGTTTTTAAAGCTTGTTACCTAAAAGTAAGCTCCTACGTCTCCTTTAGTTGCGGTGAGTTTAAAAAGTGCTAGTAAACAGTACAAAGGATTCAAACATTTATTTAGATGTGTTGTCAGTATGGATTTAGTTTGTTACTTCTAGGCTCGTGTTCTCTAAACTCCTGGCTCATATAATTTTATGGATCAAAAAACTAAGCCTCCTTTTGTGGAAAGTTATCTTTAAAAAAATCTGCTATTATAAATTAAGTACTTGTGAGTAAAATTAATGTGTGTGATGTAAAAATTTGTTTGCTTAAAGAGTTATATGTGCCTCTATTTATTTAGCTATTTAAAGAAAAAAAATCTTTAAAAATAGAAGTAGGTGTAGGTGAATCTTTTCCAAATTATGCTTTCCAAGATAAAGTTGAAATAGTTCTCTTTCCTGGAAACCAAGTGGCAGCTAAGCTTATTTCTGCATGGAGAGTTACTATATGCTGTGACTTGTATTGAAATGTTTGTTTTGTTATAACTTTTTAATTAGGTTGCCCTTCCTATCAGAGACTCCCACTACAGTATTAAGAAAATGTTATCAGTCTTGGCATAATTTCTAACTTCTGCCATAGTCTTGGGATATAAAATCCCTACAATGCAAATTAAATTAGGAATGCCTCTCCCAGAGAAGATACATAACCTTTCCGAAGAGTGAGACAGACAAACACACAACATTGTTCTCTGCTTTATCTTATCAGGATGGTCTAATCCAGCCCAGGTCTAAGGAGTCAAGCCTCTGTTCTGCCTAACAACCACCTCCAAACAATTTTTCTGAAGAAAATAAATGGGTTTCTTGTCAAGGCCATTGTAACGGAAGAGCTGGGGGCATTGATACTGAAGGGGTCATTTTTTTCCTGTTGTACACTAATTTGAGGGTGACATGTTGTAAATGTTGCAGTTTCATAAGTTGCATGAGACATCACTTTGTCTTTTCCCTTCCAGATATTTTCTAAATGTGTCATCATCAGTCATGTATAAAGCATATAATCTTTTATCATCACTATGCACATTCTGACACTGTGGTGATTTAGTCTTAATACCATCTCTATTACTTAGTAAATGAAAATCCCATATTGTATTAGACACACAGTATCTTGTTTTCCTGCCTAATCATTTTCACTGCTGTTCTTCTCCATCATCTAGTGTCGCTTGCTTCTGTGTACTAAGGCTTGCTGGTAAGCTGTTTCAGGGAGTAATTCAGGATGTTAATTTAACTGAAACCAATATCAGTGAAGGTATTACAGGTAAAAAAAAAAAAGAGGTAGGCCAGTGGTTTTCCCACAGAACAGAGTTGTGTCTGGTAACTGTTCTCTAGAGAAGTCATTGAGAACCAGTGAAAGAATTGGACAGCTTTTACAGAGACAGATCCTCAGGGTCTTACTCAAGCAAAGTACCTATTGAAATATCAGGCCCCGAGGCTGAATTCTTATGTGTATATGTAGCTTTATGCACTGTGAGTATTCCTATTGACTTCAGTGGGATTACTTCAATAAGTATAGTTAAACATGTGCATAAATCTTTGGGGCATACAGGTCTTTAGAGTTTTCCCTGTTTATGGCTGAGCACTTCAAGGTTTATTTTGTAGAAGCTCAGGAGAAGCTCATTTATCTTCATCATTTGAGGCTTCTGGACAAAGTGGGAGCAGTGGTTTGTGTTTCCAATTTCAACAGTTTTTTAAAATAGTTAAGAGAATATTTATTTTGCAAATGTAGCTGAACCAATTAACATGTGATTTTAGCCTTCATATGAAATATAGGCAGTTCCTGATGGCTTAACTGGCATTTTGAGAGAGAAAAAAATAATGCCATGGATTTGGTTTCAAAAATGTACAGATACACCCAGGTATATATTCACATACAGGCACGCATGCACACACGTACAATATTTCTATAATTTCCTTGGGGAAATGGGAGGTTTTTTTAAACATATTGATTTTTACTTTTCCCACATTTACTAAATGGACTAAGTAAATACAAGTAAAGTGTCACTTACTGTTTCTTCTGTGTTCTTTTAAAACTTTGGATGAAACAAGGTCTCTGTACAGCCATTTTTAGGCAGAAGAGTTTTTTGAGAACACAAGTGTGAATTACCATAAAAGTGCTTTTGCCTAAATGCTAAAGGTGACTTTTAACTGAAAAGCTATAAAGTATTTTGCTTCAATACTAAAGATAGCTTTTAATTGAAAAGTATAAGTGAACCTACAAAGCAAGGTTAACGCTTAGTGGTATAATTTTATACATGCACTTTGGCAGTCACAATGGCTTTGATTCAACCTTGACTTCCTACAAGATCATAAAAAGGCACAGAATAATTTGTTATAAAGTAAATGAGAAGTACAGTACAAATATGAGTTGCATAACAAATTCTGAAGATGAAATGGTAGCATTCAAAGGAAATGTAGCATTTAATGCCAGTGCCATAATTCTCAGACAATGTTACAAAGAAAGAAGTATGGCCTGCAATTCGACCTTCCTCCTCCTCCCCACCTCAGCTCCTTAATGATGTTTAGAACTTTATAGCTAGGTTAAAAAAGGTGTTAAGGAAACACAGTGTCCTGTACCCTTCTACAGGATACTGAATTCATAATCACCTTAAATGCTCTGAATAATCATGTCTGCTTCTTGCCAAGGGACACTGGTAAGCAATTGGTACTTTCATCCTCACATTCAGAGGACCCCCACAAAACTTGCACTTTGGGTAATCTTACATGCCAAGCAATTTAAGATGATTGCCCACACCCAGTTTTGCCCCTTTTCATTTCTGCATGCAGCCACTGAAATATTGGAAAGATTTGGTGAATGCAAATAAGACCCAGTGCTCCAGTGGACACAGCAGAAGATACTGTTCCAATTAATGGCTTGCTGAAGGCCACAGGCTGGGCTTCTCTCTTTCATTTATGAGCTGAAGTATTCTCGCTTGATATTATACTGCCAAGAAATAGATAAAATCCGCAGGATCAGGACATTTGTTGAATAACAAAAAAGAGAGTATGTCATCCGAAGAGTATAACATCTACATAGGTTATAGAATTACTGAGTACAACTTAGAGTAATCAGGTCTGTAACTCAGTTACCCCAAGGTATTGTCTTCTTTGGTCTTGATTCGTCAATTTGGTGAGATAAACTTTTTATTAAAGTAGATCTAAAGGATCTTTGCTTGAACTGAGAAATATCATAGCCTTTCTGAAGACCAAAAAGAGATCACTGAATTATTTGCTAATTGTGAGAAAATATTATACTAATTTTTTGTGTATGTGTTTGTATCTGGCAGTAGGCCACTAGCAATTTCTCAGTAGCATTTAGTGCTGAGGAATCTCTTGGGAAGACAAAAAAAAAGTGGGAGTTAAAGCCAAAAAAGAAAAAAAACATTATGTGGTGACACACAACTGGCAGACTGCATGTTTTGATGGCTTATGCTTTCTCTAGTAAGGGTTGTCAGAGAGGAAGTAATATATACTAGCTCACAGTAATAGCCTAAACTGAAGCCAAATTAATCTCTTACATGCACTCCATGTGCTTATGTAATTTATTATTATTTTTATTCTTATAACTAAGGAAAATTTTAACTTACGGTCTAGAAATTTAACCAAATTTCATGTTTCTTTCAAAAAAATGCGAGTGACAGCCTCTTAAGAATATGTGATGTACACAAAGTATAATGTGTTTCTGTAACAGTGGGATATGTTATTTACTAATGCATTTAAGAATTCGTCCCTAAAATGTCATATTAGTTTCAACTTTTTAAAAGTTTTAACGTTTTGGTTAATTATAGTAATGACTTTCATTTGTAGGTGAGCTTTTTTTAATGTTGTGTCACATGGAAAGTCATATATACATGTGTATGTGGATATGAGTTTTAGTTTTTATTTTTTTTGTCTGTTTTGCTTTGGAAACAGAAGTGATTGCTGTTGACAAATGGGTCTCTATGTCCAGAGTTGTGGTGCTTGTAAAGTTGTGGCAGATTCACTCTTGTAATCTGACTGGTATTGCAACAATGAAGTGCTTTCAGAAAATAATACATGAGCAGCAGTGCATTAGTAAACAACAGTGACTCGATAATTTCGAGGAAATTTGGGAGGATATAAATATGGGAAAGAATGGAGACAGATCCTGCTGAATGACTGCTGCAGACTTTTTATACAGGGAAAAAAACTATTCCCATATGTCCCCAAATAGACATTAAAACCAATGTACCTCTTCTTTGACATCTGTTAGAACAGAATGAGTCCGTTTGAAATCCCCCAAACACTCGCATAGTGGGAAAGTGTAGTAAATGAAGCAAAATGGTTTGGGGAAATGAGGATGTGTAAACAAGCCAGTCACATGTCATTTACTTTCTTGGATCACTTTGGTATTTTTTTCAGGTCTGGCTGTATTAAGTCTTTGTGCACAAAACTGTATTTACTGTACTGAATGTAGATTTTCCACCTTAAAGGACAAGGCTGCTTAAATCACGGCTGTTTTGGATCTAGTTCTCACAGTTGTGTTTGATTTGCAATAGGCAGTGCAACCGTTTAACAAAAACAAGTACGTGAGGTTCTTTACTGTTGTCACTAGTGACTAGGCTATTAGTGGGGGCCTCTTTATGTATGCTCTGAAAATATTTGTTGTTCTCTGTTAGCACACACCAGTTCACTGCATGTGCGTCAGGAGCTTATGACATATTTTTTTGCTTTGGAGGCTTTAATAATGATGTTTGTATCACTTTCTGTTCATACGCCTTTTGACTGCAGTGTAGCTGAAGGTGCCAGAAAAATTCCAAATGAGAATGAACACACGTAATGTTGTTTGGTAAACTCTTGCTATTTGCAATAATTGGGGACCTTTCTTTATATTTACAGTGTTGATTTCTTATGCAGTAGAGCTCTCCTTTGTTTTGAAGGGGATGTAGGGGAAACAGATTTAGTCGATGGCAGATCTATTTTTATCTCTTTACAGCACATTCTTGCCCATATTGTAGTTTATATGTTGGAGGACATTGGCCAGGAAACGGATAGGATATAGTGACATTTACAACCTAGTTTGTCCCTAAAATGAATTGAACTGTCACTCAGCAGAACCTGTGAGTAGCCTGTTGTTGAGTATCCTTAGCACACAGCAGAGTTTGAGGGTCAATCCGTATAACGTGATTTATATCTGATTTAAGTGAAGAAAAGAGTTGCACCAAATTTTGTGAACATTTTTCTTTCCTTATCTCTTCCCTCTCAATAGATTAGCACAACATAAATTAGAGTGCATTAGGGGAGGAAACAGGCAGTATTTATACACATAACTCTTCTCCAAAATTGTATCTAATACTTTCTGCTTTTAAGGAAAGTGTCTTTGTGACTAAAAGCTGAGGCTTCTGGCTGCTTGGTACATTTAAAGCATACTAGAGGAAAACAGTAGAGTTGGTAGAATGAGAAGGTGGGCTCAGGCTCTGAGGATGGGTCTGCCACTCACACACTGTGCAATCCTCGACAGATGATTTAATCTTTCAGTGAGTCTGCTTTTCTTATTTAGAAAAGCAATAAGAGTGAACTCAGAGAAGAGGTGTGAAATGATGTAAATACTTGGGCTTCACTGTGAAAAGGACAGTGATAGTGATATCAGCATTAATGTAACTTGCTAGCTTTATTAGCCGACAGCAATAGTAACCAGTTTCACCAATCCCCATCCAAAAATGGACTGCATCTTGATGTAACCAGTTTACTTTGGAATATTGCTTATGGGTAAATCTAACAATCCAGTATGAAAAGTCTCATCGTATGAGTGATTTCTTTTGCACAGACCTATACTAATATCCATAGGAGCTGTGTGAACTAAGATGGTCTTTTGTGGTTTCAGGATGAAATATAACGATTTAATGTCCTGTTCATGTTAAATATCGTAAGAGTTGGTAACTGTGGAGTTTAAAATATTTCAAAATATAATTCTTGTTTTTTAATGATACTTAAAAGCACAAGAACTTTGCCAAAAAAGGATGTTTGATTCTAAAGCATGGGACACTGGGAAGCTGAGAGATCCTTATAAAATCTAGCCCTTAGGAGTATTGTAATCAATGAGAACCGAAGACAGTAACAGATTATGTCTGTAGGCTCTTACTAGTATGTGTTTTAGAGACAAGTGTGATAAGGAATATGCATATAATTACTAAAATACATATAATAAGAAAAATAATATATTGAGTAGGAAGTTTGTCTATGTAGGCTCAGGATATGGTCTGCAAATGGATTTATAAAAGGTATTTTTACACCCTAGTTGGGAATTGACCTTTCTACAATTCAGGTTTGGAGTGGGAAATTGGGTATTTTAACCATCTGGCAAAGATACATTGAAAATCGTAAAATATGTATGTATTTTGTTTTATTTCTCCTTATCGGTAGGTCTGTATCTTTTATTAAAATCGTGGTTTAATCACACGTCTGTCATAGCTCCGTGAGGAACCTCATAAAACCACCTTCCTGGTACCTTTTGACACTAACAGCCTTGCAGTTTTTTTGTTGTACTGAATTTCAAATGCTTATACCCTATGATTGCAAGTGTTTAATACAGCATCCATGTGCTTAGCTTGCAAGATTTCAATTTATTTACATAAGGTTATTGCTGTGAAAAAAATGGTGAATATTTGTAGTTTACTGACTAGCTAGGCTCTCAGACAAGAAAAGTAAGATGGTGGTAATCTGGCCATCTCTTTTAGTATTAAAAGGATGCAGTCAGGTTCCTTGAGACAGTAGCAACAGTAAGTTGAATTAAAGATGCTTTATTTTGCTTTCTCTGATGGCTTCACTCTTGTATTGAAAATTATTTTAGGAAAATAGGAGTAAGACCCACATTCTGGATCAATAAATCCATTCTCCAGCTATTCTGGACATGACATTATATCATCTCTTTCACAAAGTTATTGAGCGAGCTCCATCTGAAAATCTGTTTTATTCCTCCACTACGCTTGTTAGGAAGTCATTTGAGGATCTGATAGCTCTAATAGTTAGGGGCTTTCTAATCTCTAATGTAAACTTTTTTATTTATGGCCAACCTGTGACTTTTTTTTTCCTAATATAGGTCCTAGTTTAAGTAGCTTTTTTCCTTCCCATTTTTTTTACAGGCAGTTATAGATTTTGTATTGTAACAAACACAACATTCCAAATTATGTCTTGAAGACCACCTCATATAATAAAGCAAGAGCCATAGTTAATTTAAATCCCAGAGAAAACTGTCCACAAACTTCACATCCTCATTACATTGATGAAGAATTTGTAAAAGAAATGTGGAATATTCCTGTTCCGTTTCGCTGAAAGGAAGTCCTACTGCAGAGCATAGCATTGGTGCAAAGGGTTGTGCAAAACTCAGCTTGAATATGGTTCTTCTTCTGGAAAACTTCCATTAGCTTCAGTGCGGCAGTATCAAACCTCATGTTATTATATAAGCCTATAATGATAAGAGAAGCCAATATTTTGGCTTGGTACTGTGGCTCATGCAGTGATAGGATCAGAGGAAGCAACAAATATACGCCTGGTATGGTTACCCTGCATTTAGCACAGAAGGGACAAACTCATAGAAACAGGTGGTGATGTATACATTTTCTGTATTTATAGCTGTTACAGAGGGTCAGAAAGCTGTTAGAGGAGAAAATGGAGAGAAGTACCATGAGATTGAGACATACAAAAGACTTAAGTGCCACTCAATTGCCTTAAGGCATTCCCATTAAACATAATTACCCTACTTACTAAGCACCAATCATAGCTATTAAGTATCATCGGGTTTAAATTAGTTCCCTGGGAGACATCCCGTTTAAGCGGATTTCCCAGTTAAGCACAGGAAACTTCTTTTTTGATGAGTCCTTCCTCTTCTCCTCCTCCTTATTTTACCTGCTGTAGAGTTGGCTATTTCATAACTAATCGAACAAAAGAATTCCTGATGGATTTATTAGGTGCACTAAGGCAAGAGAAATATAGTGCTTGGCTTACACTTCCAAAGTAAAGAGCAGAAGGAACAATTCCTTCCATGTTCAGTGAGGACATTGCTGTGTTAATGGCTGGAAGTGTTTACGCTGGCCTTGCTCCTCTACATCCATTTTTCCTACATTTGTTCTCGTTTTAAACACTCTATGGGATGTCAGTGTCTACCCAGAGTGCTTATTCCTTTGAAGTATCCATGGATTCTTATCACATCTCTTCTCCTAGAAGTTCATCAAATGTTGTTGTGATTTGTCTGTCCTCATATAAATCAGTTCTTCCAACGGAGAATCACAGCATAACTGAGGTTGGAGGGGACCTTCAGAGGTCTCTATTCCAGCCCCCTGCTCAAAGCAGGTCTAAATAGGTCAAGTTGCTCAGGGACACGTCTAGCTGAATCTTGAAGTCCTCCAAGGATGGAGATCGCACAGACAATCTGGGCAACTTGTGTTTGACCATCCTTATTGCCAGAATTCTTTCCTTATAGCTTATCATAATTTCACACATTCCAACTTGCATCTGTTGCCTCTTGTCCTGTTGTGATACACCTCCAAGAAGAGTCTGGCTCTGTCTTCTCTGTGTCCTCTGGTCAGACAGTTATAGACAGCAATGAGGTCTCCCCTGAGCCTTCTCTTCTGAGGCTGAAGAGGCCCAGCTCCCTCAGCCTCTCCTCCTGACTCCTATATCCTGGGCTCTGTCCTCTCGCCAGGTTGGTGGCCTTTGCTGGACTCATTCCAGTACATCCCTGTTTGTGCAAGTACTGGGGAGCCCAGAACTGGACACAGCGCTCCAGCTGCAGCCTCACTAGTGCCAAACAGAGGGGAAGGTTCACTTCCTTCTACCTGCTGACTGCACTCTGGCTGAAAGCACGGGATGTAATGGGGCAAGGGAGCACTTCTGCCTCATGTTGCCTGTTTGAGGCTGCACTCAGGTTGTTCTTTTGGCTGCCACCCCTGAATATGTGTGTGTGTATTAAGTTCAGTGTAAATATGAAAGGAAAAAGTCTTGTTGAATATGATGCTGATTAGATGTTTAATCTATGCCTATATTTTATGAATTTCTTCATGCTTTAGAATGAAGGAGGCATATCATCACCTGCTAACAAGTGGTGTTAATGATTACAGTAGCTGAATCTTTGCCTTCAGTGGTCAAGATGAGGATGACTTAGACCATAAACTTCTAATTCTAAAAAAGGAAGGCATTTAGTACCTGTTGAAGTTAGGGGCAGCATTTCCAATAACCTAAGCTTAAACAGCTATATATGACATTATTTTAGTTGGAAGACCTGGAAGTTTTTCTTCTTGTATTTAAACTGCATATATTTTAAAAAAGAAAACTTTGTAATTTACCTCGAAATTGAAAATAACAGAACAAAAAAAAAACTAGATGCTTTTCATCCCTTACTGTCTTATATAGGCAGTGATTTTCACAAAATCAGTCTTTTTCCCCCCTTTCTTACATAAAGTTTACTATAACTGCTCTATCTTCTTGTTTGTCTTCTGATCAGTGTTTCTTTGAAACCATTTAATTTAATTTTCTTGGATGTTGTTGCTAGTAGAGTTGTTTTTTTTTTATTTTTGAATTTAAGAAGATGACTCCTTTTTCAAAATTTTCAATATTTTTGTTAAGCCTTCTTATACTGTTTTGTGTTTATTCTTCTTTAACATCATGCTATAAAAGACTGCTTTGCAGTGATAGCTGCTACAGTGTCTGCTAAATCTGTTTGTGTATTAGAGCAACAAAATCTGGAGGAGCTTGTCTGCCAAAGTGCTATTGTCTAGCTAGCAGTTTGCTGCAATTCTAGATTTCCCTTTTCAACTCTTCCTTGTGGACGTGCAATAGATAGTTTAAACAGCAAGTCTCAAAGGAGTACTTTAATTTAATGAGCTTATCTTTGGTGGAAACTATTTTATATGCCAATTTTTTCCCCCTATAGTAACGAAAATGAAGCAAAAACAGTGGTTATTTTATGCCTGCCACATTGGCTACGTTACTGATTCAGATATGGATTAAACTCTTATCTGTTTAGTACCTATATTACTTAAATATTAGGTGGAAGTTGACTAGTATGACTCTCATTAAAGTTATTAGAAGATAACTGCTTTCTAATTATGATGTGATTATAGTTTCTGAATGATTCACCATATATATGTGCCAGCACTTCTAGTTTACATCCAGGAATGGATTTCAGGTGCAAGCTTCAAGAGGGATATTAAGATGAGAGTTGAAGAAAAAAAGGGCTGAGTTTCAGAACTTGGAAAGCAGACAACCTCTCTGAAAAGCTGCCATACCCTGGGATGTCTGGGGTATGTTCTGTCAGACCTCTGAAGCGTCTTAGGACAACTGGTGTTGTGTTTAGAACAAAATGCGAGATACTCTGACTATCAGTAATATTGTTATTGGAACAATCTTGGGTAGCAGTGGTCCTTAACTCAGTACTAACAAAGTACATTAAATAGTAATCGAAAGATAACATAATGCCCAAACAAGCATGTGTAAATGACAGACAATCATTACTTCTCTTGAGGAAAGCCCCTGCATCTCTAATCTACTATTGAGTGGCATGGCAGAATTTAAAAAACATTTTGTGGTAGGATTTTAAAATATGCATATAGTCTTGGGGTGAAAGACAAAATACTGTCTTGGAGTACAAACTAGGAAAAAGAACTGAAACCAAGATTAGAAATAAAGAATTGTTTTGGATCACAATGACAAGATTAAAAATGAATTGCCTTAAGTTGCATAGTAGTTCCAGCAATGTTTAACATATATATTAAACAGCTGAGAAGGAGGATTAGGAGTGGGGGAAAAATAATAATCTTGCAAAAGCTTTAAGTGCTTGAAAGGTGAAAAAGACTGATGAACTTTAGGGGAAGATAACTGGATGAAAGGCAGTTCTTCAGTATTGAAAGGATCTTACAATGAGTGTTTCCAAATTTTTTTTCTTTTTAGTTTCAAGTCTTTATGAATTTTCCAGAGTAGATAAAAATCTATACCTGGTAAATTTAGGTCTACTGATGCATGCTAGTGAGTACACTCAAAAAGTACAAACTTAAGATCCTGTAAATAAACTGAAATCACTGTAATAGGAAATGTACTACTTGGGAAGAAAGAAGTGATGTTATAGCTCTCTTCTTAGCAAGATAATGCCTTTAGTTATAGGTAATATAATTTTTGTGGAAAAGAAGGATGGTCTTTGGCCTAGCAGTTGTAGAAGTTCTGATGTACATTTGTTATGCCTTTTATCCCACATCAAATAATTCACAAGTAGTTTGCCCTTTCTACAAACACAGCCTTGTTATTTAAAAAGAGCCAATCTAACATATGGGCCGTGCACTTGCTTAGCTACCGGACTTACCTACTCTTCTTTCAGCTTTCACCTTCTTCACTCCCACTTTTGATCATTTTCTGTTCCTACATTGTCTTGCTCTTCTGTTGTCTAAATCACAAGGGAATACACTAGCTGTCAAAGTGGGTACTTGAACGTTCCGTAGCAGAGTGTTTCTTGCCCCGGTTACGTGTCTCCAGATCCAGCCAGCTATTTCCAAGTTAGAAGGTGAAGTGATGAAACGAAGGGAGCACAGTAGCAGTTTGCACAGTGCTTCAACCTTACCTAGGATCTGTAGGGTGAAATGAACACTGACAAAAAGGGAGAAAGAAGGAAAGACAATAAAAGAAGGAAAATCCATATTTATTTAATAGGTAACTTTCTCAAGTTTCTTTCAAGAGGCTGGCAGGTCTGAATATAAGATGCACATGCACCTACAAGCTCAGTGTGTCAGGAGTTAAAACATGGGGGCAGGGGAGCATCCTTTATACAGATGGAGAAAACTCAAGCATCTCAAATCCCTCAGTGGGGTGGCAGTTGGCAAAGTATAAATCTTTAATTTTTCTCCGGAGGTGTTCAGTCAACCAGTAATGTTTTTTTTTTTCCTTCATTTTGTGTCTCTAATGTTCTTTTTGGGTGCACTGATGACTAGAGAAGACAGGTTTTCAAGTTCTCTTATGCACTGGACATTACACATTTTTTCCATGAACAACAGAACTTGTCTTCATGTGTGGCCTACTATGCAGAACATTCCTCTCTGAGTAGCACAGTAGTACTACGTAATGGGACAAAGCACACACGCAAAGCTCCCGCACCCCGTTCTCCTTTGCATTTGTATACATTTTACAAA
The DNA here is from genome assembly GCF_013368605.1 of Nyctibius grandis. NCBI lineage: Eukaryota > Metazoa > Chordata > Aves > Nyctibiiformes > Nyctibiidae > Nyctibius > Nyctibius grandis. The sequence continues at coordinate 10,912,003 of NC_090659.1, read as the reverse complement.
AGGTTGTTCCTCTGATTTCAGTACAATACTTACTTTATTTCACTTCAGTAAGAGAGAAATTTTGTCCCTTTTCCAGTAAATAAGTTATTAGTCTACTATACATTATCTGCATTAGCTGGATGACCCCTTCCAAAGATAAACATCAACACATACATCAGTATATGTTTGGTTGGTTGAACACAGCTAGGTTTTAGCCCAACACTGCTGTTCATTCTGCAAAATGAGCACAGCATGCTGAAAATCTTTTCTATACTTACAGCGTCTACAATTTTATAATTATTAAGAACAAAATAGTAATTTTGTTACACCACTGTTTCCTTGGCCATGGGGAAACACCCCCAGTTAAAAGAGTGCTTTGGAGGATAACAGATGTTTTATCACTTGGCCTCTGACTTCAAAGGAAAATAGTTATCTGGGAAGTGGAAAAAAAAGGCAGCAATCAATTGTACTGTCATATTTGGTGAGCATGGCAATTGCTGTCTCAGCTGCTTAATACAAAGCATCTGAGACTACCTGTTTGGGCAGGCTTAAAATATTTCAGGTAACGGCAAGATGCTTGGAATGATATGCTAAAATTAATCAGTTTGTAGTTTTTAATTTTTTTTTAAACAAACTCCTTTCTACTGTTTATGACTTCTCAAAAGTAGAGACTGAACACCTCTCACAGTGAATTTCAGAATACTGGCTTATCATACAAAAAACTATTTGTTTCCAGCAGAGCGTTTAATTAAATGGGTTGTAACAGGTAGATAAAAAAATCAAAATGTTGATGTAGAGCAGAGCTGAGGGTTTTTTTCTCCTTATTTCAAGTTTTGGTAAGTGTCAAATCACCTCTTTTCTACCCCAAAAATCTACAACAGCTTTTTATCCTTTCATTTACTGTTATTGCTCCTTCCCCTGGAGATTTCTTCAAGGGCAAAGTGGATTTTATGATATTTGAATGCTTATACTAAATGCAGAGAAAGAATATAATTCTCACTTAGCACAAGAGACAGTCTGTAGTTTATGGTCAAATGCCCTTGTGAAATAAGAGTAAGACACAAAATGGCAAGGGCTTAATCTTGAACACTTGTCATTTTTCCATGGCAGATACAGGTTATTCATTTCTAAATACTGAGTTAAAATGAAGTGTGTTACTCTTTTATATTTTTCTACTGAAAGAAAACAAACAACTCAATTCTGTGTTTCCTTAAAATGACCAGGAAGAATATATAATTAACAAATAATATCCACAGAGCCATTCATTCAATTGAAACAGTCAAATAGTAGAAAGAAAAAAATGTTAGTTTCAAGCTCCACTGGTAACCGGGTAAACAACATTTGCTAAATCATACAGGAAAAAATGGTATAACAATATTTCATTACAATACTTTTAAAAATATTAAGAAAAAAATACTAAGAAGGTGATGTGTTAAGCTAATTAAAAATATTCTGTAAAAAAACACATGCTGATACTTCATTCTTCTGTAACTGGATCACCCCAGCACTGCAAATACTTCTATTCACACTGTGTTTAGACATGAACCTAGACAAAAATAGGATTGGTTTTCTCTACTTCCACATAGTCACTTGCTCATTAAGTCAGCCTATTCAAAAAAGGTTGAAGAACATACCCTGTTGAGAAGTCTATCTTTATCTCCTTTGCTTCTTTTCTCACCCCACTCCCTTTCTGTTTTCCTTCCCATTTCTTACCTACTTTTTGTGGTACCTGCATGAACAATATAGCATCCACTTTGAGCCCTTGGGGATGCAGTACAAGAATCAGGTAAGCTCAGACCTGAGTCTCTACCCTGTGGCTGCCTCTTCAGCATGTCCACCCTCCTCCACAGGCAACGGCAAGTGGAGGTGACATAGCCCTGCAAGAGCGCAGCCACAGTTCAACTCCCTGGGGGAACCCAACAAGTTTGCTACAGACAAGCAAGTACTGGCCTAGGATGCAAGTTGATGGGAGGGTGAGGCTGTGGCCCACTTTTCTAGAATTTGAGGTGCACAGATTTTATAGAGAGAAGAGTTGTAGGGTTAGACTGCAATTCAGGTTGGAACGTGGAGTTGTCATCAGCCATATGGGGCAGTGGGAAGGCAGAGCGTATGGGAGCACTGTGCTACCAGAGGAATACCAGAGGAATACCAAAGGAATTTAGAGTAACCTAGATGGATGGAGAATTGCACAATTTTTGTTTTCATTGAAACATATATAGCTGGAGGGGAATTTGGGAAATAAATGAAAAGAAATAATTTTTTGCATATGGTTTAGACTGAGTCTTGCTTCAGTGCTTCATGTGAAGGAGGCAGCTGGAAGGAACTGGCAGTCTTGCTTTAGGAAGAGCTCTGCTTTTTTTAGATTGCTTCCTTGGGCCCTTTAGGCAAGCAGTTTTCTTTCCATCTTGCATTACCATATCTGATCAGTTCACCCAACCTAACTCCACCCCCTTCTCAGTCTTTCCAAATTCTTATTTTAAGATCACTGGATGGGTAGGTGTGCTGTCAAGATTACTTGTATGACTATAAAGAGGTGCAGTGGAGAAATTATTCATATATTATGGTTTAAAGAATAGCAGTACCATTTTTTTAATGACTTACTATTTAATACGGAGACAGTAATGTATTTTGGGAGAAAGGTAGATAAAAATCTGATCAGCTTAAGCATGGGTCATCACTCCAAGTAGCCATAAAATTGAAATGTTAATCAGAGAACTTATTAGCATTGCTAGCTGGATGTGTTCTGTGCATTTGGTACTGTAACTTCATTAACTGTCTACACTAATTTTTAAACAATCAGCCTCAGTCCAGCTGTCCTCTTTGTGTATGTCTGCATGACAAAGGCTTTAGTTTATGGTAGCAATATGATGTAAACTCTTCCGGGACTCCTGACAAATACTCCGGAGTTGCTACTGAGTACTAAAACTCATGCCATTCATCTTGACTGTATAGTTGACTGGCCCAGCTAGATTAGGCTAATGTAAATACATCAGGATGTATTACACTTAGTTGTTAATGCATCTCTGTAGCTGTGCCCTGTAATTGCAGCTGGTATATGATAGATTCTTTGTTTGTGCTGTGCTTTATTCTTTTTATATTTTAATTCAAGGCAGGAGGCAGAAGTACATGTTTTTGGAATCAAATTTGAAAAGCATTTCTAACAGATGTTGTTAATTGTATGGTACTTTGGCACTGCTAGAGGAAAGGATGAACACAGCTGGTTGAACTGTATTTACTGAAAATAAAATGCTGTGAAAAGTTCTGCTTATTTTAGTACAGTGATTAGACTGAGACAATGCACAAGTATTTGAAAAAAAAAACAATTGAAAGTTTGAGTGTCAATTGTAAAATACTATTTTGGAGTTCAGAAATAATCTAAATTGACTGCAAGTCATATTGCTATATTTCTGGAACCTAATTGCTTTTATCTTTCCTGCCTTTTTCACCCCTTTATCTCCAGTTAGATTGTTATTCCAGAACTATTTGAAGCACAGTGATGACCTTCAATAATCCTCCCAAATGTACATAACCTAATCCTTATATAAAATTAAATGTTGTCTGCTGTTTCAGCATCAGTATCCCAATTTGAATGGGTCCTCCCGGCATATCTCAGACATATTTATTGCTTGGAAAATAGTTTTGTGTTGTTCACTGATTTTCCTTTATTTTCAGTGTATTTCCGCTTTGAACCCATTAATATATGTATTGAACACCTGTCCTGGTTCAGATCCCAGAGGTACCCAACTCTTAACTTCTCTGTACTTGGAGAAGCAGCCATTAATTACCACTCTTTGCTTCCTATCACTTAGCTAATTTTTAATCCACAACAAGAATTTACCTCTTACCCTATGGTTATTTATTTTCCTTAATAGCTTCTTGTCAAGGATCTCATCACAAGTTTTTGTCAAACCAAGTAAGTTATATCTACCAAATCTCCCCCCATTCTCCCTGTTTCATTAACAATGTCCAACAATTCAAATAAGGCAGAGGCAGTATTTTCCATTCAGGGAGGTCCAGCTTTATCAATGTGTGTTATACAAATGCTTCATTGTTCTGATCTTAATCGTATGCTATCAGCTACTCTACAGCTAAATGGAGGCATCATGCTCACAATGTCTTCAGTTTCTTTTTCTTAAAGGTTAACATTATGTTACTCTTTTTTGCCTTTTTTCTTTTTTTTCTCCTAAATACATATCGATACATTTAGATAGACATCTGTGACAGCATCTCTCCTGCCTTTTTATTTAGATGTGCTCTTTAACACTCATGAGTCACAATCTTCACAATGGGGCAATCACGTTGAAATCATAGCTGATTTTCTTTTTTTTCCTAATAGTTCTTGAAAATACTTTTTAAATATTGTTTTTAAAAATATTTTAATTATTAAACATATTTTAGGAATACCTATGGGATAAAAGTATGCCTAACACTTTCCTTAAAATGTAAAGAAAAACAAATTTAAGGAATTTTCATTTCCTTAAAATGAAAATTAATGTAAAGACATTTCTCTTCTCTGCAGTCAAGATATTCCCTCTGATCAGCAGCACTGCATTGTGCAGAGACCACAAGCACTCATCCTGCCCCCCTAATTTGTTACCACTTATGCATTGTTGCTATAGGTACAGTATGATAGGAAGGCTGGAATTTACCAGAGCAGGAAAGAATAGGGGACATACAGCCCGGCTGCTTTGTAGCACTCCTCAGGGCTACTTTCAGGCTTTGTGTCGCATGATGCTGCAGCATCTTCATGGCTGCATCACTCCCTTCCACATGGTAACTGCATGGGCCTCTGCCAACTTGGTCTTTATTTCCCTACGAGGCTTCAAATTATGCAGTAGTTTTTTACACTAACCATCAAATTTCCCATTGCAAGATGAATTAGCATAATTGCATTTCTTATTCTAGACTCTCAAGTAGTATTTCTGCATGCCTTTAAACACTATTTGAACCATTTCATTTTAGGGAGGAGTGAAGCAGCACTTACATATTTCTTCTTTCTTCCTAGGAGTCAGTGAGGCTTGTTCAGAGTTTGTGAAGTGTTTCAGAGTCTTAAATACAAAAGCATTTTAGATTTCCAAAGTTCAGTTTACCATTTCTAGTAAGTTAGTCAAAAATACGATGATGTTCAGGTGTCTTACTGAAGTTATTGGAGAAATGCTAATAGAAAAAAAATCTTAAAAGCTACCTCTCTCTATAACCCCTATTGTATATCTCTCTGTGAATTATTCAATCACAGATGAAAATTAGAAGCCCACATTTCTAGGTGACAGCCTTATTCCTTATATTATTGAATGTCACACCCTTTGAAATATCACTCTGCTGTGCTACAAGTTCTATAATAGTGAAGTCAGGAGACTCCATGGTTGGGTACCAGCTTTGTCTTAGTTTCCACCTCCCTTCCATCTGGGGAAGAATACTTTCTAATTTCTTGTTTTCCAGATCACTCGTGGTCTTTGCTCCCCTGCTGAGTCGAGATTATACTCTCCTATTAGCCCTTTTAAGGTCCAAGGAATGCCAACCATGCCATGTGTGAGCAATCTGCAGGCACCATTAGCACTGCTTGAGTAGCTCTTGATAACACTCCCTAAGAAGTCAATTAAAGACGTCAGGGGGTGGGCTGGACTGCTTCTTTTTACTAACAACTCTCATTAGGGGGTGGAAGATGGGGGGCTTGAACAGGTGATTTTTAGTATTTTAAATAAGAAATGGCAAAAATATCCAGACTAGCTTTCTCCTTTGTTTGGCATTCATTCCTTTCTCTTTCCTTCCCTTCTCTATTTCTAAAACAAATCTCTGACAGATATGCCATTTTGCAAAGTCTGAAAGAAGCAATAACTATAAAACTCAATGAAAGAAATCTAGACTGACAGTAAAGACAACAGGAATCAGATTAGTGTTTCATAAGTGAAAGGAAGTCTTGGGCAGTAATTTTTCAGAGCACACGCTCGTCGTGGACAGCCCCTCTTGTCATGATTTGGTCTGAGTTGAGGACACTGTCCCTTTTATAGAAATTTTTAGTACTGTGCAGCTTGGGAAACAAGAGTTTATCAATATTCAGGAATACAAAGATATTTAAATAATTAAGTAGAATGTGATGTAATTGTCCCTGTGCATATATATAAGCTTCTAGCAGCTGTGAAACAGTATGTTGCTAGGGGGTGCACCAGTGAAGCTGGTGTGGGGCCTTGAGCATACGTGTTTTCAGCTGCGATGCTAAATACCATTGGCAGTTAACTCCTAAGGTATAAGAATAGGTGTTTCATAAAAGAAATGTAAAATATAGAACGAGGTACATATAAGCTGTAAGAATTAAGAAATTCGAAACACAGATCATATTTTTGCATGTGTTTTGAAATAAAACCTGAGGGCAAGTATTGTTGCTCACCACTGAACTTCATTTTACAACTGTCGCACAGAAATATTAGGAAAAGAGAAATGTAAAAATAGTTTTGTTTTTCGTATCAAGAGATCTAGTTTGATTCTTTCTGCTGTTTTGTTTTTTGGGGTGTTTTTTTGTTTTTGTTTTTTTTTTTCTTTCTGCTGTGTGTGATTTTTTTCATTATTATTTTACAGATTTTCCAATGGGATATGGGAACATACAGTTCAGCATCCAAGGTTTTGCTTTGAGTAAAAACAGTGAGAGCCTGAGTCTTAAACTCAGTCAAGATATGTATTTCCACTCTAGGTACCATTGTTATGATTGAGATTAATTCCAAGAAGGCAATGGAAGGACTTCCAACGTTTTTGAACAAATGTTCTTCCCTGGCATGAAGGTTGTATTACTGAAGTGTCTTTAGTCTTGACATGGTGTAAAACTGAAAGCAAAACCCCTAAATCTCTATTCAAGTCTTCCATTTTCCTTATATGACCCAGAGAGTATTCAGGTGTCCTTTTGAGAAATAAATTCATTAGGCTAAAAGCCATCATCCATTTGGAAACAGTAACATGTAGTATAACCTCAGCAGGGAGGCACTGCATAAGAATGCATTATACAGTGTTTTAACAGGAAAAGTTTTGATGCGTTTTGAAATGACCATCATATCATACTATAAGAGAGTACAAAACACGGCTTGTATCTGGCAGTTATTTTGCTACAAGTTAAAAAATAACCTGAAATGGTTAGTTTAAATTCTTTGGGTGTTTTCAGTTCACAGCAGCACATCACTTGCGTTAAAGCTCTCATTCTGTCCTGCTGGTGAGCATATCTCTTCTCACTACAGTTTCTCTCTCCCCGCAGCAGCAGGGGGATGCAGTGAATAAAATGACTCAGGCAGCAAGAAAACACCATTTCTCTGTTTCTCATTTTTAAATTATTATATCAGCTCTGAATTAAAATGGTATCAGTTTTGTTTGCTTATGTGTTCATAAAATTAACATAATAGAAGGTTTTCCCCTTCTGAGGTTTGGATATGCACATGGTTTTGCAAATCTTGCACTAACATCAGTTGTGCTTTTATATTTCTGCTAAACATTGGATTTAATAGACTAGTCATCCCTCCCATATATAGCAATTGAAAACTGAGACTTTAGTACATTTTTTAACTTTTTTTACAGCCTTTGTTGCCGGCTGTTAAATTTACACAGTGCTTATGTAGGGAAAAACTAGTAAATATAATATACGTAATTACTTTTTTTTCTCAGTGTACCATCTATCTTCTATTTTATATTTATGATATCTCATTTAATTTTACTTAGTCAATACAGGGAAATACAATGGAGAGGGTTTTCAACATTAATACTTATTATGCCAGTTACTTATTTTCAGAATTATTTATTTCCAGCCATGTTGCTGAGTGTTTGAGAGAAATGACTTAACTTATCTGCCAGCGTGTGCAATAAAGATAAAATGAGAGATTGTTTACTCAGCTAAAAAGACACGTTATTTGTTTTCTTTTGGAATAGCTGAGAACATTACATGTAAATTAGTGTAGAAACAGCAATGTGCATCTCCATCAGAAGGACTTGATTTGTTAAAGGAGTATCCAAAGCAAATTTAGAAATATGACCTGACTTATTGTATTAAACCACAATTTTCAGCCTACACACTGATGTCTCACTGAGTAACTGTCCTGGATTCATTTTTATAAATTTTGTTAAGATGTGCACTATAGAATTGTGATTTGGACCACTGTGTGAGGAAGTATAAAAAGTGTGTAGAGGAGATTGTAAAAATGTATGAGACTGATTTATTTAAATAATTTAAAAAGTGAGCAAAAGAAATCTAATCATCCATTTACATCTGGGAACTGAGATCAGGTAATTGTCCAGGCTCACTCAGGAAAACTATGGTAAACTTGGTAGCTTGATTTCATTTTGTACCAGCCTGGTACCACAAGAATGCTGTCCTATTACATATAAGTGGATTTTTTTTGCTTCTTTGTGGAGACAACAATTGTTCACTCAACAGCTGCTGAAAATGTTAGATCTGGTTAGTACTTCACTTTTTTCTTTAGATTAGTTTTATCCTAGTCTGTTATTCCCTACTAATGGTATAGAGGTTGAAAGTGCACAGACCACTTTTCTCTGTTGATGCCCTTACACTGACATGTCTAACCTGCTGCATCCACATTTAAGCTTAATTGTCTCTTTGGCATGCTAGTCAGCTTTCGCAAGTTGAAAGAATCCATGTTGGGTGCATTGTGATGCATGTATGTTAAAAAAAGAGTATTTCATAGAAGTGGAAATAAGGCTTCAAAGTTGCATTGTTCCCGTCTAAGAGTGTAGGCTGCATACCATGGGAAGGTATGTCGTTTTTTCTAGTAACCCTTCTTTTGCAGCTAAAATGAAAGTTAGTGAAATATCTTCCACACTAGTGTCATATGGCAGATAGGGGACACTAGACACTCAGTGCTGAAGTGACAGAGAAAATATAACTTTTATCTCTAGCTTTTGACTGTTTTGTTAATACATTTTTACTTGCTACTTGAGGAGATATATTGAAAACAAGCCTGGACTTTCACATTGAATTTCTCTAAACCAGCACAGCAATTTATTCCAATAGAAGTTATTAAAATGAATGTGATCAGGCTCATACGTTAAGTATAAATCTATTAATCACATACCTAACCATAATATCCACCATTATAGCACAGACAAATCCTACTCCTGATGCACGTACCTGGCCAGAATTTTATTATTGGTAGTCTCAACCTTGTGCTGGCAGTGAAATGCAAGAAGATGTCACGCAGTTAGCAGGACTGTGCAAGGGAAGTCCTTTTGCCTTAGAGCTACAACAGGCCCTGTCAAGAGGGAAAGCAGAAAAGCAGGGGTGAAGCTACAACACTGCTGTATAGTCAGTACCCCAGCTTGAAGGCTTCTGCCTCAGAACATGAATTAGAGCAGATTCATAGTTACTCTGATGTCTTCTAAAGCCATGTCTAGGTCCCAGCTGACCTCTGCTCAGGTATTCTGTTATGTGCAAGCATATAGTAACAAGAAATGATGAAAATTATAGTAAGGCTTTGCACTTGAAAGGCCCCTGCATAATTCCTGGTTGTCCCTGGTGTTGAAAAAATTATTGGAGGGATATTATATGACTTTGTTAGAAAGTCTGACTTATAAAATATATTGTTGGCAATTTGAACTTATTATTTTGAAACAAAAATTTGCCAAGGGCTCAGACTGCTATACCTTTTCATATCAATGCAGGTATCACTGTTGCTTGATTCTGTAAACTATATCAACATGAACACTTCCCCAGTTGAAAAAAACAACAGGGAGTAAGCAAGAACATAAAATTATTTTTAGAAAATGCATTTTTAATTACTGAACTGGTTAATTATTGAGTACTACTGAAAATATCCTGTGAACCTCATCACTATGCAAATGTATTCATTTTTGGAAACAATTAAATGATAATAAAGCATTCTTTTTTCTTCTACAACATATTACTGTAATGAAGCTGTTACCTCTCAGTGTGCATTTTAATGAATTTTAAGTAACATTTTAATGAGCTCAACATTACGGTAAACCCAAGGATTAGACAAAATTGAATTTGCTAGGAAAAGGAAAGGGTTCATTAAGAGTTAATTATATAGTTTAAGAAGAAATATAACTCATTTTATGATGTCACATCAACCAAGAATCCAGCAGTAGATCTATACTTATTAATAGGTGTAGAAATGCCGTTATTATATTGACATAAAAACATGGGTTTCCACACTACTGCTCAGGTTTCCAATGAAAGTTTCTGTATTGAAATCCCTAGGTCAACTTTGTTCTTATCCAGCTCATTATTACATCTGAGGAGAAAAAATACCAAGCTTTGTGTTACTGGTTTGAATTTCACCTACAATTTTTATAAACATCGTGAACAGTGAAAGCAAAGTTTAATGGATTTACCATTGCCAGTCGGATCTGAAGGCAGGTCATGAATAAATGTCTTGGATTTATTATTTTAAAAAGGACTAGTAGAGATTTGAGTCCAAACTGCCGGCACTACTGATATGTCCACTCTAACAGTGATCTACTGAATGTCTGCAGTCCAGGCTCCTGGATGTTCAGAAATTGCAGGTAAATTCCCACATTCTGTGCATACCTAATGAGGAGAGGCTGAGGGAGCTGGGTCTCTTTAGCCTGGAGAAGAGGAGACTGAGGGGTGACCTCATTAATGTTTATAAATATGTAAAGGGCAAGTGTCATGAGGATGGAGCCAGGCTCTTCTCAGTGATATCCATTGACAGGACAAGGGGCAATGGGTGCAAGCTGGAACACAGGAGGTTCCACATAAATGTGAGGAAAAACTTCTTTACAATGAGGGTAACTGAACACTGGAACAGGCTGCCCAGAGAGGATGTGGAGTCTCCTTCTCTGGAGACATTCAAAACCCGCCTGGACGCATTCCTGTGTGGTATGATCTAGGCAATCCTGCTCCGGCAGGGTGATTGGACTAGATGATCTTTCGAGGTCCCTTCCAATCCCTAACATTCTGTGATTCTGTGAAGTCAGCTGCACTGTACATTCAAATGTACATTCAGATGCTCAGGCCCTGCACAATGTGGAGTCAAACTGCTCGTGCTCAGTAAGTTCGGATATACATTGGGTTTACTGCTTTACATCTGCCAGTGTTAGCATTTCTGTTCAACCGTTTGAAAAAGTATGGAGGGTTCTAGCTCAGTGCCCTGAGATGTCCGGTTAGAAAAGAACAAGAAACAAATTTTAAAATCTTAAGCAAATTATTAGTTGCGCTGAATTAGTATGATGTGTTCTTGTTCACAAAATAGCCCTGTGACTTGTTACTTTAAAAAAATATGCATTTGTTGATGTCACAGCCTTTTAGTGGGGTGAGGGAAGCCTCTGGGGTTTTAAAGCTTTCATGAGTTTCAGTAAAATCGAGTTGATCTTCTGTACCTTGCTCTTGTGGGGGAAGGAGCATTCTAGGAAATGTCTGTTTGAGAGAGGAAAATCATGAGCTGTGGTCAGCAATTAGACCTGCTGGAGTTCCATCACTCCTGCATGTGCCAGACCCAAGGGTGTGCCCTGAGGGTGGCAATTCTGATTGCTGAGCTTCAAAATGAAGCTCTGCAGGTGAACCTGCAGACCTACACTGGAAGGATGATTCCTTACATCAGAAGTCAGGGTACTGGTGGCATTCGAAAAGGAAGTCCAATTAGTACCTTGGATTGAGTAGGTGCTCAAAAGGAAGTGTAAAGAAGAGCTATTAAGCAGATAACAATTTCTGGATATGACAGGAAGAAAGCAAAGTGCCACTGAATGTGTAATTATGAGCCACATTGTACTAAACTTCCATTTGTTCAGCTGCAGAAGTGTTTCCATCTATTCTGAGTTGCTTCCAGCTGATTCATCTGTTGCTAAGTAAGGAAGAAAGGCACAATGAACAGAATTAAATTGTAAAAATCAAGCGTGTACCAACTATTGGCTGAGCATTGTTTAGCACCCCATGTTTTCTCCCCCAGAAGCTCACCTCTTTGTATGCATGTGGCAGCACAGCCAGGCCTGTGGAAGTCTTCAGAGAGAAACAGAAAATGTTCCACACCTACATCTGGAATTGTTCAGAAAAGGAGCAGCAGAGCTACAGAGGTCCTCCTCCAGGGAGAGTTTAATTCAATTTGCCTTAATTGAAGCTGCACAAGCAAACTACAGAATGTTTCCCGTTCTCCTGATCTCAGAGAAATCCCACAGCTTGCACTGGTTATGTGAGCTATTGTATTTTATATATTCCTTATTCTAAATATAGGGAAGTATAATGCATAGTTTAACAATACATTCTCCTTGGTGGAAAATCTGTTTTAAGTAGTACTATTCTCTCCTGGCTACTTATTTCCTCCACTTGTAATATCTTGTCATTCTCAGTTGCCTATGCATCCAGGCTGTGAACTGGGTCAGTGGAGTGATCTGTGTTAAAAATCCTCAGAACAGGAGATTTTTTTTTTATTTTTCTTTTTTTTTTTCTCTAATTGGCATGGAAGAAAATGTTTGTACTACTTGGCCTAAAATCTGTCCCAGGTGAATACTGTGGCAGGTTAAAAATGCCTTCCATCCAACCCTGTCTAGTGTAATAATCCAATCTGCCTATTTCAATATTATACTTATGTCTATCATATGGTGCTTGAATACTTTTATCTTGTCAGTATAGCCTCTTGTTTTCTAATGCAATTAAATAATGACAGTAACTATATAAATGTACACAGATTAAACCGTTTTTGGGAGTTAGTTACAGACACAGGTTCCATGTGTCTAGTTAAACTCCATGCTAAGAAGGAGTGAAATGAATAACTTAAATGTGCTGGGAGGTTCCCATTGAAAATAATATCTATTTCAATATTTAGTTATTAAATGTGCCTGTGCTGGAATAGATTCTTTGTTACACTAGTAATTTATGTACAAAAAGCCAAAGGAAACTGAAAGGTTGTAAAAATAGTTTTATGTTCTAATTGTGAGATTAACAGAGGTCTTTCAGATACTTAAGAGGATTGTGAGCCCTTCATCCAAGGGGCTACTCCAACTGTTGAGTAACACATCCCTTAAAGGCTGTTTTACAGGCACATCTCAGATGATTGTTTCTTCTCTGTAGTCTGAGGTAAACAATGATTTTAGTTGTGCTGTTTGTCAGTTTTCTTTTATTTTAAAGCCACTGACAGATGCGTAGGTACCCTGATTTTCTTTTGTACTGAACTGCCAAAGGAATATTCAGCACCAAAGGTTTAGAAGGATGTGTGGCATGTGGAGGATTTATTTTGTTCTTCTGGTTTTATTGTACTGTTCATTTTTCTATTAGGCAAAATTTGTTGTACATGAAATAGCACTTTGGGAAAGTGATATTATTTAGAAAAAAGGGATTGTTTCACCTTTGCTGCAATTCAAAATATTATGCTACTACATTTTCAGTAGTATGTCTGGGAGCTGGTGTAACCACCCAGCTGAAGGTCATTTTGAGTCTCAGGCACAGCATAGTGTGACTGGAGGGTGGAGCTGGACACCCAGGTTCTGGTCTCCCTCTGGGTGCTGAAGCTCCCCTTTGAAAATTGTTGCTTCAGGCTATTACGGTTGGTCTTTGCTCCTGCTTCTTTATTTTTTTTCTTTCCTCTTGTGCACTGTAGTGAATAATAATAAGGGCAATGTGAACTCTCATATTTTCTCTTTTGAAAATAAGTCGGAGTTATATTTTATATTGTATAGAAGTAATTCATTATACTATTTGAGCAGATCAAAACAGCAAGAATTTCCTGTAAATTACACTATTCTTTTCTTTGATTTGCATAAAATCACAGATTTGGGGCTTCTTTTCTGTGTTTAGACTGTACAAAACTACTGTTTTATCTAGTTGTTTGTGGATCATTTCATAGTTGGTAGCATGTTGACAGAGCTCAAATGATTCTCTCCTAAGAGCATTTAATACAGGGTCTGCATGTCATATTGCTCCTTCATTTCTTTAGAGCTCTGGAAGCTTAAATTCATTTTGCAGAATGATATGATGATAAGTGACAGATAAATTATTTTGCGTTGTTCAAGATAATCCAGAAAAAATGTCATCTAACATTTTTGGTCAGTTGTTAAATCTGAAAGGAGCTTTTTATGAAGGAAGAATTTACTGGTGAAACTTTTAAAAAACCCAACGCTTGAACACTGAAGGGAAAAAATATTCTTACTGTCCTCAGAGAAGGTGGAATTGGAGTTTTAATGAACAACATCTTTGGACCATGCATCCTTGCTTTTTTTTAATTTATTGTACAGTATTAAAATAATATTGAATTAAAATTATACGCAATCATAAGTGGTAGAGGAATTTTGGAGGGTGGGGTTTTGCTATAAATTCTTGGAGAGGGGATGCCAAATACGACTGGAGTAGTGAGCACACATGCTGGTGACTTGTAGCCTTCTGCTGTCCCTCTCCTTGTATACACAGTTCTTCCTTCACATGGTTCTTATTTTCCATTAGCTTCAAATGACTGGTCATGTCTCAGTGACATCCATGCAAACACATTTTATGCATTTCCAGTTTCCAGTCTCTTGCTGGGACAAATTCTAAAAAAAGTTGAAACATTTGAGTCCTTCAGAAAGCTAACAATTAAAGAAGGCACACTCGGGTCGGGTCCTATAGAAAATGGCACTGCTGAACCTGTATGCAATGATGTGCCCGTTTATGGGACAGAAGGACGTGAAGCCAGCCAGGCCTAAAGAGCAGGCCTGTTTAAACAGCATCTGGCACACGCCCGAAAATGGCCTATTGACATGAGGACAGTTTGCAGGATGGGAAGTGAGGTATTCAAGAAGCAGCAGACGGCTCCCACAGGTTCTGTGCACCAGCTGTGGATGCATCTCATGCTCCATATCTGGTGAAGTGTGGCTGCACAGTCCCCTTGCAATGGAGTTATGAAAGCTTGTCGAGAAATACGTGCCTTGCTATGTCTGCTCAAATACCCTGTTTTCAATCCTGACTTCTGAAGGGAACAACACAAAAGCCCTGACAAAAAAAAATCCTGCTCACAAAAACTGAATAAATGAGTTTTAGCTTATAATAAACAGATAAAGCTTGATAGAGACCAGGGTTAGGAGAGGAGGTCAGGGGATGGAAGGAAGAGAATTCCTATGTTGGGCAACAGCCTATTTTGTTTGATGTTTTGCCTAATGTGGCTAAAGTATAACAGTAATGTGGCAGTGACCCCCTGCCAAGATGGGAAAGCATCCCAGCTGTTGTGTATGTGTTGTGCATGTGTACACAAGAAGTTTATTAGAGGCTATTCACACTTCAGTGGAGCTCGGAGATTGCAGTCTGTATTATATTGGTTAAATGAAGCATATAACATTCTATATTTTTTGTACAAGAAATATTCATTCATTTGTATTCATTTTCATGATTCTTATCCATTCTGATTCCTTTGTTTTACTGAGGGCACATGTACATTTTAGGTGTTTTGGCTGGGCTTGAATTGTAAGCCCAGGGGACTGCAGCAGCTAAAGTGGTTGCAGGAGAACCAACTTCAGTCTGGAAACAGAAAAAACACTATTGCTCAATGCTGTGTCAAACTCTAGGTAGCATTCGTTAGGTTGAGCATAGTTGTGCAGGTACCTGGCAGCGCTACTTTTGTATTCACAACAGTAACCTGCATGTTATTATATTGTGGTTTCTGAACTTACTAATTAAATCTGCACTTTCTGGGGAATCGCTGTGCTGTACTCTGTATGTACAGTGCAGTTTCTGTGTGCTCTTCTGAAGCACTCGACGAAAAGCTCCCCCCTGAATGTCATTCATATATCTCTGAGAGAAACTTAGGGTTTTTTTGGATGCCATCGCTTTTGAAAATTGATTATATATTTCTAATTCCTTTAAGTTTGGAGTGTAGTTGTTTGTTGTTGTGTTTTTTTTTTTTTAATTTTTCTTGTTAGAACCTAAGAATGGCTGTACTGCAGGAGAGCAAAGGTCTTTCTCGTCCAGTCTATCCTTTTTCTGACAGTAGCCTTCAAGGGATTCTGGAGGATTGCCTCTTTTACCAGACAAGATCCTCCCTACTGCATTGCTGTGAGAGAAGCATAGTTGATGTGATTTGTGGAGTTCTCTAGTGCTTTTGGTGAAACTAGTCCCATATTCTTGCTGCAAAGAAGACATGCTGGCATACAAGTGTCAGTGGAAGTACACTACTTCAGTTGTGATGTGGTGTTCTTTGAAGCTGTGTTTGATTCCACATCTGATATTCACATTAGTTGGGAAAAAATAAATTACTTGTCCATGATTTTCTCAATATGTAGTCCATTAAATGTGAAGAGCACGTAAAAGCTAATGTCAGACTTGATTTTAAAGGGTCATTAAATAACTATTCTAGTAAACTGCTATATATCTGATCCTTGTTAAATCGTATGGCTTACAACAGACCATCCAGGTTTTTCAAAGTTCATTGTCTGTAATTGTGGTACCAGTTCTTCTAGAAAGTCTCTGAGCTTTTATGCAAGTAACAGGGTTTTTAGTTTCAATGAAATAAAACTCTTGGTAACATGTCTCTTGTTAGCGTTAGCAGTATGTGCAGTGCGTTCATCAAGAGTGATTATGCTTTAAGAATAAGAACAAAGAAATCTGCTCTGTATCCTAGAGAAAAATTTTCAACATATTGCGTTGTATAGCTTTAGATTTCTGAAATTACTTAAATGTAGTCTTCAGGATATTTGCATTCATAAAGAATACTTGGTTATGCTTATTGCTTCCCTTTGCCTTTCTTGACTGTCAAAACACAGTGATGCTTTCGAAGATTTATGGCAGATGGATAATGAGATTGCTGACTCTTAACTGCAGCATTCAGAATTTGTTGGTGGAAGGAGGCGGGAGTTTAAAAAAGAGAGAAGGTTATTGGGGCTTCATTGCAATGAAGACAGGTGGTAGAACTCTCTTTTCAATCAGGAAGCTTAAACATAAATATGTTATGTACCAAATTAGAAAAATCTCCACTCTTCATGCTATCTAGTAGTCAAATAAAATCTTTCAGAAAAAATTATGGAGATGCCAGATTGAATTCAAGTGAGCACAATGAATCATGAGAAAGGCAAGGACATTATACAATTTTTCAGTAAATGTATTCAGGCTCTATTGCATACGCTTAATTCAGCACAAATAGCAGCCTTTAAAAAATAAGAAACAAATCATAAGCTAATGTCTGCAGTAACTATCACTTGTATACCTGTGTAACTGTGTAAAAGGGAAAACAGGTCGGCAATGCCCTTAATTGGGTTAACTGTTGAAGAAAGATTTCAAAGTCTGACTCTTTGAAGTGTGTACTGTAAATAAGAAAGGAAAAAGCATATCTTCTTTCCTGACCTTTGTGCAATCAACTAGTTAGATACACCTCAGACTGAAATTTAGAGAAGAGATAAAAACCCAACTATCTCCCACTGACTCCATTTGGATTCTGTCTATTTACTTTTCAGAGTTGGTTCATGCACCTGATGTCTAACACTGTAATTCTCTGTTCACTTAGTTTAATAGATTCTGTGTTTAGAAGCAAGGGTCTCCACTTTCACGTTTAGACATTAGTGCTCATCACAAAGTCCAAATTCTGTAAATGTCTATATCTGTGTGTATGAGCTGATAGAAGTTTTAGAGGAAGTGTCAGAATTGAGTGTTTGAGTTCCACTTTTTGGTCCTTGCTGAGGCCTGAGAATAAAGAGCAAGTTACCTTTAACTCTAAGTACTGAGTAGGTTACTGAGTTCAGAAGCACGTGAAATACTGAGTGAGAAAAAGGGATGAAGCCAAAGAAAGTTGCTGAATCTGCAAGGAAAAATATTCTCCTGCTTTTGTTTCTTGATGCAACTATCTCCCTCCTGCTCTCTTCCTCACTTTGATTTCTAGGAACCCTATTAATCAAACATTGTTGAAGCTACTGGACTCTTTGAAAATACCTAACACCTCCGAAAATGAATCTCACGGGTTTGGGGCCTCATTTTAAAGTAAAGTCTGAATATTTTGAGTTGTGGTAAATTAGCGATCATTCATGTCTTCTCGGCAATATCTGTATCAGGAAATAGGTGAAGGATGGGAAGAAAAAAATGTATAGTTCCTAATCACCTTTTTTTTTTAAAAAAAAAAGATGGCAGCTTTTCCCAGGCTGTGCACATGCAGAGGGAGCTCAGGAATTCCCTGGGAGTCTTGCCTAGGACTAGTGTCTAGGATGTGATTTTTTAAAAAAATTTTCCTTACAAAATGTGACAGAGGGAGTTGCTGAAACAAAGACGTAGGGTAGCAGCATCCTCAAACAAAGTGTATTATTATTCTTCATGAGGAAGGTTGTCCCTGACCCCTTGGGTTTTTTTCTGTCACCTCATTTCAGCAAGTACTGCCAGCTTGCTCAGGAACCATTTCAGTAGATCGTACACATTAGCCAAGTTCTAAAATACCCCCCTGCACCTTATGCTAGCTAAAGTATAATAATCCTTTAATCTGTCCACTACATGACATCTGGGCAGTTATTTGACATAATAGTTAATGTTGATTGTGCATATCAGTATGTATTAGAGGAGAGACACACCAAAGCAGTGGTGGAGAGATGATGATTTAGGAAAATGCCTGTGGGGCAGTGCCTTGGATCAGGGGAGACCTACCTGCGTGTGGCAGGTGTCCAACCTGCCACCGATGTGGCTGTGTAAAACCTTTATATGAGAATAATATTATCCTGAGATAAGCACAAAACAGAATAGGAGGGGGAAGATAAACTACCAGGACCCAAGTTACAGAAGCACATGAATATTTACTCGATATCTCTTTATACCCTCTAGTCAGCACGACAGATGTAGCTGTGTTTTAAGACATTATCATTCATTGAAGGAGGCAAAAAAGATAGTCTTTCCCTCCCATCCCCAGTAATCTCAGATGTTCACCGTGCGTGCCGGGGGGGAGGAGGTGGAGAGCCAAGCGCTGGTGAGAGAAGAATGCAATTATCCCAAAGCCTCCTGATGGGCATCTACTTCTTCCTCCACTTTAGCTGCTCTGACCACAGGCTGGGGGCTCATGGGACATGGACCAGATTGAAAAAGTGGAAGCAGACAGATGGTTATTTGTAATCATCATGTAAATGTAAATCCTATAAAAATGTTTTCTTTCTAAGGGCCTGAAAGCTGTTGTAGTGGAAAGCAGGATTAAGGCATGGATATCTAGCCTAGAATAATTTTGACCCCACCACCTTCCCTCCTTACCCCATAAATGTTGTGGCTTTATCTCCACTTCTTTAAACAAACTGCTGGAGCCTTGGTCGAGGAAATTAATTCTGTTTCCATGTAATTCTCTGAATTTACGAGCACCAGTTTGACCAAGGCCTGGATTTGGGCCTAAGCTGGCAGGTGCTGGTAAGCAGTTGCCTTGGTAGCGGGGACTTGTTTTTTCTTCTTTCTCCCTCATGCTGGCAGGTGCGTGGCCTGCGAGTGTTTATCTCAGCGCTGCCGTTGCTAGATGTGCTTGCTTTCCATGATTGCACTCGCGGGTACCTGTAAATGGCCATACAGGACTTTGCATGCCTTAAAGACCGTCATGACAGCACGCAGACATCTATCTTGTTTGAGCAGCATCAGCTTGTTCAAGCTACAAAGAGACCGATCAAACTTTAATTAACTTTTGTCCACAGCACCATTGTAGGCTGTGTGTACGGTTTAGCTGTCCTTTCCAGCTCTCCAGTCCCCCAGTGCCTTTCCAGACAGCGGGGGTAGCTATCCAGAAGCTTTTGCCCTTCCAAGGCTTTGCCTCTCGAAACATGAGGATGTTTGTGCTGCTGTCAGGCTGGTAGAGAGGAGCAGATCCCCTCTGCATCACCATCTCTGCTGTTGGGGCTGCGTGGCAGGCTCGGGGGTCCTGCTCTCCGAGGAGACCAGCTGCACTGCGGTGCCAGCGTAGGCAGGCGGGGTGGGATGCCGGTGACCTTTCCCTTTGTCACTCTTGTTAAATGTAGGGTAACACCCATGCAAGCACAAAGGGAGCTGTGTAACTTACGTTAAAATTGGAATAAAGCAAAATAAGAACACAGGATGAAGAGGAGCCTGATGGCAACCTTTCACCACTTGTGTTGAATTTTTAAAATGCTGGTATTTGTGCCCTGCCAAGAAGGCCCTGAGGAGGGCTGGCATCTCGAGCGAACAAAAGCCTCTTGCCAGTGTGTGGAGAGGGTGATCTGCTCAGGCACACTAATAGTTTTTTGGAAGTACTCAGCAATTGTGGATAATTGGCTGAGGAATATTCTTCCAGCTCTCAACCATTTTTCTGTTTTTACAGATGATTTTGCCATTAGATATGGTGGATGCACTAAGCTGTGCTGCAGCTTTTCCATTTACCGTGCTAATAAGTGTGAACTCAACTTCCAGTTGATGCTCCTTTCTTCTGTATCTTTCTGTGCCGCTTGAGTGGGACAAACAAGCTCGCCAGCTCATGTTCTGGTCTTCTCCTGCACCCACCTTTCGTCTTCGTTGCTCCTTCTCTCTGAGTGACGTTTGGATGTGCTGGTATGGCTGTGCTGATCAGATTAATGTCTGTGTTTTGTATCGTCATTGTTCTATTACATTAAAAGCACTGAATCACAGAAATGGCAGCCTGTGCCCTCTGCTCTTTACCTTGTTTTTCTCTCTGCTGTTATACTTACTCTTTTTCTTCCTTTACCTGACTTTTTGTTTCTGCTCTCCCTGTACTTACAGTGTTCCCTCTCTTCCTCTCTGAGTTGTTTTCTCTCTTTAATTTATATTCCATACATTTTTCTCTTATCTTTGTCTTTCTGTCCTCAGTTTATTTTCTCCCTATTTCATTTTTCTCCAACCATTTTTTGTTTTTCTTCAAAACACAGATTGCTTTAGATGGAAATAGTGAGATATATCTATTCAAGTTTCGCATACGTGCTGAGGTATAGAGCAAGATTAAGTAAACCCCGTAGCATCAATTTTGTCTTCCATTCAAGCCAGATTTGCAGTAAGACTTGGGTAAAGGAATGTGATAAAATCAAATCACCTCTTAGCCTTATATTCTGAGGCTGATTGGAACCTTACACAGTTGCTGGGATGATTCAGAGAAAGTTAATGTAATTTGCCATGTATCACCCCAAGAAACTGAATTTGTCAGCTTCATATAGCAGTGTGAAATGTTCAAGGAAAATGCTTTCCTTAATGTTGCTGCCAGGAGTTAGGAGTCAGGAGTATGAAGTCATTATGTTGTGAGATCTGCTGATTTTCTGGGGATTTTCCACTGATGGATTTGCACTGAAGTTCTGTAATTGTAAAAAGAATTGAGCCAATAAAAATTAATATTTATTTTCTGTGTAATAATAATGGAAAGAGCTGATGTTTACCCATTTTCCAGTTATATGAAAGAGGGCATAGCACTGCCTAGAAGTATTTTTTCTTCCTGTGTATCACAGTGATCACAAAGACATATGAAGATGCTTCCTAAAATAGGTGGTTTTGTAAGACTTTTTTTTCTGGTCCTTTTCCTGAAATTGCTGTGCTATTAGCTTCCTTGGCTTTGCAAAATATTGTAATGCCAAATAGTCAGCAGCCCATGATCTTCAGTATATTATTTCTGTGTTGTGCATTTCATAAGTTATTTCTTCCATTTGATCTTGAAACTCTATACATTCTATTTCTGTTAGTTTGATTATTGTGAATCAAAAGTGTATGAGTGATTTGTATTAATCAGAAATATTTTGGGGTTGAGTCTTTTGTTAAGTTACCTGTTGGAAAAATATATTAATTGGGTGTGTCACCTAAGAAGAACATGGGTTCGTGCCAGAGCTGCATTTGTTGCCAGCTGTGTCCTGTCAGTTTTATTTTATGTTTCCAAGAGCAAGACCTAAATAATCACTCTTTTTTTTGTGTTAGAAAAGGAATTAACTTCCAATTAATTTCCTCCTTCCTCTGGGATATACCTGTGTATCCTAAAATGGGGAACAATGAAAGTTACCTCATATGTGATTTTGAGTGCCACAAACATACAGCGTGCTCACCTCAGCCCATTCAGAGACCAATTCTTGTATGTATTAATCATATTTTCTTCTGGCTTATTACACAACAGAAAAATATTCAGTTCCAAATGTTAAAATGGAGCACATTTTATTAACATTGAAAGCAGTAAATTATCTCTGCTTATGAAATGAGACTGAGCAATTTCTGCTCAACTCTTCCTGACTTGCCCCTTCACTAGGATCCAGTGTTTTCTTATTTCTCAGAGGGCCCTGGTTCCATTAAGGGCGAGAACTGTTTTAAAGCTGTAATGAAAGCCATACGTAGCTGAAATTCAAGGAGGGGAAATGCCCTAAATTCTATTTCAGTAGATCATCTAGAGCTATTTTCAGTTTTATGTTTATAGGAATGTCAATTAACCTAGAGTCTAGGACACACG
Organism: Nyctibius grandis; assembly: GCF_013368605.1. Lineage (NCBI taxonomy): Eukaryota > Metazoa > Chordata > Aves > Nyctibiiformes > Nyctibiidae > Nyctibius > Nyctibius grandis. The sequence continues at coordinate 10,889,714 of NC_090659.1, read as the reverse complement.
TGGAAGAACAACAATGAACTGGATATCATTTTAACGCACTGAAGCTAGCTAGCTGGACCTAATCCTTCTTTATAGAAGCTTGATTTACATAAGAAGCTGGCTTGTGTTGCCTAATTTAGTTCTCAAACAGCTTGGTGATTTAAATGCTCTTTCCTGTCAATGTCATGGGACAACACTGTTCAAAGTTGCAGAAATATTAAAACTAAAAAAATAAAAGAAGAAATAAATATGCTGGAAGCACACTACCATCAGCTTGATTTCTCTGACACCTTTCAGTACTCGTGATCGCTTTGGCATGTATTTGGTGAAAACAATAATAATAATAATAGGAATAATAGCAATACCCTTGATCAAGGTGTAACTCTGCAATTTGGTATCAGTTGTGTCAGTTCTTTGCCTAGCTTATGCTGAAGTTGGAGATCCAGACAAGCTGGATATTCAGCATGTTGTATTCTGTTATGAAAAGAACTCAACATCAGACCTGCAATGCTACTTCTGCACGGGTGGGAAGTGACCCTGTCAAGGTTAAGAAGAGTAATGGGTGCTACAGATCTTTCTAATTTAAATGCAGAGCAGTGTTCTTATCTGGAGAAAAAACAAGGAAAAAAAAACATGTACGTGAAATCTGCTCCCATTGGATAAAAGGTCATGCCTCATCAACTTCTTTTATGAGAGATTTTATAATAAATATAAGATGCAAAGTCATCACCTAATAATAGTTGAGACTTCTTTTGTTTGTTTAATATTATATGTATCTGCATGTATTTTTTCCCCCAGTTACAATGTCATCACTTCTAGTAATTTTTTTCTTCTTTCTCTCATTTATCACATTAGTGTTACGGGATGACTTCCGCCAAAACCCTACAGATGTTGTGGTGGCAGCTGGAGAGCCTGCCATATTGGAGTGCCAGCCACCTCGTGGACACCCTGAGCCTACCATCTACTGGAAGAAAGATAAAGTCCGTGTTGACGACAGGGAAGAGAGGATCAGTGTGAGTACAACTCAGGTGGTCGTCTATAGACACTGGGCCTGCATTGAAGCCCCGCAGCTGAGTGCAGCAGAACTTTACAGCCTTTCCCATAGAGACTCATCGTTACTCTTGGCAGTTTGCCTCTCTGAGCTTTCCCAAATGAGGGGGGAAAGGTTGTTTATTTCTTCTGGTTTGAGTCTCCAACTTGAACTTCTTGAGGCTTGATTTGTATAACCCATGTAACAGAGGTCCATTAGAGCTGTAGATTTGGTCATGTGAGTTGCTCTGTTAGATGGGGGACCCAGTGGATGTCTTTGACCGATTTGGCCTTACCTTTTGTAGGTCTCAGTTCAGTGAAATGAGATCTCAGTTCAGTGAAATGAGAATATCAGACCTTATATCAGAGAGGTGTTTTAAAGATAAAATCAGTCATATCTATGAGGTACACAAATACTCTGTAGGAAAAAAACAACAGCTCAGGATGGCATTGGTAATCTTGTATTCAGTGTAGTAAGTGGGATGAGCGTTCTAAATAAAGGCTGAAGTTATACTCTAAAGCATGATTGTTCCTGAATAAGAATATATATTGAGTAAATGAGCAATAACACTAGTTGAATTCTGTGACAGTTCATTCCATGTACTGAATGAAAAAGGATCCCACAGAAATAGCTCCCACTAGCTTATCAAGTGATTAGAAATTATATCAAGGTATGTGCAAGCAAATGGGATAAATTAAGGGTGCAGGGACATATTTCATTCCTAATTTTTAAATGCTTAGCTTTTCACTATTAATATTCACAGAATCACAGAATCACAGAATCAACCAGGTTGGAAGAGACCTCAGGGATCATCGAGTCCAACCATTGCCCTTACACCACCCTGTCAACTAGACCATGGCAATAAGTGTCATGTCCAGTCTTTTCTTAAACACATCCAGAGATGGGGACTCCACCACGTCCCTGGGCAGCCCATTCCAATATCTAATAACCCTTTCTGTAAAGAAATTCTTCCTGATGTCCAACCTGAACCTCCCCTGGCGAAGCTTGAGGCTGTGCCCTCTTGTCCTATCGCTAGTTGCCAGGGAGAAGAGGCCAACTCCCACTTCACTACAACCTCCCTTCAGGCAGTTGTAGACTGCAATAAGGTCGACTCGGAGCCTCCTCCTCTCCAGGCTAAACAACCCCAGCTCCCTCAGCCGTTCCTCGTAGGTCAGACCCTCCAGACCCTTCACCAGCTTGGTCGCCCTCCTCTGGACTCGCTCCAACACCTCAACATGTTTCTTGAAGTGCGGGGCACAGAACTGAACACAGTACTCAAGGTGCGGCCTCACCAGTGCCGAGTACAGAGGGACGATCACTTCCCTAGACCAGCTGGCTACGCTATTCCTAATAGAGGCCAGGATGCCATTGGCCTTCTTGGCCACCTGGGCACACTGCTGGCTCATGTTTAGCCGGCTGTCGATCAGCACCCCCAGGTCTCTTTCTGCTGGGCCGCTTTCTAACCACTCTTCCCCCAGCCTGTAGCGCTGCATGGGGTTGTTGTGGCCGAAGTGTAAGACCTGGCACTTGTTCTTGTTGAACCTCATGCCATTGGTCTTGGCCCATCTATCTAACCTGTCAAAATCCCTCTGTAGGGCCTTCCTACCCTCCAGCAGATCGACACTCCCACCCAGCTTGGTGTCATCTGCAAATTTACTGAGGGTGCACTCAATCCCTACGTCTAGATCATCTATAAAGATATTGAACAGCACCAGCCCCAGTACTGAGCCCTGGGGAACACCGCTAGTGACCGGCTGCCAGCTGGACTTTGCCCCATTCACCACCACTCTCTGGGCTCTGCCATCCAGTCAGTTTTTAACCCATTTAAGAGTCCACCCATCCGAGCCCCGGGCAGCCAGTTTGTCTAGGAGGATGCTGTGGGAGACAGTGTCGAATGCCTTACTGAAGTCTAGATAGACTACATCCACAGCCCTGCCCTCATCTACTTATTCCTTCCATAAAGTTTTATGCTGTATGTGAAGGTATTGTAACTTATTCACTGCTGACCTTACTCAATATGGAAATACTATCAGGAAGCTTGTTCATTGCTTTGGATGCCTAAGGAAGTATTTCAAGATAAACAATCTAGGTGGTTGCTATTTGTGGGCCAGGCTGTCTCTGCTAGGGTCTACTCAAGAGTAGAGGAAGGAAGAGTGGCAGGGAACTGGTTATCATTCCCTGATTCTCAAGTTTCTTTGGCTATATTCCTAGCTTATTCTGAAGCAGTTCATCGTCTAACTTTTGACACTGTCTGTGACTTCATGAGCTGCAAATTTGTTACTTGATTTCTTTCAACTACCCTACTCTTTCACTCTATAAGCACGCTTTGTAGCCAGAAAAATGTTAACTCTTATGGGAGTCAGGTGAACTCTCAGTTTGGGCTAGATTCAGTCTGTTTGCATCAAGGAAAAGAGAAAATCTGTCTTAATCAGTGAACAAGAAAACTGTTCAGACACCAGTAAAATAAAAAGAACTAAATAAAACTAAGTAAAATTGCCTTTTTCTTAAGAGAGACGTCTCGAGTGCTTTACATACCATCATGCAAGAAATACAAGCACTCTGCATTGCCAAAGAGGCAGCAAGAAATGTAATCTTTGAAATGTAAAGCATCGAATGAAAACTGAAGAAAAAACTGTAATGCAGTTTAAATCAGTCAGTAGGATAAAACGTGTTCTAGAGCAGCTTAAAGATATTCAAGTATATAGGATTATAATTTTTAAGCTATACATACATTTACAAACAAAACTTTTAAATGCATTATTTGTGGAACTTGCTGACTGAGAAGGTAGCTTTTTTCATATCTTTTGTTTATCTGAAGTTAAAAATATATTCCTTGTTTTGAAACAGATACGTGGTGGGAAGCTGATGATCTCCAACACAAGAAAAAGTGATGCTGGCATGTACACTTGTGTTGGAACCAACATGGTGGGGGAGCGAGACAGTGATCCTGCAGAGCTGACTGTCTTTGGTAAAGCTACTCAAGCTTTTGTTTTCTTTTCATTACAAATGTCATAGACTGGATTGACCTGGGTGACTCATCAAAATATGAGACAAAACAAGGTTAACAAAACACAATAGTACTGCTTAAGCTGCATTTCATGGTTTCTGAAGAAGACCAGCTTTCAAAGACTGCAATTTATAATTATGGAGCTGTGAGGGCTCAACATTTTCCTTCTAAGCACATAGTTGCAATCTAATTGGAGATCCTTAGTGATATGCATACACTTGGAGATGGTAATGCAGGACATAATGGTCTCCCTCACAAAATTGCCAAATGTAATTAAGCCATTTCTAATACAGTTGACAATGCCTGCTTAACAGAGATTTGAATCAGAATTGCCTATTTAAATAATTCCTTATTCCTGTGAGGTTGTGAAATCAAACCTTTGTAAGAGAGCACAGAAAAGTTCAATTGATCTGTAAAAAGTCATTGGAGAAAATCCCGAGATCAACTTTTTGAATATATAGAGATACTTTTGTCATTTGTTTTTTAAGAGCATGAAACAGCTTTTCATCCTGTAAGCCAGGGCATCATTTAGGTTTTTTGGTGTTGCTGAATGAATCAAAAATTGATAGGTTTTCTGTGTGAACGAGCTTCCAGACCTGATGGGCGAGGCAAGAAATTGTTGGGAACATTTGACCTATGGTTAGTGTCTAGAGCAAGAATAGAGTAATGCTGAACCTAGAGCTGGATCCATCCTGCTAAAAACTGGATAAAAAGCCACAAAATCCTGCCGTGGTACATTCTGCAGTCATGACGTTTCTATTTAGCATTAGCTGTGGTTTTGTAGGAGTTAGTCAAGAGATCTTGAGCAAACGAAAGAAAATCAATAAGGAAAAAACACCCGACTGCTAAAGAAAACACATACACATCTACAAAAGAGAAAGAGAAATAGTGTTAATGTTCCTTCCTGCTGCACCTCCTTGATATCCTTGATACAGTACCAAAATTCCAAACAAGACTGCTTGTAATTCCAGTAAGACTTTCCACAGAAATCCTAAGGTCCTTTCTGAAGCAGGTGCTCCTAATTTTTCCATCTTCTGCCTAATATGGTGCACTGGAAAACTCAGTCACACGTATTGCCATCTGTGTTTGCATGTATGTGCAGTTCAGCATTTGTTTGTCCACTTTAAAAAAATATATTATGCGATTCACAAAAAGCATAGAAAAGTTTTTGGGAGACAAGATCCGTGAGTGACTCTGAGGATTTGCTGCTGTCCAACAATACAAGACTGTAAAGGCTTCCGCTCCACTTAGTTTGTTGTCGATTCATGGAAGCATATGACTTTTAAAGGCAGAACTAGTATACCTTACAAAAAAACACAGAAAGGATCTCTGTCAAATTATTATGTCCTTTGCAGCCAATCTGTTGGAGTTGTGCCTTTGTACAGATGTAAAAGAGACATGACATATCTTCTTCATCAGTTTAAGTACTGATAATCTCTGGTAATACTCCCTGTGGATAGCAAGCAGATTGCAGTCCTAAACTACAAAGCCTTAAGAAATCCTTAAGAAAATAATTTGTTAAAAAGCATTGAACTGTAGGAATAAAGACTGAAATATGCATGTAATTTCATATCCTGCAGAGCTACAAAAAGTATTAGGTTTGTCTTGATTTGTAAAATATTACATAGCCAATTACAATATTCTGAATTTTTTACAGGATTTAATTATAGCAATCACGTTGTAAAATGCAATCTAAGCCTATTTTATGAATACTGAACAAAGTCATCAATAAATGAAATTAGATATTTTAATTCTTCATAATTGTGTTAGACTACCTAAAGAAAATTGTATTTAAACTTCCTTTCCTATCTGGGTATCTTTCTGTCTAAAATTCCTCTTCTATGTATGTATTCCCTTCCTATCTTCCTTTTTGCTGTACAAGAATAACCTACAGGAAGTAAGAGCTCAGGTTGTGATCTGCTGTTTGACAAGATGATTTGACTATCTTGTGTCCATTTCCTGGCTGCCACCTGGCCCTGGAGCTCTGTTTTGTATTGGGCTCACTGTATAGATGTGTCCAGGTTAGTCCTGGTCCTCTCCATTCAAAAGGAGGTGGTTTAGCTTTGCCTTCCACCAGCAGGACAGTTGTATTCTGTTCCTGGACTCCAGGCAGCAGCTCGTGTGTGGGTGAGTGCGTGCACAGTGCACTGGAGAGCATTATGCAAGATATTTCCAGGAAGCAATGTATCTACTGGACAGTCCAATCAGTCTAAGCATACACAATAAATCCAACAGATCCAGCAACTCTGGGAAACATTAGATTGGCTATGCATGTTCAGATTGACTTTACTGAACACAGGCAAATCCACGGGTCATCTCTTAAGTTCATAGCCTTCCTCTAATATGACTCACAGGTTTGAGGAACATGGGAATAGTGCAAATGTTGAGAAAAATATGCTAAAAATATCATAATACTTATATATTATTCACGTGCCTGTTCTGTTTTGAACGTATTTGAAAATGGGCTTTATAATTAAGATGAAGGTATCTTAGCTAAAAGACTTAGAGAATTTAATAAAGTGGCTGGCAAGCCTACAGCTGGTGCTGATTCTGAAGAGGAATGTGTATTAATTAGCTGATTATTAATGTCTCTATTCCTTTTCCAAATAACAACCCTCCAAACCCTTTCCATAGTGTGAAGGGGACCTTAGTAAACACACTGCTCTGTAGGAAAAGGAACTGTTTCATACCAGTTCTCAAACCTTTCCAGGAATCAGTCACTTGTTACTTTTGGCTTCGCAAGTTTTCTGTAATACATGAAGTTAATTTCTGCATGTGACTCATGACAGATTTCTGGCTCCCTGTACAGTAAATTTAGCTTGAGGCATTGCCTCTGGAACAACTGAGTCAGTATGGTGGTAACTGGTGGCCTGAGGGGAACAGCATGGAAGCCTAGCCTAAAAGATTACACCTTTCCTGAGTTTAAAAAAATAAAATAAAATGGGCAATAAGAACCTTGGAAAGAAGTAGGAGCAGAAAATGAAAGTTTCCCATGTGCAGAATGTATCCACTGGGCTGGGTACCCATTCAATAACTTTTGCTGAGAGATAGTTGTGGATAATCCATGCAGAACTTTCACAAAACAAGTAATTTTTTTTTTCAACCCCATCTGCATAGGAAACCTAGTTTTCAGCATTTAGGCACTGCTAACAGCATACTGTTAGTGTTGGTGCAGATTGCATTTCTTTTGTTCCCAAGTCATGATTCTTCTACTAGCAGAAAATTGCCAAACTTTCGCAGTAAAATATCGTAAAGCAAACTGATTATATGAGCAATGCTTTCCAAAATTATTCCTGTGTTTTGAATAGTGACAATGGTGCATAGCATTTTGTTAATCTTCTCTTTCAAGTACTACTGCTAGTTTTTGCATTTATGAGGCTCCAAGGTGTAATCTTGGAGTAAAGAAAGAAGACGGGGTCTGTCACAGAGTCTAAGTTGGCCTTTAAAGGAAGTTAATAACTAATCCATCGACCCTGACATTCATAAAAAGTGGCAGCATAGTACTTTATTATTATGGACATGCTATTCTAAAGGCTAAATTCAGAAGTGTAAGTGATACAAATTAGACTGTTTTGCTTGTGTTTGGGCTCATAGCCTTTGGCTGAACAGAATTAAAGCAAGATGCAAAGCAGAAACAGTTTCATTCCAATTTGTAAGAAAGCTTGGTTTGTAAATGCATAATATGGAGCCAGAAATTAAATAAAGTAAGAATTACTGTTTAAGTTAACCTTTTATCATTTTGACATACTGCTGCACTGTTCTCAGATAAGTTTTCAAGTTGTTTTAAGTATTGCAGACTCCTTTTTGTTCCTTTGGTCTTAAAATGGTATGTTTGAAGAGAACGTACAAAGGTATATCTTGTATATTGATTCTGAAGCTCAGTGAAATCAATGAAAGCCTTAATATATCAACTTCAAGAGGCTGGCATCAAGCAGTGGAAAAAGATATATTTAGAAGAGCCTCAAAAGAATATAAAACATAACTAAGAAGAGTACAAAAATGTCTTAAAAGATATGTCAATTCAGACATATTAAAGATTGTTTTGGATTAATCTTTGATTTTAGCTTTGGTACCTGAACCTTTTTTCAGCTAATAAGGTCCTGTGGGAAGAAGAGGTATTTTTGTCTGATGCTTGAAGAAGTATTCATGTTTGATGTTCTCTAGACATTGTCAGGCTGAAAGAGATACCATAGTTCCAGAAAGACTATACTATGATGACATGATGTCAGAGGAAAAAAAAATCCAAAAATCCCTTAATGAAGACATTGTGCCCCATTTTACTTTCCCGAGCTCTGACTATGAGGAAGGCCTTAGCAGAGAGTCTTGTCCCATCGTATCCTGGAAATTAGTCCCAGAAGCTTTCCCAGCCACAAGGAAAATCTGCCAAAACTGGCTATGCATTCACAGTTCAAGACAGAGAAATTGGCAGTGTGTATTTTGTCCTTCAGAGCAAAGCTCCTCCTGTTTTTCTTCAAATCCTTGTATTTCCTACTTACAGTGTACTTGTGGTAGTCTGCAAAAAGCCGGTTTGGTTTTGCAATATTTGTTATCCACAGATACTGACAAGTTGTTACAAGATAATGATACTGCTGTGAAAAAGGGTCTGATTTGGTCTCCAAAGTCCATACCTAATGCTCAGTAAAAACTGAAATTAACACGGTTGTAGGTGTATATGAAAGGAGAAAAACACTAACAATTGATAAAAATCATTCTACTTCATTTGCATGTGCCTCTTAACAGTGCTCCGTGCCTTTACTGTGCAAGCTCATCACATCTTGAGTACTGCTTAGAGTGTAGAAGTTTGCGATGTCTACACAAGTGCTTGTTTCTCAAATGAAAATGGAAAAGTACCTAAAAAGAGGCAGTAGAATAATGTCTTCAAGTATAAAACCATCTGCTTTTGCAATTGTATTTTCATTTGTTTGGCCAACATAGGTAAATTTAGTGTGATCCTAATATCCTGTCTTCTTCCACATCTTCATTTTTGGCAGACAGCTTTTCTTTATCAAGATAATGTTGCAGTTAATGGAATATCTACGCTATTGACAGCATTCTGAAATGAAACTTACTTCCAGCTATCTAATCTTTCTTTTTTTTCCCTTTGCATCAGGACGCAAAAGTGAAAAAAGCTTTTATTTTTAACTATTTACTATTAAAACCCTCCCCAAAGCCTTTTAATTCGTGTTTTAATACTTCTTTCTAGAACACAAAAACATTTAAAAAAAATGATGCCTTCTCTTCAGCAAAGACAGAGAAAACAGTTCTAAATCAGATTGAGCCTCTACGTTATGGGGACCATCAAATCCTTCACTCTAGCAGTTGCCTCAGCAGAGAAAATATATTAAGGTAGTTAGGATCATTTTAATTAGATTGAGGTCCCATATATGGCTCTCTTAACTTTTTTGAGGAACAGAGAAAGGGCAATAATACATCTGAAGGTCATCTGAGTCTCTCTAATAGACTGTGATACTCAGACCAATTGTTAAATAGCAGAAAAACTGAGTTCTGAGGTTAACTTGTGTCAGCACCCAAAGCAAGGAAAGGATTGCCTTGTGTTTCTGGTTAGGATCGGTTCTGTAGGTTTTCTTGCAGCGCACATCTCAAGCACTGCAACAGATCGTAGGTGTGCGTCCAGATTGTATTAACAATCCCCTTTTATAACTGCAAGCAAAGTTTATTCTGTAGTTATAAAGGTCACCTTAGTAATAGCACAACTGGTTGACATGACATATAACCATGACCTATTTTATAGTTCTCTTCAAAGATTTTTAATATTCATCAGTGAAAGTCTGGGAAGTGGGTACTTTATTTACTCAGTGAAAGCTTATAAAATAGGTATATTAAAATTTTTATATATGTCTATGATTTTAATTTATTACCCTTTCTTGTTGTTTCTCAAATATATTGTGTTCTGAAAGCTGTTGACAAAGTAACAACGTTTAATTATACCACAAGGCTTTATTTATGGGCAAACCATTTCAAAAGAAAAAAATAAAAAGATTTTTTTCTCAAGTTTAGCTCTGAAACTACATTTGACCTGGCTGTGTGAAGAAACCTTCTTTATTTAGCATGCTTGGGCAAGCAGCGCTCTGTCTCCTGAGAGATTAACATTGTAAGCAAGTTATGCAGGTGACTCAAATCCAGTTAATCTCACATAAAGAATGTTAATTACATTGGCAATGGCATTCACTCTGATCACTTTATAGCTGTATAATTAGCTATTGGACATATTCAAGGGTTTGTCTGAGTAATACAAATACAGGAAACAACATGAGAGATAACTTGTTCTTTCCTGATTCACGCTGTGCAAAATGCAGAGATGATGGAAAAATGGAAATAGCAGTTATTGGTATTTGCATGTCAAATATAAATGGGATCTGTACTTACATAGCTATTT